>NC_057804.1:217517916-217817916 GCF_018294505.1 Triticum aestivum | reverse complement strand
ATGGACCCTCTCGGCTTCTTATTCACCCTAGTTCTCCGTCCAGGAGTTGCAAGTAGTTTCTGGTGTTTGTAGCCTACTGGAGGCCGTGGACAGTGCTGACCGTAGGGGTGGGCTGTGATGCGGTAGGTACGTGGCCGGGTGTACCGAATACCCGTTAGGTATCTCGGGAACCCTGTTCACATCGTTCGGGGCCGTATGGGAAACCTCGGCCGGACTCCCTGCGGATGGAACCTGAATAGGCGATAAACCTGGACTGGAGGCTTAGGTGATTAGGTAGGTCGTGGCCGACACCCACGTTGAGCTTCCGCTTGAAGGTTGCCGAGTACATGTCGTGTAAACGGCGGTAAGTGGTGAGAGCGTGTATGAAGAAGTACACCCCTGCAGGGTTATCATGATCTATTCGAATAGCCGCATCCGCGGTAAAGGACTACTTGGTTGCCTATACAGTTCATAGATAAGTAAATGGAAACTACTAAAAGCCTCAAGATAAGTGTGAGTGCCGAGGATTGCTCTTCCGTAGGAAGACGGAGGCGAATCCTCGGTAGCGTATTGAATTGGTGAGTAGTGGACTCGTGTGCGCAAAACCAATTCAAGTTGGAGTATCGTAGGATAGTCTAGCCAAGAGTCAAAGCTGGCTTGCTGCAATAACTCCACCAACCCTTCTTGATACTATGCATGTATGTAGGATCTGCTGTAAGTCTTGCTGAGTACCTTTGTACTCATGTTGCTATAATTTACATTTTTACAGAAGACGCTGCAACCCCTTCTGATGGGTTCTATGTAGAAGTTGACATCAACGAGTAGGCTAAGACCCAGGTGGTGACCCTGAGCTTGTGAAGGTCCATGTAGTATAGCTAGGCTTTCCAAGCCTCTTTTATTTTACTAGTTGTCTGTACTCAGACAAGTTACTTCCGCTGCTGGTTTGTATGACTGTATGACTTGAATGTTGGGTCGTGAGACCCGTACCTTTGTGTATGTTATGTATGGCTCCCTAAGCCTTAAATAAAGTACTTGTGTCGTAGAGTCATGTTGTGATGCTTCGTTGTATTTGCACATATCGAGCATATTGTGTGTATGATTGAAATGCTTGGTATGTGTGGGATCTGACCATCTAGTTGTTTATCTTTAGTAGCCTCTCTTACCGGGAAATGTCTCCTAGTGTTACCGCTGAGCCATGGTAGCTTGCAATTTCTCTGGAACACTTAGGCTGGCCGGCATGTGTCCTTCTTCGTTCCTGTGTCTGTCCCTTCGGGGAAATGTCACGCTTTGAGTACCGGAGTCCTGTTAGCCGGCTACAGCCCGGTTTACCGGAGTCCTGCTAGCCCAGTGCTACAGCCCGGACCCACTTGCTGATGACCGACACGTTCGAAGCTGGGTCATGGATGCCTGTCCCTGTAAGTCTGTGCCACTTTGGGTTTACGACTAGTCATGTCAGCCCGGGCTCCTTATCATATGGATGCTAGCGACACTATCATATACGTGAGCCAAAAGGCGCAAACGGTCCCGGGCAAAGGTAAGGCGACACCCGTGGGGATACCGTGCGTGAGGCCGCAAAGAGATATGAGGTGTTACCGGCTAGATCGATGTGGCATCGAGTCGGGGTCCTGACAAATACACTTCAATTTCACACTGTTTGGCCTTCTTCTCTAAAGGGCATCATCCACAAACTGGTACATGCTAGACCGACGAGCTACTTTGTTTGCTTCTTCCTGCTCCCCAGGGAGCTCCCCTATTTGGAGGAAACAGATTGTATGTTGTGCCCATGCTGGAGCCTGGGGCTCAACGGCAAGGACCAAATGCATGCTTTCTAATGCGGGGCAGCTGCTTCTACGGCAGGGGCCAGGGGCCCTGCCAGAGGCCGCTGCCCCTCGGCAAGCTCGGGGTACCCGGCAACTTCTTTGCTGGCAGCTCCTGGGAGTTCTGCGGGAAAGTACTTGTCGGGCCCCACCTTCTTTTGCCTGTTCTGTCCTGTTGTGGGTTCCACAGATGGCTGAGTCAATTGAAGCACAAAGGTACCTGGTTCCACAGGTAGCACAAGAGCGGCGTGCTTTGAAAAGTCGTCGGCGATGCTCTTCTCTGCTCGAGGAACATGCTCCGCTTGCAGACCATCAAAGCGCTCTTCCAACTTCCTCACTTCATCCACGTAAGCCTCCATCAGCGGACTCTAATAATCGTTGTTAACTTGCCTGGCGACAAGTTGTGAATATCCTCTGATAATAAGCTTCCTGATTCCGAGGTCTGCCGCGATCCTAAGACCGGCGAGCAATCTCTCGTATTCTGCGGTGTTGTTTGTCGACCTCTCCCGGGGAAGTGCATCTGGATCACGTACTTAAGGCGTTCTCCGGTGGGCACGATGAGAAACACGCCGGCACCTGCACCTTGTAACGAGAAGGCTCCATTGAAGTACATAATCCAATGACTACTTGCCTCTTTGCCGGGAAGGGTGGTTTCTTGAACTTCTTCGTCGGGCGTGGATGTCCATTCTTCTATGAATTCCACCAAGGCTCTACTCTTGATCGTTGACCTGCTCTCGAACTTAAGGCGAAAACTTGATAGCTCCAACACCCACTCCACAATCCTCCTGGTTGCATCTGAGTTATGCAAGATCCATTGCAAAGGGAGGCATGTGACGACGGTGACTGCATGTGCTTGGAAGTAGTGACGCAGCTTTCTTGAGGCCATAAATAGTCCAAAAAGCAATTTCCGCATCCTAGAATACCTTGAACAAGTCCCCTGCAAGAGGGAGCTGACAAAGTAGACTGGGTGCTGCATCACCTTCTTCTTCTACTTTACCTCGCTTACTTGCGCAAACACTACCTTGTCGGGATCGGATCCTGCCGGGGTCAGACCCCGCTGGGTCCAGTTCTTCTCCTAAGGGCCTTGCCGCTGCTGCCACCTCTTCCTCAACTTTGCTCTGCGCCACTAGCACATCACTAACCACTTGATTTGTTGCCGTGATGTATAGCAGCAACGACTCTTGTGGCTTGGGTGCGACCAGTATTGGTGTAGAGGAGAGGTATCTCTTCAAGTCCTGCAGTGCTGCCTCTGCCTCTGGGTTCCATTTCATTGGACCCACCTTTTTCAAAATCTTTAAAAGTGGGAGGGCACGCTCAGTGGACATAGATATGAACCTGCTCAGGACGGCGACACAGCCGGCAAGACTTTGGACATCTTTGACCTATCTTAGCGCCTCAATTTGCTCGATTGCTTTGATCTAGTCGGGATTTGCTTCGATCCCGCATTGAGACACAAAGAAACCAAGTAGCTTGCCGGACGGAACGCCGAAAACACACTTCTCTAGGTTGAGCCTGAGGTTGATCCTGTGCAGGTTTGCAAAAGTTTCTTCCAGGTCCTACACGAGCATAGCCTTTTCCTTGGTTTTGACCACTATGCCATCCATCTAAGCTTCCATATTTCTATGGAGCTGGGGCTCAAAACCAATTTGGACTGCTCGAGCGAATGTTGAACCAGCAGTCTTCAACCCGAAAGGCATCCGTACAAAATAGTACATACCACATGGGGTGATGAACGCGGTCTTCTCTTCATCTTCCTTCATCATGAAGATCTGATGATACCCCGAGTAAGCATAAAGGAACGACAGTAGGTCACACCCAGCAGTGGAGTCCACTATTTGATCGATACGTGGCAATGGGAAAGGATCATTCGGACAAGATTTATTGATATCAGTATAGTCAATACATAGCCTCCACTTCCCATTTGCCTTACGTACTACAACCGGATTGGCCAACCACATCGGGTGGAGAACTCCCTTGACCAAATATGCCGCCTCCAACTTCCAGATCTCCTCGACGATAAATTCTTGTCGCTCCAAAGCTTGCTTTTTGACCTTTTGCTTGACAGGCCGCGCATAGGGGCAGACAGCAAGATGGTGCTCAATCACCTCCCTGGGAACGCCGGGGATGTCGGATGCTTGCCATGCAAACACGTTGACATTCGCCCACAGGAAGGCGACGAGCGCGCTTTCCTATTTGCTGTCGAGGGTGGAGCTTATGACGAAAGCTCCGCCCATGCCATCCTCCTTGACGGACACCTACTTAGTTTCTGGTGGGGCCGCCTTGGACTTTTTGCTCTTGGCGGTAGAGCTCTCTGGTATGTCTCCAGCAAAAACACAACACTCCGAGGAGGCGCGTTTGCCAGAGAGGGTACAGGAGCCCTTGCCGGGGCCAGGAGTCCTGCTGGCGGTCGAGGCCTTACTGGTCCTCTTCTCGGTAGCAGGAGCAGTTGCCTTGGCGGCAAATGCTCCAACCGCCTCCCGATAGGGCTCATCGGCGTAGACGAGCGCATCCTTCCTATCGCAACAGACGGTGATGATGCTCATCGGGCCAGGCATCTTCAATTTGTTGTACGCGTAGTGCGACGCCACCATAAACATGGCCAGCGCAGGGCGGCCAAGGATCCCGTTGTATGGCAACGGGATCTCAGCGACATCGAAAACAATCCTCTCTGTCCTATAGTTGAGGTCGCCACCAAATGTAACTGGTAGCGTGACCTTTCCCTTGGGCTGACTCCTCCCCGGATTGATCCCTTGGAACATGCCTGTCTCCTCGAGATCTTCATCGAGGATCTGCAGCCTCTTGACCATGTTGGGCGAGATCAAGTTAAGGTCGGCCCCACCATCAACTAACATCTTCGTCACCTTGAGGTTGCATATTGTTGGGGATAGTGGCAAACACCCGACCGCAGTGGTGCGATCAGGGTGATCCTCGGAGTCGAAAATGATAGGCGTGTGGGACCACCTCAACGGACTCTAGGCATCGACCATTGGTTCTGTTGCATTAATCTCATGCACCCACTACTTCAGTTGGCAGTGGGAAGAGTGCAGCGAAACACCTCCATCGACACAAATGACTTTTTTCGCCTTCTGGAACTCATGCTCGGTGGATTCATCATCATCATCATGATCGTCATCCTCCTCTTTCCTGTCACGGCCTCAGGCAGGCCTCTCTTGTTGCTTTTCCTTGTTGCCGCATCCTCCTTGGTCGCCGCGCTTCTTGTCGGACCCTTCAGCGCCTCCTTGGCCCTTTTCCTTGTCTCGCCTCTTGTACTCAGCCCTTTGCTTCTCCATCAGCAGCTCCACTTGGCGGCAGTTCTAGAGGTCGTGCCCCTTGGTACGGTGAATCTTGCAGTACTGCCTGTTGGAGCCCTCTGACTTGCCGGCAGCCGCCAAGGCCCGGCAGGTATCGCACCCGGCAACCTCCTTACCGGGGTCGTCAACCATGGCCTTCTTGGCGGTGTCGGGGTCGCCGGATTCCTCGATGACAAGCACGGTCTTGCCCTTGCATTTCTTGTTACGCCGCTGGCCTTTCTTTGCCGGGGCGACGACGTCTTCGTCTTCTGTGTCACTTCCCACATTGGCGTCCTCGCCAGGGTACTTCCTCCCTTCCTCCGCTCGGGCACATCTGTCAGCCAGAACACACAGCTCGGGAACATCTGCGACCTAGTTCATGGCCAACTCTTCACGCATCCTTCGATTGTGCACGTTCTGGTGGAACGTGCTGATGATGGTGGCGGGATGAACATCAGGGATGTTGTACTGCACACGGCTAAACCTTTTGTATGTACTTGCGCAAGGATTCGCCATCTCTCCGAGGGATCACGTGCAAGTCACTTGCCTGTCCAGGAGCTACGTGGCCGCCCGTGAAGGCACCAACGAACTCGTGGCACAGGTTGGACCAAGAAGCGATGGAATCTATCGGAAAATGCATCAACCATGACCTGGCGTTTGGCTTAAGTGCCAACGGAAAATAGTTGGCGAGTATCTTGTCGTCTCGTGCCCTGGCAGCATGCATCGCAATAGTGTAAACACTCAGGAACTCACACGGGTGGGTCTTGCCATCATACTTCTCTGGGACCTCTGGTTTGAACGTGCAGGTGTTGGGCCACTGGTACTGCCACAGCTCACGGGTGAATGCTGGAAAAGTGATTGTATATGGAAAGTCGCTAGCATCCCTCGTCATAGGTTGATACTCAGTTGGCCCAGCATGCCTATCAGACTGGTGACGCGCTTCCCGTTGCCGCTCGATAGTAGTCCGGGCATCCTCCTTGAGGCTCTCTCGAAGAACTTGTCGTTGGTCACGGCGCGTTGATGACCCACAAGTATAGGGGATCTATCATAGTCCTTTCAATAAGTAAGAGTGTCGAACCCAACGAGGAGCAGAAGGAAATGACAAGCGGTTTTTAGTAAGGTATTCTCTTGAAGCACTGAAATTGTAGGTAACAGATAGTTTTGTGATAGGATAATTTTTAATGGGTAACAAGCAAAGAAAGTAAATAAGTTGAAGCAAGGTGGCCAAATCCCTTTTGTATCAAAGCACAAGCCTGGATAATTTCTTATAATGAGATAAGCGCTCCCGAGGACACATGGGAATTATCGTCAAGCTAGTTTTCATCAGGCTCATATGATTCACGTTCGTTACTTTGATAATTTGATATGTGGATGGATCGGTGCTTGGGTACTTCCCTTCTTGGACAAGAATCCCACTTATGATTAACCCCTATTGCAAGCATTCACAACTACAAAAGATGTATTAAGGTAAACCTAACCATAGCATGAAACTAGTGGATCCAAATCAGCCCCTTACGAAGCAACGCATAAACTAAGGTTTAAGATTCTGTCACTCTAGCAACCCATCATCTACTTATTACTTCCCAATGCCTTCCTCTAGGCCCAAACAATGGTGAAGTGTCATGTAGTCGACATTCACATAACACCACTAGAGGAGAGACAACATACATCTCATCAAAATATCGAACGAATACCAAATTCGCATGATTACTAATAGCAAGACTCCACCCATGTCCTCAGGAACAAACGTAACTACTCACAAAGCATATTCATGTTCATGATCAGAGGAGTATTAAAATGCATTAAGGATCTGAACAAATGATCTTCCACCAAATAAACCAAATAGTATCAACTACAAGGAGTAATCAACACTACGAGCAACCATAGCTACCGATTTGTGGTTTTGATACAAAATTGGATTCAAGAGATGAACTAGCACTACTAGAAAAAGGCCTACTAATGGCACCCCGGTTTTGCCTACTAATGGCGCACTACCGGTGCGCCATTAGTACCACGCCACTAGCATTTTTTACTAATGGCGCACCTGTGGTGCACCATTAGTATCTGGTATACTAATGGCGCACCGCTGGTGCGCCATTAGAATAGCCCATGGTGCGCCATTAGTATCTGGTATACTAATGGCACACCACATAGAAGTGCGCCATTAGTAACAATATTTTTTCAAAAAAAAATTCAGAATTTCTTTTTAAAAAAAATTTAAATTTTTTTTTCAATTTTTTTGTTTTTTTCTTAATCTCAGTTCACTATGGCTTAATCTCGGGTCAATATGCTTAATCTCAGGTCAAATCGCACTTCTTGGTCAAACTTCCTGAAAGGTCACCCATCCTCACACTACTCCAGCCCAAGCATGCTTAACTTCAGAGTTCTATCCAACCCCAGCAATAGCTCACTTCACAGGCACTTGTTGATATATCTAGCATATCAATCCTATTATACCTTGTTAATGTCTAGGACTTTGTTCATGTTCATGACTATGATGAAATTTTGAAAAATATTTCAAACTTCCCGGTCATATTACGTATCATTTGTTGAAAAAAATCAAAAAAATAATTCAAAACCAATTTTTTTTCTGTTATTAGTGGCGCACCACATCCACGGTGCGCCACTAGTAAGTTTGAATCTAGATCTTGAAAGCCCCGTAACTTTTTTTCTATTAGGTTGGCTTGCCTATCATCGGGCATGTCCACCAAAGTCCACACTTTGTTCTTGTACATGGATCCTATCTCAGATTTCATGGCCTCTAACCATTTCTCAGAATCCGGGCCACCATCGCTTCTCCATAGCTCATAGGTTCACCGTTGTCCAACAACATGACCTCTAAGACATGATTACCATACCATTCAGGAGTAGTACGTACCCTTGTCGACCAATGAGGTTCAATAGTAACTTGATCCAAAGCATCATGATCACTATCCTTAGCTTCCTCTTCAACAATTGTAGGTTCCACAGAAACATCTTTCTGTGATGTGCTACTCTCTGGTTGAAGTAAAGGTTCAATAACCTCATCAAGTTCTATCTTCCTCCCACTCAATTCTTTCGAGAGAAACTCCTTCTCGAGGAAGGACCCGTTCTTAGCGGCAAACTCTTTGCCTTCGGGTCTGAGATAGAAGGTATACCCAACCATCTCCTTTGGGTATCTTATGAAGATGCATTTGTCCACTTTGGGTTTGAGCTTTTCCAGCTAAAGCCTTTTGACATTAGCATTGCAGCCCCAAACCTTAAGAAATAGCAGCTTAGGTTTCTTGCCAAACCATAGTTCATACGATGTCGTCTCCACAGACTTAGATGGTGCCCTATTTAAAGTGAATGCAGTTCTCTCTAACGCATAACCCTAGAATGATAGTGGTAGATCGGCAAGAGACATCATTGCACCATATCCAATAAGGTACGATAACGACGTTCGGACACACCATTATATTGTGGTGTTCCAAGTGGCATCAACTGTGAAACAATTCCACATTGTCTTGAGTGATTGCCAAACTCATAACTCAGATATTCTCCCCTTTGATTGGATCGTAGGAATTTAATCTTCTTGTTACGACGATTCTCAACTTCACTCCAAAATTGCTTAAACTTTTCAAACATTTCAGACTTATGCTTTATTAAGTAAATATACCCATATCTACTCAAATCATCGGTGAAGGTGAGGAAATAACGATATCCACTACACGCGTCAACACTCATCGGACCACACACATCAGTATGTGTGATTTCCAACAAGTCACTTGCCCGTTCCACTATTCATAAAAATGGAGTTTTAGTTGCCAATGAGACATGGTTCACATATATCAAGTGATTCAAAATCAAGTGACTCAAAAAGTCCATCAGCATGGAGTTTCTTCATGCACTTTAGACCAATATGACTTAAGTAGTAGTGCCACAAGTACGTGGTACTATCATTATTACCTTCGCATCTTTTGGCATCAGTTTTATGAACATGTGTAATCACTACGATCGAGATTTAATAAACCATTCACATTGGGTGCATGACCATAGAAGGTATTATTCATGTAAATAGAATAACCATTATTCTCTGACCTAAATGAATAACTTCATTACAATAAACATGATCTCATCATGTTCATGCTCAACGCAGACACCAAATAACATTTATCTAGGTTTAACACTAATCCCAAAGGTAGAGGGAGCATGTGATGGTGATCACATCAACCTTGAAACACTTCCTACACACATCTTCACCTTGCCCTTAGCTAATCTCCGTTTATTCCATAGATTTTGTTTCGAGTTACCAATATTAGCAACTTAACCGGTATCTAATACCTAGGTGCTACTAGAAGTACAAGTAAGGTACACATAAATAACACTTATATCAAATATACTTTTGTTGAAGTTGACAACCTTCTTATCTACCAAGTATTTGGCGTAGTCTCTCTACCAGTGACCGTTCCCCTTACAATAGAAGCACTTAGTCTCGGGTTTGGGTTCAACCCTTGATTTCTTCACTAGAGCGGCAACTGGCTTGCCATTCGTGCAATTTCCCTTCTTGCCCTTGCCCTTCTTGAAACTAGTGGTCCTATTAACCATCAACACTTGATGCTCCTTCTTGATTTCTAGCTCCGAGGCCTACCACAAACATCTCCGGGATCATCTCCATCCTTTGAATGTTATATCTCATCACGAAGTTCTAATAGCTTGGTGATAGTGTCGGGAGAACTCTTTCAATCACTATCTTATCTGGAATATTAACTCCCACTTGATTCAAGTGATTGTAGCACCCAGACATTCTGAGAACATGCTCATTGGCTGAGCTATTCTCCTCCATCTTGTCGGCAAAGATCTTGTCAGAGGTCTCATACCTCTCAACATGGGTATGAGCCTGAATTACCAATTTCAGCTCTTGGAACATCGCATATGTTCCATGGCATTTAAAACATCTTTGGAGCCCCGATTCTGAGCCTTAAAGCATGGCGCACTAAACTATCAAGTAGTCATCAGAACGTGTCTGCCAGATGTTCACAACATCCATAGACGGCGCTAGAGGGGTTGGCACACCGAGCGGTGTATCGAGGACATAAGCCTTCTGTGCAGCAGTGAGGACAATTGTTAGACTACGGCCCTAGTCTGCATAATGGCTTACAATATCTTTCCACTTAGTCTTTCTCTAGGAACATATTAAAATAGGGAGCTATAGCGCGAGGTATTGATCTACAACATAATTTGCAAATACAACTTAGACTATTGTTCATGATAAGGAGTTCAATTAATTATATTACGTAAGAACTCCCACTCAAATCAACATCCCTCCGGTTGTCCGAGTGTAACATGATCCAAATTCACGAACCCAAGTTCGATCATCATGTGAGATGAGGTGGTTTCAATGGTGAACATCTCCATGTTGATCATATCTACTATATGACTCATGCTCGACCTTTTGGTCTCTTGTGTTCTGAGTCCATGTGTGTACATGCTAGGCTTGTCAAGTTTAACCCAAGTGTTCCGCATGTGCAAAACTGGATTGCACCCGTTGTATGTGAACATATAGTCTATCACACCCGATCATCAGGTGGTGCCTCGAAATGATGTACTTTCGCAGCGGTGCACACTTGGGGAGAACACGATTTTATCTTGAAATTTAACGAGGGATCACCTTATAATGCTACCGTCGTCCTAAGCAAAATATCATGCATAAACAGATTAACATCACATGCAAATCATAAGTGACATGATATGGCCATCAACTTGTGCTTTTGGTCTCCATCTCCAAAGCACCGACATGATCTCCATCATCACTGGCATGACACCATGATCTCCATCATCATGATCTCCGCCGTCGTGTCGCCATTGGGGTTGTCACGCCAACCATGCTTCTACTACTATTGCCACCACTTAGCGAGAAAGTAAAGCATTACATAGCATTTAATGATTGACATGCATGTCATACAATAATTAAAGACAACCCTATGGCTCCTGCCAGTTGCCATATGAATCGACATGCAAGTCGATGTAAACTATTACAAACATGACCATCTCATACATCAAATATATTTCATCATGTCATTGGCCGTATCATATCACAACATACCATGCAAAAACCAGTTAGACGTCCTCTAATTGTTGTTGTATGTTTTACGTGGCTGCTATGGGTATCTAGCAAGAACGATTCTTACCTACGCAAAGCCACAACGGTGATATGCAAGGTGCTATTTAACCATCTACAAGAACCGCCAAATTCAACGAATGTGGGAGAGACAAACACCCGCCAGCCATCTTTATGCAACAAAGTCACATGTTAGTCGATGGAACCGGTCTCATGTACGTGGACATGTAAAGTTTGCCCGGGCCGCTTCATCCCACAATACCGTTGAATCAAGAAAAGACCAAGGAAGGAAGCAATCTGAATATCAACACCCAGAAACTCCTTTGTGTTCTATTAATGATGTCATCTACGCATAGACCTAGCTCTGATACCACTGTTGGGGAATGTTGCATGGGAAACAAAAAAAATTCTACATCTACATACCCTTGTAGATCGCTAAGCAGGAGCGTTAAGAAACACGGTTGATGTAGTCGAACGTCTTCACGATCCAATCACAATCCGTCCCGCGAACTCTTGATCTAGTGCCGAACGGACGGCACCTCCACGCTCAACGCACGTATGGCTTGATGACGCCTTCACCTATTTGATCCAGAGAGCGATGGTGAAGTACTATCTCGAGTCCTCCGGCAGCACGACGGCATGATGGTGCTGGTGGTGGAGAAATCTCAGCGGAGCTTCGCTAAGCACTACAGAGAAGAAGATGGCTATGAGGAAGATGAAGGGCAGCATCGTCGAACGAATATATCCGTATGGGTGCGGCTGCCCTCTCTCTACCTCTCTATATATAGGGGAAGGGAGGAGAAGAGGGGAGCCCCTAGATCCAATCTAGGGGGCGGTGGCCATAAGAGGGAAATCTTAGATGGGTTTTACCCCTAGGAGACTTGGCCCTCAAGCCAAATTAGTGGGAAGCCCTAGGGGGCACCCCCAACCCTCCTAGTTACGTGAGATGGGGTGAGGGGAGTGCCCAACCCTTTAGTGGGCTGGTTTCCCCCCTCCCCTTGGCCCATGAGCCCCCCAACACCCCCACCCCGAAACACCTTTCGGTCATGCTGGTCATCACCCGGTACCCCGGAACAATTCCGGTCGCCAATACCCTTTGTCCAATATATCAATTTTCTCCTATGGACTCTTCCGAAGTTCCTCGTCACATCCAGGATTTCATCCAGGACTCTGAACAACCTTCAGTAACAACCATAATCACTCAACTATACTTATATTGTCACCAAACATTAAGTGTGTAGACCATGAGGGTTCGAGAACTATGCAGACATGGCCGAGACACCTTTACGATCAATAACAAATAGCGGGACGTAGATGCCCATATTGGCTCCTACATATTCTATGAAGATCTTATCTGTTGAACCTCGATGTCAAGGATTCACCTAATCATGTATGTAGTTCCCTTTCTCCACCGACATTCGATCGTCGGTATCTCCATAGCTAGTTCAATCTCGTTACCGGCATATCTCTTTACTCGTTCCATAATACAACATCCCGTGGCTAACTCATTAGTCACATTGCATGCAAGCTTCTTGTGATATTGTATTACCGAGTGGGCCCTGTCGGTGCCAGAACCGACGGATCTCGGGTAGGGGGTCCCGAACTATGAGTCTAAGGTTGATGGTAACAGGAGGCAGGGGACACGATGTTTACCCAGGTTCGGGCCCTCTCTATGGAGGTAATACCCTACTTCCTGCTTGATTGATCTGGATGAATATGAGTATTACAAGAGTTGATCTACCACGAGATCGTAATGACTAAAACCCTAGAAGTCTAGCATGTATGATTATTATTGCCTCTATGGACTAAGCCCTCCGGTTTATATAGACACCGGACGGGGACTAGGGTTGTACAAAGTCGGTTACAAAGAAAGGAATCTTCATATCCAGGCGCCAAGCTTGCCTTCCATGCCAAGGAGAGTCCCATCCGAACACGGGAGAGAGTCTTCTGTCTTGTATTTCACGGCCGTACAGTCCGGCCCACGCTACATAGTCCGTCCGTCCGAGGACCCCATAATCCAGGACTCCCTCAGTAGCCCTTGAACCAGGCTTCAATGATGAGGTGTCCGGTGCACGGATTATCTTCGATATTGCAAGGCGGGTTCCTTCTCCGAATACTCCAAAATAGTCTTTGAACACAAGAATCGTGTCCAGCTCTGGAAAACAAATTCCACACACAACCGCAGAGAGTATAATATTTCACGAGTCCAATCAACTAACAATTTTTTGTAGTGTGACATCACGTCGCCACCCGGCCATTATTTCGAACCGTTTTTTAGCCTGCCGCTCCATATTTCGAGATGCGGTTTCATTGGCACGTCTTGTCAAAGCAGAGATCGTCTCCCCTTATTGCCTAGGAGGGGGCGTTTGATATTCATCATCTTTATAAAGGGGCTAAGACCCGTCTTTTCTCCTTTACGCCAACCCTTTCCTCAAGCTCTCCCACCTCGAGTTCCAGCACCCAATGTAACGCCCCAAATCCGATGCGTCGGGTGTCTTCCAGTCATTCTTCATTGTTGCCATGTCATTTGCTTGTGTGTTGCATTTTTCCATCTCATCATCTGCATTTCTTCTACATGATTTTCAAAACTAGCATCCGTTTGGGTCCTCCTGGTTCTCTCCGTTGTCCGTTCTGAGCCCAACCACACTCGCATGCGCCCGTCGCCCCTCTCAGACCTTGTTTCGTGAGCGGGAGAAAAATGTTCTCGGAATGGGCCGAGATTTGCCGAGTTGCCTTGGCATATCACCGGCAGACCGCCCGTCAAATTTCGTTCCATTTGGACGTCGTGTGATGCCCCAATGATTAACCGAGTTAACTGAAACACTCTTATCTTTGCAGCCCAGCACCTCTTCACACAGCCCACCTAGCCCATCTAACTCCCCTCCATGCTCTCCGTCGTTCGATCATGATCGTCTGGATGAAAACCGCACCTCATTTGGACTCTCCTAACTCCCTCTACATATATATTAGCCCCCCCCTCCTCAAATCACGGATGAATCCTACCCTAACCCTAGATCCACCTCCCCTCTCCGTGCCGGATACGTCCGCCGGCGTCAGACGCGTCCAGCCACCGTCCCGGAGCAACCCCGTGCTGCCACGTTGCCGTCTCCCCCCCCCCACTACTGCGGCCCACCACGCCCATCTCAGACCCGCTCGGGCCTGGATGAGCCCGCCGTCGGTCCCGCGCGCCCCATCGCCCTTCGCCGGTGCCCGCCTCCACCGCCGTCCCGCCGTCCCTCACCGCACCATCGCTGCCGCCCGCACCAAGCTCGCCGCCGCCCCGACAGATCTCCACCGTGCGCCACAGGCTCGCCCCACCTCCTCTTCTCCCCACTCCACCGGATCTCGACCGGCGCGGCCCCGCCACCGCACCGGAGGGCCGCCGCCGTCCCGCTAGGCACCTCCCCGACCTCTCCGCGCCCGGATCCGGCCAGCCCGGGGCCAGATCCGCCCCCTGCCACCCGTCCCAGCTCGCCGGAGCTTCGGTCACCGCCGCTGTCGCCGAAGCCGGCGTTGACCCGCGCCGGGGCAGCCCCGTCCCGATCCGGCCGGAGCCGTCCATCCAAATGTGACTCACGTCCCCGTCGTCCCGGTGCTCCATCGTCCCGCTTCGACCCTGTACGCCAGTGACTACCGAACCAAATGGCGCGCCCGTCCCGTACCGCGTTGTCTCGGAACCACCCCGTCCCGTTTTCAGCGAGGTGAGAAATTGCCTGTCCCTAATTTTTGCATCTCATGTGTGCATGTTTAACCTGCTCTAACTTGGTGCATGTTGCTTCGTTTTGCATGTATAATATGTCAAAATCTTCATCTCAGAGTACTGTAGATGATGGATTAGTTTACATTCATGTTCCTATTCATATTGATGCCTTAAACTTCGTTGCAAAACTGCTATATGATCTAAACTGCTGTTTGTTAACATTATTTATGCCTCTTGTGAGTGCCGCAACTTTGTCCATGTTGATGCTATGATGGTGATCTTGATATGCACATGTTCGGCTCTTCATGATCTACATGTTGGTGTGCTTCGCATTCATGGTAGGTTGCACCTTGACATGGTAATCCCTGTTGCAAAAGTGCATGTTGCTGTTAACTACTGAAAACTGCTGTAACTTGCCGATTTGTCATTTTTGTTGCATTTTGTGTGTGCATCCTCTGGGCATGATGTCTACATGTTTTAGGAGCATATTTATGCCATATTTACATGATTGCATTCAATGTATTTTTATATGCTCTGTAGTGAGTCTATCAAGCTTGTGAAGTGGGCCACTTGCTGTTAACTTTCTGTCAAAGTTGAAACTGCTATATCATGTTGACATTTTTGCTTGATACTACCAATTAATCCATGCATATTCTGGAGATGCTTAGTTGACATGTTTTGTTGTCTATGCTATGATCTATCATTACATGCCTCTTGATGCCGTATATATGTCCTGTAGCATATGTTTTCATTACCATGAACATGCTTATTAATGTTCAAGAGGCCTTGTTGTGAGCTTGTTATTGTTTTATACATGCCTATACTGGAGATGCTCCACTTACATGTTTTGAAGTATACTATAAGTAATTTGTTCACATGGCATGGTTGTTAATTTTGGATGTCATATGCCTCTGTTTAATGCTTGCAAATATGCTAACATAATGTTGCTGATTTACACTTGTGATGTTGGTTCCCACAAATCCATGACCCATATGTTTATGATGCCATGATGTTATTAGCTATTTTTTATTTGTACTTTGGTGCCATGCCCTTGGTTGCTATGTTTACTTGTTGTAGCTTGTCTCTTTCTTGCTCTCAAGTTGCCATCATATTAACTCTGCTCATGTATATGCTCCTGTGTTATGAAGTTGCTTTTTGCATTGATCATATTGGTTTAATCTTGATGCCTATGAACCTGAACCTTAATGATATTTGAAGTATGTCATCTATAAATAAAGTGAATGTCAAGTGTATGAACATATGTTTCCTGTAGTTGTTTTGATGATTGCAAAGTGCCTACTTGCTGTTTTGGGCAGATTGTTGTTATAACTTGTTTGGAGTGTATGTGTTGCACCGATGCTCCGTTTTGAGCATGCTCTGTATGAAACTTGCTTGATTTTGCATGTAGTTTCATTTTATCATGTTTCATCAATGTTTTGAGAGTGTTTTCTTGATGTTTGGATGCATTTTGCATCAATGCCATGCTTAACTTGTTTTGCTCATATCTTCTAGGCCGTAGCTCCGAACTAAATGAACTTTATTTGTAAATTGACAAGAATGTCGTGTAGATCATCTTGGTGCATCTTAACTTGATGTTTAAAAACTTGAACATAAGGCTTATTCAGTTCTGGACCAATTTTTAAATTTTCATATGAGGACTTACTGGATTTGTTATATGTTGTTTCCGGCCTCATTTATACTTGCTTTGATGTGTTGTTCTTGTTTGCATCATCTCTTGCCATGAGTAGCATCATATAGCATTGTCATGCATCATGCTTGTATGTGCATCATGTCACGTTTATGTGTTGTGTGTTTACCATGTTGTTTGCTTCTTTCCTGTTGTGCTTCTTCTCGATAGTTCCCGTTTCGTTGCGATCGTGAGGATTCGTTCGTTTACGCTTGGTTCGTCTTCACCCGTTCATCTTCTTCATGGACTCGTTCTTCTTCCTAGCGGGATTTAAGGCAAGATGATCATTACCCTGGATCTCACTACTATCATTTCTATGCTAGTTGCTTCGTTAAAGGTCTTACTTGGCACTTTATTGAAACAAAAGCTATAAAACATGATTACTACAGTAGCATAATCATGTGGACATACAAAAACAGTAGGATAAATATTGGGTTGTCTCCCAACAAGCGCTTTTCTTTAATGCCTTTTAGCTAGGAATGATGATGACAATGATGCTCACATAAAAGATAATAATTGAAACATAACGGGAGCATCATGAAGAATATGACTAGCACATTTAAGTCTAACCCACTTCCTATGCATAGGGATTTTGTGAGAAAACAACTTATGGGAACAATAATCAACAAGCATAGGAAGGTAACACAAGTATAGCTTCAAAATTTTCAACACATAGAGAGGAAACTTGACATTATTGCAATTCCTACAAGCATATATTCCTCCCTCATAATAATTTGCAGTAGCATCATGAATGAATTCAACAATATAACCAGCACCTAAAGCATTCTTTTCATGACCTACAAGCATAGAAAATTTACTACTCTCCACATAAGCAAAATTCTTCTCATCAATAGTAGTGGGAGCAAACTCAACAAAATAACTATCATATGATTGAAAGTTAAGATCAAGATGACAAGTTTCATGGTTATCATTATTCTTTAAAGCATACGTGTCATCACAATAATCATCATAGATAGGAGGCATGCTTTCATCATAGTAAATTTGCTCATCAAAGCTTGGGGGACAAAAAATATCATCTTCATCAGACATAGCTTCCCCAAGCTTGTGGCTTTGCATATAATTAGCATCATGGATATTCAAGGAATTCATACTAACAACATTGCAATCATGCTCATCATTCACATATTTCATGCCAAGCATTCTATATAATTCTTCTTCTAGCACTTTGGCACAATTTTCCTTTCCATCATACTCACGAAAGATATTAAAAAGACAAAGTGTTTGAGACAAACTTAACTCCATTTTTTGTAGTTTTATTTTATAAACTAGACTAGTGATAAAACAAGAAACAAAAAGATTCGATTGCAAGATCTAAAGATATACCTTCAAGCGCTAACCTCCCCGGCAACGGCGCCAGAAAAGAGCTTGATGTCTACTACACAACCTTCTTCTTGTAGACATTGTTGGGCCTGCAAGTGCACAGGTTTGTAGGACAGTAGCAAATTTCCCTCAAGTGGATGACCTAAGGTTTATCAATCCGTAGGAGGAGTAGGATGAAGATGGTCTCTCTCAAACAACCCTGCAATGTCACACCCTAGCTAGTCATGCATTAGAGTGTTGCATCATGTTTACTCTTTCATCAGAAACTTGAAATGGGGATGACAGAACCCCCAGTCCCCTCTGAAACCAACTAGGGTTACTAAAATAATTTTTCAATGAACCTGAAATGCCCTTCTAAAATGCCCATCATTTTTGTCTTGGTTCAGAACCTCTGCCAAAAGTGGTGCACATTTTCCTAGGCCATCCTAGGGTTTTTGAATTAAATCATAAATATTTGAATTTGGGCATTTAAAATAATATAAAATATTTAAATGCTCAAATATCTCCAAACTAAAATGTTTCATGTTGGAAATAATCCAACTATGGGCCAGGAATAGTTTGGTGATTTTTGAAGTTGCCTAGGTATTTTATTAAATTCAACAAAGTTGCACATATATATTAAATAAAAACAGAAACAGAAAAAAAAGGGGAAAACTTACCTGGCGCCACCGCAGGCCCACCAGCCAGCCCACCTGGCCGGCCCAGCCCGGCCACCGCTCCAGCGAGCTGCTTGGCTTGCCAGGCAGGCAGCCAAGGTGCTCGGCGGCGGCACCGCAGCTCGCCTCGCAGCTGCACGCCGCCCGGCCTCCCCCTCTCGCCGCCCTGATGGCCTGGACGAGCTCCACGTTGCGCCCCGACCCTCCTGGACACCTCCATTCGCCCCCAGTTCCTCTCCCTCGCGCTCCCACGTCATGGCCGACGCCACCGTCGCCGCACCTCCGCCGTAGCCGTGCTCCCCTTCGTCTGCACGCCGAGCCACCGTGTCCAGAAGCTTCGCCGTCCTCTACTCCTTCGAGCTAGCCGAGCCCCGAGCGCTCGCGTGCCTCGAAGCCGCCGCACCAACCTCGCCCGAACCGCCATCGCCGGAGATCCCCTTCGCCGTCGCCGCCGCAGCAGCTCGTCCCCGACCACGTCGTCCTTTCCATCAAGACCGCAGTGAGCTGGGCTAACTTCCCCTTCCTCTCTTTCTCTCTCTCGTGCACCACAGCGAGCGCACCAAGCTCACCCGCACGCGCCGTCGCGGACCTCGTCGTCGACGTGCTTCCGACCACACTCCGGCCACAAGATGGTGTCCATCTTACTCACCGAGTCCCACAGCACCTAGCTAGCCACTCCACGAGCCTCACCGACCCCTCTAGCGCCAAGTTCATCCTCGACCGAACCCCGGTGGCCGCCAAAGTCGTCGCCGGCGCCAACTCCGGCCACCCCGACCCCAACGGACTCCGCCAAGAGCTGCGGTTTGTCCTCAGCTCCACTCCGGTGGTCTCCGCGGCCCCTTTGGTGGCCGAAATGGCCAAAACCACTCCCGCCGCCGCGTCTGGCTCGCCGGCGGCTAAACGCCAGCGTCGCTGGCTTTGACTTTGACCACGGGTGGGCCCTGGTTGACTCCCCTGAGTCAATGACAGGTGGGGCCCAGCCCTGCTAATTATACAGGATTAGTTTTAATTAGATCTTAATTAAAATAATCACCCTGACATGCGGGACCCACTGTCAGGTTTGACCCAGACCTGTTCCGTTGACCTGCTGACGTCACACTGACGTCAGGCTGACACAGTAATTGATTTTCTGGATTTAAATTTAAATCAGGAAATTCCAGAATATTATTTAAACTTCAAAAATTCATAACTTTTATTCTGTAACTCCAAATTGGACAAATTATATATGAAAAATGATCAGAAAAATCCAATCTAGCCATCTGTACTATTTTCTTGCATGATCAAACAAGTTAAATTGATGTTTCAAGCAGAACAAGGAAAAGCACTTTAAGAGGCCATGTTGAGTTTGAAATTTGAATCTATGATTCAAATTTGTTCAAACCCTTCTGGTTTTAGTTGCATTAGCCCAACACACTCATATTGCTATGTTTCATGCATGCATCATATTGTTGCACATTGTTTGGTGATGGTTGTGTATTGGTGTCCTTTGTGACAGGTTCTGCCTCCGAGGAGTACCGTGATTACCCTAACGAAGAACCGTATCAGTGCATCGAACCATCAGGCAAGCAACCAACCATTTGATCATATCGATACAATCCCATGTTCTCGCCCCTGCTCTCTTTTACTGCATTAAGACAACGCGATTCAAACTGCTGTGTGCTACGGTAGTTGAACCCATTTCCTCTGCATGACCTGTCATTGCCACAGTAACTAGATGAAACCCACTAGCATGTGTAGGAGTTGATTGAGGCATATGTATGTGTTGTTCCTACCTTGCTATGCCTGCTATGCTTAGAGTCGTGTCAGGTCTGGTTCATCTGGGTGATGGGCTAGAGTGAAATGATTATGTCGGTAATGGGAGTGGTGTGGTGAACACGATTTGGTAAAGGTATCGATGAGAGGCCATGTAGGAGTACATGGTGGGTTGTTTCATTGAAGCCGACCTTAAGCACTGAGATCTGTATGTGTGATTTAAGAATCAGCTACTACCATGCATTGGGCCCGAAACCAATGGACCCTCTCGGCTTCTTATTCACCCTAGTTCTCCGTCCAGGAGTTGCAACTAGTTTCTGGTGTTTGTAGCCTACTGGAGGACGTGGACAGCGCTGACCGTAGGGGTGGGCTGTGATGCGGTAGGTACGTGGCCGGGTGTACCGAATACCCGTTAGGTATCTCGGGAACCCTGTTCACATCGTTCGGGGCCGTATGGGAAACCTCGGCCGGACTCCCTGCGGATGGAACCTGAATAGGCGATAAACCTGGACTGGAGGCTTAGGTGATTAGGTAGGTCGTGGCCGACACCCACGTTGGGCTTCCGCTTGAAGGTTGCCGAGTACATGTTGTGTAAGCGACGGTAAGTGGTGAGAGCGTGTATGAAGAAGTACACCCCTGCAGGGTTAACATGATCTATTCGAATAGCCGCGTCCGCGGTAAAGGACTACTTGGTTGCCTATACAGTTCATAGACAAGTAAATGGAAACTACTAAAAGCCTCAAGATAAGTGTGAGTGCCGAGGATGGCTCTTCCGTAGGAAGACGGAGGTGGATCCTCGGTAGTGTATTGAAGTGGTGAGTAGTGGACTCGTGTGCGCAAAACCATTTTAAGTTGGAGTATCGTAGGATAGTCTAGCCAAGAGTCAAAGCTGGCTTGCTGCAATAACTCCACCAACCCTTCTTGATAATATGCATGTATGTAGGATCTGATGTAAGTCTTGCTGAGTACCTTTGTACTCATGTTGCTATAATCTACATTTTTACAGAAGACGCTGCAACCCCTTCTGATGGGTTCTATGTAGACGTTGACATCAACGAGTAGGCTAAAGACCCAGGTGGTGACCCTGAGCTTGTGAAGGACCACGTAGTATAGCTAAGCTTTCCAAGCCTCTTTTATTTTACTAGTTGTCTGTACTCAGACAAGTTACTTCCGCTGCTGGTTTGTATGACTGTATGACTTGTATGTTGGGTCGTGAGACCCGTACCTTGGTGTATGTTATGTATGGCTCCCTGAGCCTTAAATAAAGTACTTGTGTCGTAGAGTCATGTTGTGATGTTTCGTTGTATTGCACATATCGAGCATATTGTGTGTATGATTGAAATGCTTGGTATGTGTGGGATCTGACTATCTAGTTGTTTATCTTTAGTAGCCTCTCTTACCGGGAAATGTCTCCTAGTGTTACCGCTGAGCCATGGTAGCTTGCTACTGCTCTGGAACACTTAGGCTGGCCGGCATGTGTCCTTCTTCGTTCATGTGTCTGTCCCTTCGGGGAAATGTCACGCTTTGAGTACCGGAGTCCTGTTAGCCCGCTACAGCCCGGTTTACCGGAGTCCTGCTAGCCCAGTGCTACAGCCCGGACCCACTTGCTGATGACCGACACGTTCGAAGCTGGGTCATGGATGCCTGTCCCTGTAAGTCTGTGCCACTTTGGGTTTACGACTAGTCATGTCAGCCCGGGCTCTTTATCATATGGATGCTAGCGACACTATCATATACGTGAGCCAAAAGGCGCAAACGTTCCCGGGCAAAGGTAAGGCGACACCCGTGGGAACACCGTGCGTGAGGCCGCAAAGTGATATGAAGTGTTACCGGCTAGATCGATGTGACATCGAGTCGGGGTCCTGACATGCAACCAAATAAAAAAAAGTCTCTTGTATCCCCAACACACCCAATACAATGGTAAATTGTATAGGCACACTAGTTCGGCGAAGAGATGGTGATACAAGTGCAAAATAGATAGTAGATATAGCATTTTGTAATCTGAAAATATAAAAACAGCAAGGTAACAAGTGGTAAAAGTGAGCGTAAACGGTATTGCAATGATAGGAAACAAGGCCTAGGGTTCATACTTTCACTAGTGCAAGTTCTCTCAACAATAATAACATAGATAGATAATATAACAAGCCCTCAACATGCAACAAAGAGTCACTTCGAAGCCACTAATAGCGGAGAACAAACATAGAGATTATGGTAGGGTACGAAATTACCTCAAAGTTATTCTTTCGGATCAATCTATAAAAGAGTTCGTACTAGAATAACACCTTAAGATACAAATCAACCAAAACCCTAATGTCACCTAGATACTCCATTGTCACCTCAAGTATCCGTGGGCATGGTTACACGATATGCATCACACAATCTCAGATTCATCCAACCAACACAAAGTACTTCAAAGAGTGCCCCAAAGTTTCTATCGGAGAGTCAAGAACGTGTGCCAACCCCTATGCATAGGTTCCCAATGTCACGAAACACGCAAGTTGATCACCAAAACATACATCAAGTGGCACATGATATCCCATTGTCACCACAGATAATCATGGCAAGACATACATCAAGTGTTCTCATAAAAGACTCAATTCGATAAGATAACTTCAAAGGGGAAACTCAATTCATCACAAGAGAGTAGAGGGAGAGAAACATCATAAGATCCAACTACAATAGAAAAGCTCGGGATACATCAAGATCGTGCCATAGAGGGAACATGAGAGAGAACACGAGAGAGAGAGAGACTAAACACATAGCTACTGGTACATACCCTCATCCCCGAGGGTGAACTACTCCCTCCTCGTCATGGATAGCGACGGGATGATGAAGATGGCCACCGGTGATGGGATCCCCCTCCGGCAGGGTGCCGGAATGGGCTCCTGAGAGGTTTTTGGTGGATACAGAGGCTTGCGGCGGCGGAACTCCCGATCTATCTTCTGTTCTGGAAGTTTTAGGGTACAAGAGAATATATGGGTGCAGGGGGTACGTCGGAGGAGCTACGGAGGCCCCACGAGGCAGGGGAGCGCGCCCAGGGGGGGTGGGTGCTCCCCCCACCCTCGTGAGCACCTCCCTTCTTTCCTGACGTGTACTCCAAGTCCATCGGGTGGCTTTCCTTCCAAAAATAACTTCTCCAGTTGATTTCGTTCCGTTTTGACTTCGTCTGATATTCCTTTTCCTCGAAACACTGAAATAGGCATAAAACAACAAATCTGGGCTGGGCCTCCGGTTAATAGGTTAGTCCAAAAATAATATAAAACTGGATAATAAAGCCCAATATTGCCTAAAACAGTAGATAAACTAGAATGGAGCAATCAAAAATTATAGATGCGTTGGAGACATATCAGAGTGTCATCTTTATTTTAACACCCCCCCCCCCGCCCCCCGCGCTAGTGCTTCTCTAAGTGTTGGTCCGAACCGAGTAGCCTGCGGGGCCACCTCGGGGAAACTTGAGGGTTGTTTTTACTCATAGCTTGACTCATCCAGTGTGCCCACAGAACGAGATATGTGCAGCTCCTATCGGGATTTGTCGGCACATTCGGGCAGTCTTGCAGGTCCTGTTTTACCATTGTCAAAATGTCTTGTAACCGGGATTCCGAGACTGATCGGGTCATCCCAGGAGAAGGAATATCCTTTGTTGGTCATGAGAGCTTATAATGGGCTAAGTTGGGACACCCCTGCAGTGTATAAACTTTCGAAAGCCGTGCCCGTGGTTATGTGGCAGATGCGAATTTGTTAATGTCCGGTTGTAGAGAACTTGACACCAGATTCGAATTAAAATGCATCAACCGTGTGTGTAGCCGTGATGGTCTCTTCTCGGCGCAGTCCGGTAGGTGAACACGGTTTGGTTTATGTATGAACGTAAGTAGTTTCAGGATCACTTCTTGATCACTTCTAGCTTCTCGACCGTTGCGTTGCTTCTCTTCTCACTCTTATTTGCGTACGTTAGCCACCATATATGCTTAGACGCTGCTGCAACCTCACCACTTATCCTTTCCATACCTATTAAGCTTTGCTAGTCTTGATACCCATGGTAATGGGATTACTCAGTCCTCGTGGCTCACAAATTACTACAACAACAGTTGCAGGTACAGGTAATGAGATGATCATGACCCGAGAGCGATGTTACTTGTTTTGGAGTTTTTTCTGCTTCTTCTTCGATCAAGGGATAAGTTCCAGTTCGGCAGCTTGGGCTAGCAGGGTGGATGTCGTATGAGTTTTTGTTTGTGTTTCATCCATAGTCGGATGATGCTCCTATGTATTATGTTGTTGTATTCGTGTGGCATTGTATGCCTCTTGTATGTATCCCCAACTATTATGCAATGGTACGATGTAATGATATCCACCTTGCAAAAGCGTCTCCAATATGCGCTTCTATCCTTGGTGGGACCTTCGAGTTCCTTTAGGATAGGGTCGCATATTGGCGTGACAAGTTGGTATCGGAGCCTCGACCGACCATAGGAGCCCCGTTGATTGTTTGTAGTTTGGTTGTTGTTGAGTCTAAAATAAAACTGTTTTCGGAGTCTAGTTAAAGTAGGAATTCTTTTTACTCCTTAGCCCCTTCGTCGCTCTGGTGAGGAATCTTGACGCAGGTGTTTTGACTTACGCCTCTTCCCTTCAAATTTTTCTTTAGGATCATGCGGTTAGTTTTTTGTTCGTTGGTTCTCAGCTCTTTTGATCCGGTGCATTTTCTCGTCAAGTCGATTTGACCTCCTTGTTTTCGCAAGATTAATCCTCAGTTGTTTTATTTTCCCACCCGCCCACCCTTTTTCTTCTCGGAGCCGGAGTCCCTAATCGAGTATCCATCCTACTCGGCGAAGTCTTTGCATTCTTTCCTTAACTATTTCAACCGGTGTTTTCTCTTCAAGTTATTCGTCGATTCCCCCTTCCAAGTTGCCTTTGTTTTTCCTGCCCTCCCACCCCTTTTTCTTCCTAGAGCTTGAGTCTCCTTCGAGCATCAATTTCACTCGTGCGGAGCCTGTTCAGTCTTCCCTCAGTTATTTCAACCGGTGGATTCTCATCTCACTTGACATTCTTTATCTCTTTTTCTTTCCGGTGGATTCAATTCAAGTTTTTCGGGCTGATCATATTCTTTTCCTTGGATCAATTGTTTCCCCTGTTCGTTCGTCTCTAGCCATTGTATCCTTCCGGAGTGCTCAAGACATCTCACGAGATTCGTCTATGTTCCAATTAATTCGAGGTTATCACCTCATTCAAATATTTCAATTGTTCCGCTGCATCTTCTATCTCTTCAACAATCCTTTTTCAACGGTGTTTTCTTTTTAGTGGGCCCTAACCCACATGTCTTTTCCCAGGATCTAACCTGACTCTTCTAATTATTCCGGAGCCATTCCAAATTCTTTTCAAGTGTGATGTAAGATTGGATTCTATCCGTCACATGCCTTCTCCAAGATTGCTTTCAAATTCTTTTCATTGCTAGCTCAACCTTTACTCTTTTCATTCTCCTGGAGTATCTCAGTAATTTTGGTGGTGTTCCTCATCGTCTTTCTCAACATTTGAAGTCCGAGGAAGAGTTTTCCTATAAATCTTGTCTGCTCTCTTGGAGATTCATGGTGCGAGGTTGTCGCTATCCTCTTATTGTTTCCAATCGTGCGATTCTATCCTTGCCCATCTCGAGTATGTCAGGAGTTGTTTTCCCGCTTCTTTTCACCGGATGCCATCATTCCGGAAGAAGCCTTCGTCCTCACATTCCAGCTGTCATTCTCCAATCACCCCGATGCATCTGACAAGGACTCTTTAATCAGCTCGTGATCTCTTTGTTATTTCGCATCTAAATCCCCTCAAGCATAGTTGTTCTTCCCGGTGATTCATCCCCTTTCATCACTCATTTTCGAATTCTTACGTTGGTTCGTTCAAGATTCTTTTTCCTTGATTATCATTCAATTCATTCGTTCTTTCAAATCCTACCAGTGTTTCATGAAGACTTTCTCAAGTTTTGTGCTATATCCCCCGTAATCGTTTTCCAATAAGAATAAGTAGTATGCAAAAATCCATTGCTTGTCGTCAACTTAATTTGATGAAGGAAAAGCATACAATAAATCTTATTATTATTTCCTCCAAGTGATTAATCCCTTCCTTCGGAGTTTGTTCATGACGAATAATTTCGCAGTTTGAAGTGTTTTCATCTTTTCTTTTCCGGAGTTCAAAATTCCTCGGCCATTTTGTTGGAACCTTCATCTAAATCACCGCAAGCTTTAATCTTATTCTTTCATCCTTCATTCTATCTCATCATCCTTTTGTCACCGGAGATCTTCAAGGTGGTTCTTCCTGATTTATTTCATTCTTCAAGAGTTCATCAAGATTCTTGTTGGAGGAGTTCAAGTATCTTTTCTTCTCGTGTCTCGAAGTGAAAATGATTCTTCATTTTCTTCTGAAGTGCAGTTTTGCATTTCGTCGTTCTTCTCAGCTATTTAGACATTTGGTTGTGGTATAATTTCACCTCAAGTTTTGAGATGTTTTTTTGATAAGTCCACAACAAGCTTATCTTTTGTTGTGGATTTTCTCAACAACTCCGTTCAATACTTCCTTCTAAGGATGCTATCTAATTCATTCATAGTGGAAGTTGTTGTTCTCTCATCCGTTCTTTTGATTCCATTCTTTCACATCGTCCGGAGGCATTGTGTTTTTCTTCTCGTCAAGTGTCATCCATCTTGTGAAGTTCATGTTCTATTCCTTCCATTTTCAGCCGGAGTGCTACCCAAATTCTTATGTTCTTATTCCTTTCCTATCTTATTCAAACCTGAGTGGTTTCAGAGCCTATCTTGGTTCCATGAGCTTTTGATTCTTGTCATACTCGTTATTCCTCTTTTCTATCCGAGTTTCTCGACTTTGTTATTCTTCTTTCTTGTGGTCTTATTTCACCCCTTCCTCTTTCTCTTCCATCTCGTTCCTAAGATGTCAGGACGAGATCTCTTGTTAGTGGAGGAGATTTGTAACACCCCGAATCTGATGCCCCAGTTGTTTCCAGTCATTCGCCATTGTTGCCATGTCATTTGCTTGCGTGTTGCATTTTGCCATGTCATCATCTGTATTTCTTTTGCATGATTTTCAAAACATGCATCCGTTCGGGTCCTCCATGTTCTCTCTGTTATCCATTCTGAGCCCAACCACACTTGCACACGCCCGTCGCCCCTCTCACACCTTGTTTCGTGAGTGGGAGAAAAATGTTCTCGGAATGGGCCGAGATTTACCGAGTGGCCTTGGCATATCACCGGTAGACTACCCGTCAAATTTGTTCCATTTGGAGGTCGTTTGATGCCCCAACGGTTAACCGAGTTCACCGAAACCCCCTTCTCTTTGCAGCCCAGCACCTCTTCACACAGCCCACCTAGCCCATCTAACTCCCCTCCATGCTCTCCACCGTTCGATCATGATCATGTGGACGAAAACCGCACCTCAATTGGACTCTCCTAGCTCCCTCTACCTATATATTAGCATCCCCCTCCTCAAATCATGGATGAATCCTACCCTAACCCTAGATCCACCTCCCCTCTCCATGCCGGACACGTCCGCCAGCCGCGGACGCGTCAAGCCGTCGTCCCGGACCAACCCCGTGCTGCCGCGTCGCCGTCTTCGGGCCCCCATCACCGCGGCCCGCCAGGCCCATCTCGGACCCGCTCGGGCCCGGACGAGCCCGCTGCCAATCCCGCATGCCGCGCCGCCCTTCGCCGCGCCCGCCTCTACTGCCGTTCGCCGCCACCACGCCGCCACACGTCGCCGCCTTGCGGGACCACAGCCCCGCCGTCCCTCACTGCACCACCGCCGCCTCCCGCACCAAGCTCGCCGCCGCCCCAACGGATCTCCACCGCGCGCCGCCCGCTCGCCCCGCCTCCTCTTCCCACCGCCCCACCGGATCTCCCCCGGCACGGTCCCGCCACCGCACCGGAGGGCCGCCGCCATCCCACTAGGCGCCTCCCCGACCTCCCCGCGCCCGGATCTGGCCAGCCCGGGACTAGATCTTCCCCCTGCCACCCGTCCCCGCTCGACAGAGCTCCGGTCACCGCCGTTGTCGCCAGAGCCGGCGTTGACCCCCGCCGAGACAGCCCCGTCCCGATCCGGGCGGAGCCCTCCATCCAAATGCGACCCACGTCCCCGTCGCCCCGGTGCCCCGTCGTCCCGGTGCCCCGTCGTCCCCCCTTCGTCCCTATACGCCAGTGACCACCGAACCAGACGGCGCGCCCGTCCCATACCTCGTCGTCTCGGAACCACCCCTTCCTGTTTTCTGCGAGGTGAGAAATTCCCCAAGTCCCGGATTTTTGCATCTCATGTGTGCATGTTTAACCTGCTCTAACTTGGTGCAAGTTGCTTAGTTTTGCGTGTATGATATGTCAAAATGTTCATCTCAGAGTGCTCTAGATGATGGAGTAGTTTGAATTCATATTCCTGTTCATATTGATGCCTTAAAGTTCGTTGCAGAACTGCTATATGATATAAACTGCTGTTTGTTAACATCATTTATGCCTCTTGTGAGTGCCACAACTTTGTCCCTGTTGATGCTATGATGATGATCTTGATATGCACATGTTCTCGTCTTCATGTTCTACACGCTGGTGTGCTTTTCATTCATGGTAGGCTGCATCTTGACATGGTAATCCCTGTTGCAAAAGTGCATAGTGCTATTAACTACTGAAAACTGTTGTAACTTGCTGATTTGTCATTTTTGTTACATTTTGTGTGCATCCTATGGGCATGACGTCTACATGTTTTAGGAGCATATTTATTCCATCTTTACAGGGATGCAATCCAAGTATTTTTATATGCCCTGTAGTGAGTGCATCAAGCTTGTGAGGTGGGACACTTCCTGTTAACTTTCTGTCAATGCTGAAACTGCTATATCATGTTGCCATGTTTGCTTGATACTACCAATTAAGCCATGTGGAGATTCTTAGTTGACATGTTTTGTTTCCTATGATATGCTATATCATGCCATGCCTCTTTATGCCCTATATATGTCTTGTAACATATGTTTTTATATCCATGAACATGCTTATATAATGTTCCAGATTTCTGTTAACTTCATGACGCCTTGTTGTGATCTTGTTATTGTTTGATACATGCCTGTTCTGGAGATGCTCCAATTACATGTTTTGAAGTATGCTATAAGTAATTTGTTCACATGCCATGGTTGTTAAATTTGGATGTCATATGCCTCTGTTTAATGCTTGCAAACATGCTATCATAATGTTGCTATTTTACACTTGCTGAAACTGTTTCAACTTTCAATTTTGTCATGTTGGTTCCCACTAATCCATGAGCCATATGTTTATGATGCCCTGATGTTATTTGCTCTTTTTTATGTGTACTTTGATGCCATGCCCTTGGTTGCTATGTTTACTTGATGTAGCTTGTCTCTTTCTTGATCTCAAGTTGCCATCATATTAACTCTGCTCATGTATATGCTCCTGTGTTATAAAGTTGCTTTTTGCATTGATCATATTGGTTTAACCTTGATGCCTATGAACCTGAACCTTAATGATATTTAAAGCATGTCATCTGTAAATAAAGTGCATGTCAACTGTATGCTCATATATTTCCTGTAGCATGTTGTTTTGATGATTGCAAAGTGCCTACTTGCTGTTTTGTGCAGATTATTGTTATAACTTGTTTGGAGTATATGTGTTGCACCGTTGCTCCGTTTTGAGCATGCTTTAAATGAAACTTGCTTGATTTTGCATGTAGTTTTATCTTATCATATTTCATCCATGTTTTGAGAGTGTTTGCTTGATGTTTGGATGCATTTTGCTTCAATGCCATGCTTAACTTATTTTGCACATATCTTCTAGGCCGTAGCTCCAAACTAGATGAACTTTATTTGTAACTTGACTAGAATTTCGTGCAGATCATCTTGGTCCATCTTAAGTTTCTGTTTAACAACTTGAACATAAATCTTATTTAGTTCTGGACCAATTTCGAAATTTGCATATGAGGACTTACCGTATTTGTTATATGTTGTTTCCGGCCTCATTTATACTTGCTTTGATGTGTTGTTCTTGTTTGCATCATCTCTTGCCATGAGTAGCGTCATATAGCCTTGTCATGCATCATGCTTGGATGTGCATCATGTCACGTTTATGTGTTGTTTGTTTATCTTGTTGTTTGCTTCTTTCCTGTTGTGCTTCTTCTCGATAGTTCGTGTTTCGTTGCGATCGTGAGGAATCGTTCGTTTACGCTTGGTTTGTCTTCGCCCGTTCATCTTCTTCATGGACTTGTTCTTCTTCCTAGCGGGACTTCAGGCAAGATGACCGTTACCCTAGATCTCACTACTATCATTGCTATGCTACTTGTTTCGTTCTATCGCTATGTTGCGCTACCTATCACTTGCTCTTTAAGCCTCCCAAATTGCCATGTCAACCTCTAACCTTTTCACCCTTCCTAGCAAACCGTTGCTTGGCTATGTTACGACTTTGCTCAGCCCCTCTTATAGCGTTGTTAGTTGCAGGTGAAGTCGAAGATTTCACCCTTTGAAGATGGACATGATTATGTTGGGATATCACAATATCTCTTATTTAATTAATGCATCTATATACTTGGTAAAGGGTGGAAGGCTCGGCCTTATGCCTGGTGTTTTGTTCCACTCTTGCCGCCTTAGTTTCTGTCATACCGGTGTTATGTTCCTTTATTTTGCGTTCCTTACGCGGCCGGGTGTATGGGAATCCCTTGACAGTTCGCTTTGTATAAAACTCCTCCAGCAAGGCCCAACTTTGGTTTTACATTTTCCTAACAACCTATAACATTACCTTGGGGTTGCAAACCCGAGTGTCATCTTTATTTTAACCCCCCCCCCCTGCGCTAGTTCTTCTCTAAGTGTTGGTCCGAACCGAGCAGCCTGCGGGGCCACCTCGGGGAAACTTGAGGGTTGGTTTTACTCATAGCTTGACTCATCCAGTGTGCCCTGAGAACGAGATATGTGCAGCTCCTATCAGGATTTGTCGGCACATTCGGGCGGTCTTGCTGGTATTGTTTTAGCATTGTCGAAATGTCTTGTAACCATGATTCCGAGATTGATCGGGTCTTCCCGGGAGAAGGAATATCCTTCGTTGGTCGTGAGAGCTTATAATGGGCAAAGTTGGGACACCCCTGCAGGGTATAAACTTTTGAAAGCCATGCCTGCGGTTATGTGGTAGATGGGAACTTGTTAATGTTCGATTGTAGAGAACTTGACACCAGATTCGAATTAAAATGCATCAACCGCATGTGTAGCCATGATGGTCTCTTCTCGGCGGAGTCCGGGAGTTGAACACGGTTTTGGTTATGTATGAACGTAAGTAGTTTCAGAATCACTTCTTGATCACTTCTAGGTTCTCGACCATTGCGTTGCTTATCTTCTCGGTCTTATTTACGTATGGTAGCCACCATATATGCTTAGACATTGCTGCAACCTCACCACTTATCCTTTCCATACCTATTATGCTCTGCTAGTCTTGATACCCATGGTAATGGGATTGCTGAGTCCTCATGGATCATAGATTACTACAACAACAGTTGCAGGTACAGGTAATGCGATGATCATGCCGCGAGAGCGATGTTACTTGTTTTGGAGTTCTTCTTTCGCTTCTTCTTCGATCAGGGGATAGGTTCCAGGTCGGCAGCCTGGGCTAGCAGGGTGGATGTTGTTTGAGTTTCTGTTTGTGTTTCATCCGTAGTCGGATGATGCTCTTATGTATGATGTTGTTGTATTCGTGTGGCATTGTATGCCTCTTGTATGTATCCCCAACTATTATGTAATGGTACGATGTAATGATATCCACCTTGCAAAAGCGTCTCCAATATGCGCTTCTATCCTTGGTGGGACCTTTGAGTTTCTTCAGGATATGGTCGCATATCGGGCGTGACACCCAAGGTTCAATTTAATTGCTTCGCGTTTCCCAATCATGTCGGACCCAGCCCTCAAGGCTGGTGGGTGGCTTCCTCTATCATAGAGGAGGGTATCATGAAGCTCCGGGAGGCAAGATACCTGACCACGGAAATCCCCTACAGGCTCCCTGCTCAAGGGCAGGTAATTCCCACTCCTAGATCTGGCAGGTAATTCATCTCCCACTTCCTCCGAGGGCTAGGGTTGGATCTTCATACCTTCGTTCAAGGGCTCATGTTCTATTACGGGCTAGATTTCCACGATCTAGCTCCGGACTCCTTTCTTCACATCTCGGCGTTCATTATCGTGTGCGAGGCCTTCCTCTGTATTCCCCCACACTTTGGCTTGTTGCTCAAGACCTTTAATGTGAAGCCAAAGGTAGTCGACGGGAAACAAGCAGAGTGGTTTTACAGAAAGGCTCCTTCACAGAAACTTCCAACCTATGGCAGCGGGAGTGGTTTTACATCATTGAACCCCGCGGTACCAAGTGGGCAGCTACACCTACATTCTGATCTAGCTATCCGTTATAGCTTGCATGATGGTTCAGTAAGGGGCTGGACTGGGGATCAATTGATGAAGTGCAGACGCTGCAAAGCCGCATTCAGAGCCTCATTGAAAAGGACACCGGTCTTATCAACATAATCCAAGTAATGCTAGTCCGGCGGGTCCTACCGTGCCAGCGACGGCATCTCCGGATGTGGGAGTTCAATCCTGAAGGACCACGAACCCTTCAGCACTTCTTCGGCACGACCCTCAGAGGAATGTGGAAATTATTGTTCGGGACACGAAAATAGTGGCCGGATACTACAAAGGACATCGGCCTTTACTACAACCATTCGGATACCTTGGTAAGCACTCGACTCCTGAACATAGCTTAGTTAAATTTCTCATCACAATATACTGAGAAAACCATACTCGGCCAGGGCTGGATAAAGAAGGCGGAGAGAATTAGGTGTTTGGCCCCTCTTCCCGAAGACTCAGCTGATCTGGTGTTAACAATGATGCTGGATCCAACACCATATCAAGTGCCGGCAAAGGAAGACAAGGGGGAGAGCAAGAAGGCCCAGGGTGGCGCCCATTCTAGAGGTACACCAGACACCTCGTCCGGGGAGATTGGAACTCCCTCTTCGAAGATGAAAGGGAAGGAGAAATTGACATATTTTCTCCCCATGGGAAGAAGAGGACCGCCTCCGAGGACTTAAAGATAAAGGCTTCTAAGCGAGGGAAGATATCCCTGTCAAGGGGTTCTGGTTTGGGAGGCGACGTTGTCACGCAGTTCCTCCATAAGGACAAGCCCTTAGCTGAATCATAAGTGAACAAGGGTGTTTTAAACATACCCCGTTCTTTCCTGGTTGCAAGGGTAATATTTAAAATATATGTTTGCAGTCCAGCATGCAGCTTCCCCAACAGTCCTCCTCCTCCGGGGATCTTCTTCTGGAGATGATGGAGAACGAGACGCCTCCACAGATCTCCCCGCCCAATAGGGTAGACGACCCCGAGGTGTCATCCCAGAGGATCTCTCCCGATCAACAAGCGGTGTGAGGGACAATGAAGATTAGGCCCGAAGTTCACACTTCGGTCGTCCAAGGTCCGGGGTGTGCGGCCCCTACGGGGACCAATAATAAAGGCCCCGGACTATTCAATTTATAGCTAAAGACAACTCTAAGGTCGAGTAAACATATTCCTTTGAAGGGAGTCCGTACCCCTTCAACTGATTCCAGGGATCCGGAGGCGCCGGATACATTGATGGACATATTGCGACATGCGCTCGTCTCAGAGGAACATTGTACCTTGATGGGTACGGTGGTTGAGAGGATTCTGTCCGCAAAAAGTGGATTGAATGAAGCCTTTACGGGCCTGCTAAGAGGCTTCGACGTACGTAATGTAATATTTTCAGTTGTTCTATAAATGCATAATGTGCCTGTGTATAGAAAGTAGCCCCTGAGACTCTGATTGGCGTCCAAAGGGAGGCAATCAGAGGATCCAGAAATATATGCCCAGGAAATAATCTGACTAATTGGAACATAGGCTGTTACATCCCTGGCGACTGCCCAAGTTACAGAGGTTGTAGATCTGAAGCAGAAACTTGATGTGGCGGATGATGACATCACACTTATTAACAGGTGGCTCGACGAGGCGCAAGGTATGTTTTAGGGGCAGTCAGTATATGCAAGTACTATAATATGAGCATGACGCTGAGAATTGTATACTGAGATATGCATAACTGCAGATAGTGCCGCCGCAGTTGAGACCCTTCGGGCTGAGCTTGCCCGGGCCAAGGAGCAAGCCAGGATGAGTAATGCGGCTAGCGAAAAGGCAGCTGCTGAATTAAAGGCCGAACAGGCTACTCGGCACCAGTGCAAGGAGAGAATATCTACTATGGCGCTTGAGCAAAAGGATGCCACTAGCCGATGCAAATTTCTTGAGAAAGATAACAAAACTAGAGCGGCCGATCTTGACAAGGCCTTACAAGAGGCGAGGGAAGCACGGTCCGAGTCTAGAGCGGCTCGGGAGGAGATCCGACAAGCTGGGGAGATCGCGACTGGTAAGCCCTTCTTATTACAAACTAAACTCGGCGATCTGAAGTATGCCCCGCTTAATCAAATGTGGAGTTCTCCAGACACATTTTTGGACTTGCCGAAGAGTGTCTCCGATGCGACGCAGTTTTTCCAAGCGCAAGAAGGACATGCGACGGAAAAGCTTTTCTGGTCAAAATTCAGCATGCCAAAGTGCTCGCTGTTGCTGAAAAGACTGATGGCCCAGTGGGCCGAGCTCCACAAGATATCCGGATCTGCCATGAAGGACGTTGTGGTCCGGCTGTGGCCGACTGAGACAATTCCAAAATAGTTATTTCGGTTTGTCGTAGCAACTGGTTGATGCGGCGCCGCGTATCGACACAGTTAAGCGGTCAACATGCATAGAACGTGCACAGGTGGCCCTTGCCCGCGTCAAGACGTATTGGGCGAAGATGAAGGCCACCAATATTGCAGCGAAAAGTCCACCCAAGGGCAAGGACCATCACATGCGTGAGCATTATTTTGAGGATGTCCTAGAGGGTGCCCGCTTGATAGAGGGTCAGTGCTCGAAAGATATTATGTTTGAGTGAAGTGTACCAAAATTTTAAAAACAATATTATGATATATTAGGGCTATGTTTGTTATACTTTTGTCTAAAAAGTATTTGGTGCCTCCTGTGCGGTCGTTTTTTGTATAATCTGAAAGTTTACCAATCGTCGGCTTCTGCCCCCTCGCATATAACGCGGGGGTGTTTGGAAAAGCACTTGATCACTCTTGACCCAATGTCTTGGTCCATTAAGGAGGTGTCAATGCGGCGAACCAGACAATCAGACTATAGGGCTTTAACACTTTCACTTAGCCATAGGAGTTTGACGTTGGGTCTATGATATAGCCCCTAGTATGTACGCGGTTATCCGGATACGGTGCATTTACATACGTGACCAGAAGAACGGTCCTTCGTGCAATACGGAAGGAATCACGAAGATTCCGGTTAGTCATCGAGTGGTTGACCAGTTCTCGCTGCATCATGACAGTCAGTTTTCGGCTTTCTCTACTGAGTTGCTCATTTGGACTAACCAGGACACAATTGCAGTAGCTCTCCCTTTACTACCCTAGCCGATAGAGCAGAACGTAAGGTAGTAAGCACAGGAGCCGGGCAACCCAACTATTGACCAAAGACATGATTCGGAGCTGATGCATATAAGGCCAAACTCGTGATGGCGAAGTGTGCTATAAAGCTATTCGGACTTGTCGGCAACTCATATGTTGCCATATCGAGCCCCTGGCAATATATGCCGAGATGCGTTTGTGAAATAACCATAGAAGCAAAATTCAGTTCTTTGAGAAAAGCAAATACTGAATACATGTTATGTTTACTAGCATCTGAATGATACGTCAAGCGCGATCTTTACAGATTATAACACAACTACCAAGGCTATTTGACATGTTGGGGATCGAAAGCTGAGAAAAAGGGCACTTTACAGGTTTGAAATAAAGAGTGCGGTCTATAAATAACATTTGGACCTCCTGTCGCACGTCTGCGCTACCTTGCCTTGGTTAAAGGACTTCTCAGCAAATATAGTCACCTGTGGTAAAAGATAAAAAATGGTTAGAAAAAGAAAAAGACTATGAGAGTCCAGATAGTGCTATAGGTCTGTCCGCATTGTGCCTCCGCTGGTGACCAGGGTATTTTAAGTGTATAATTATGTGCATGGGACAGACTTCGCGGCTATATGGGGCGGATGGCGGAGGCTGAACTGCTAATTCAGCTCTGATATTGATTGGTCCTGTCTAATGGAGACCGGCGGCTTGATGGCCAATGAAATGTGCGGCTTGATGGCCAACGAAATGTGCGGCTTGATAAGGCGGCTTTGTACTCCGGCCGCAGTAGCCGTAGTGTGTTCCTTTGTACAGAGGGAGCATTCCGTATTTCCTTTTATCGTGATGGTGCCGCATGGACTGGGAATCTTAAGTTGGAGATAGGTGTAATGTGGGACCGCATAAAAGCGAGCAAAAGCGATACGCCCGAGTAGTGCATGGTAGCTACTACGGAGCGGGACAATATCGAAGGTCAAGCCTTCGCTTCGAAAGTTGTTAGGCGAGTCAAAAACGACTTCCAATGTAATCGAGCCTATGCGGTGAGCTTCTACGCCAGATATTGTTCCCTTGAAGGTAGTTGTGGTGGGCCTTATTCTTGAAGGATCAATGCCCATTTTGCAGACAGTGTCTTGCTAGAGTAGATTAAGGCTACTGCCGCTATCCAGGACTTTCATGAGATGGAACCCATTGAGAATTGGATCGAGGATGAGAGCTGCTAGACCTTCATGAAGGATACTGGATGGGTGGTCCTGGCAATCAAAAGTGATCGGGCGGGCCGCCCATTGGCTTAATTTTGGGGCGGCTGGCTCTATGGCACTTGTTTCTCGTAGCGCGCGCTTGCAATACTCTGTAGGGATGTGCGTCACGTATACCATGTTGACTATCTTTACTTCGGGGGGGGTTGCTTCTGACCCCCGGTGTTCGGCTGGCGAGTCTCTTCGTCATCGCTGTCACTGGGCGGCCCCTTCACCTTGTGTTCGGCATTAAGCTTGCCGACTTGTTTAAAAACCCAACAGCTCATGTTGGTGTGATTGGCTGGTTTAATGGGGGTGCCATGAATCTAGCAGGGCCGATCCACTATCTTGTCTAAATTGGATGGTCCGTCTGTGTTTGCCTTGAATTGCTTTTTCCGTTAACCGGGTTTGGAACCACTGAATCCGGTGTTGACTACCGTGTCTTGCGTCCCTTCATTGTTATTGCGACGCTTGTGTTTATTGTGTCGTGGCTTGCCGTTGCCATCTTGAACTTTGGAAGTACCCGGATCAATGGTGATGTTGCTTCTACGAGCGAGCCAGCTGTCTTCTCCCGTGCAAAAATGGGTCATGAAAGTGGTAAGGGCAGCCATGGATCTTGGTTTTTCTTGACCAAGGTGGCAGGTGAGCCACTCATCTCGGATGCTACCTTTAAAGGCCGCGAGGGCTTCGGCGTCCGGACAATCAACAATTTGGTTCTTTTTGATTAAGAACCTAGTCCAGAGCTTCCTGGCAGACTCCCCGGGCTGCTGGATGATGTGACTTAGGTCATCGGTGTCCGGAGGCCGAACATATGTACCTTGGAAGTTATTGCGGAAGGCGTCTTCCAAATCATACCCGCCGCCGACGGAGTTCTCAGGGAGGCTATTCAGCCAGTGCCACACTGGCCCCTTTAGTTTAAGTGGGAGATATTTGATGGCGTGGATGTCATCACCGCGGGCCATGTAGATATGGAGGAGGAAATCTTAAATCCATATTGCAGGTTCTGTTGTTCCATCGTATGATTCGATATTCATGGGTCTAAACCTTTCTGGGAATTGGTGTTCCATTACATCATCAGTGAAGCAAAGGGGGAGTGCGGCGCCTCTATGTCGGGCCACTCGCGACGTAGCTCAGATGGAGTTCGTCTGCGGTGCTCTGCCCGGGCGTGGTTGTGTTTTTCATGTCCGGCTAGATGGCCGTCGTTACGTGTCCAGGCACGTCCCCATGATATGTAGATCGATCTGGTCTGACCTGCTCTGTTGTCTAGGTCCTACCACAGGTCATATGTATGACCCCGAGCTGTTATGTCTCTGCCCTTACCGCGAGGTATGGGCTGGTGTTCGGCTTGAGTTGCCGCTTTGTCCCAGCCACGTGGTGGTTGGTCAGCCACATTATGCACTGGTAGTATGGGCTCTAGTGCCTCGTCATCGAACTGGGGTAACAATTTGCACTTCGGGCAACTTTTGGTTGGGCGCTCGAGGCCGTATTATTCGGCTGCTAGAACATTACTCCGTCTATCGTTGAGCAGATCTTGATCAGCTCGAAGCTGCTGCTGCTTATTTTTTAGGATCTTTGCAGTGGCTATTAGCTGGCGCTTAAAGCGCTCCTGCTTGAGAGGCTCCTCAGGAATGATAAAATCCTCATTGCCGAGGCTCACCTCATTCTCAGAGAGCGGAAGGTAGTTAGTATCCTCTGAGTCTTCATTCATGGCATGTTCATTGGGGCTAACTCACCCATCTTCCCGTTCATCCTGCTCGGAGGTTGGCAGAACAAAGTCTTTGTTGTCTACAGCATCGTCCGGAGTATTATTTTCTCCTGTGCCGGTATTGCTATTTTTTCCACGGCGTGGTTTAGAGCGGAGCTGCCGACGTTGGCGCTTTGGCTGTATCTCGGGAGTATTATCCATGACTGGATCCTTTTCATTGTCGCCATTGTTCTCTTTGGGTGTATCCACCATGTATACGTCATACGAGGAGGTGGCTGTCCAGCGCCCTATAACCGGTGGTTTTTGTGCCTCCTCCGCTCCGGCATCATTGCCCATACCGTTAATGTCTTCGGAGCCGTAATTGAGCATGTCGGTTAAGTCTTCGACAGTGGCTATGAAGTGGGTGGTGGGTGGGAAGGGGAATTCTCCATCATCAGCTTCCAATCCAAACCGGATATAGTTCGGATGAGAGTCCCCTGATAACGAGAGGGCTTTTAATGAGTTTAGCACATCGCCTAAAGGAGAATGCCGGAAGATGTCTGCAGAGCTGAATTCAATGATCGGCGCCTGACCAAGTTCGATGGGCGCGGATGCACGCGGTTCAGAACCTATGGCCGGAGACGAATCCAAGGTTCCGGTGACACATGCCCTGCTCAAGGTTGGATCTGTGTGCGGCTCTAACGCCGCTGAGTCTACGGCTTCCGCGGTGGGTTTGAGCTTCCCGTCCTCGGACGGCGCAATCTGCTCCCGATCCAGGGCCAGAGCAGTTACATGCGCTATCTCCTGGGCACAGTCCGATGACAGATTTAGGTGATGTTCATCGTGGTGGCAGTGAGCGGCTGCCATGGGCTCAAATCCGTCGAAGATCAAGTCTCCGCGGATATCGACAACGTGATTCAAGCTTCCAAACCTGTCCTGATGGCCAAGGGCGTAGCTGTCGATCTACTCTAAATGGCCAAGCGAATTGGCCCGCAGTGTGAAGCTGCCGAATACGAAGATCTGTCCAGGGAGGAAAACCTCCCCTTGGACTGCATTGTTGTAGATGATTGACGGAGCCATCAAACTTTTTGGAGATGATGCAACGGAACTCTGAATGAAAACACCAATGTCGGTGTCAAAACTGGCGGATCTCGGGTAGGGGGTCTTGAACTGTGTGTCTATGTTTGATGGTAACAGGAGGCGGGGGACACGATGTTTACCCAGGTTCGGGCCCTCTCTATGGAGGTAATAACCTACTTCCTGCTTGATTGATCTTGATGAATATGAGTATTACAAGAGTTGATCTACCACGAGATCTTAATGGCTAAAACCCTAGAAGTCTAGCCTGTATGATTATTATTGCCTTTACGGACTTAGCCATCCGGTTTATATAGACATCGGAGGGGACTAGGGTTGTACAAGGCCGGTTACAGAGAAAGGAATCTTCATATCTGGTCTCCAAGCTTACCTTCTACGCCAAGGAGAGTCCCATCCGGACACGGGAGAGAGTCTTCTCTCTTGTATCTTCACGGCCCAACAGTCCGGCCCACGCTACATAGTTCGGCCGTCCGAGGACCCCTTAATCCAGGACTCCCTCAGTGGGCCCTAAGATACCTCTCCATCAAAAGGAGTGGCAAATCCTAGTCTTGATCCATGCCAACTCAACAGACACCCTCGGACATACCTGTAGAGCACCTTTATAGTCACCCATTTATGTTGCGATGTTTGGTACATGCAAGGTTATCGTCCTGTGTCAGTGAGTTGCATGATCTCATGGTCATAGGAACATATATACTTGACATGCAGAAAACGATATCAATAAACTTGATACGATCATATGGTACATTTATAGTTTGTGTCTTGTCCATCACATCATTCTGCTAATGATGTGATCCCGTTACCAAATGACAACTCACGTCGATGCCTAGGAAACCATAGCCATCTTTGATCAACGAGCTAGTCTAGTAGAGGCTCACTAGGGACATGTTGTTGTCTATGTATCCACACATGTATCTGAGTTTCCGATCAATACAATTCTAGCATGGATAATGAACGATTATAAAGAAGAGGGAAATATGACAATTACCAATTTATTATTGCCTCTAGGGCATATTTCATAGGGCCTCCTATGGGCCGTCGGATAGATGGGTCTTCAACGGGCCGTAGAGTCAGTGGGCATCGAGTCATCGGATGAGTGGGTACACATGGGCCGTAAACAGGCGTAGTTGGTAACGGGCCACGATGGTACCGGGCCCTTAGCAGGCCGGAAGACAGCAAAGGCTCATTTCTGTCATAGGCCAGAATATAGGACTGGCTGGAAAGGGCGCAACGGGTTAACAGGCCACAAGCTGGCCGATTCTAACGACGGGCCGATTCTAACCACGGGCCGAATTTGGCCCATTAGGAGAACAGGCCAGTAATGGGCCGGAAGTAATTGAGGGCCGGAAAGGAGCCCAAGAATGTATGGCCGTTAGTAGTGTCGGTGTCAAAACCGGCGGATCCCAGGTAGGGGGTCCCGAACTGTGCGTTTAAGGCTAATGGTAACAGGAGGCGGGGGACATGATGTTTACCTAGGTTCGGGCCCTCTCTATGGAGGTAATACCCTACTTCCTGCTTGATTCTTCTTGATGATATGAGTATTACAAGAGTTGATCTACCACGAGATCGTAGAGACTAAACCCTAGAAGCTAGCCTATGATTATGATTGTTGTTGTCCTATGGACTAAACCCTCCGGTTTCTATAGACACCGGAGGGGGCTAGGGTTACACAGAGTCGGTTATAGAGAAGGGAATCTACATATCCGAATTGCCAAGCTTGCCTTGCACGCAAAGGATAGTCCCACCCGGACACAGCATGAAGTCTTCAATCTTGTAGCTTCATAGTCCAATAGTCCGGCATAAGCATATAGTCCGGCTGTCCGAGGATGCCCTAATGCTGGACTCCCTCAGTAGCCCCTGAACCAGGCTTCAATGACGATGAATCCGGCGCGCAGATTGTCTTTGGCATTGCAAGTCGGGTTCCTTCTCTGAATACTCCAAAAAAGATCTTGAACACAAGAATCGTGTCAGGCTCTGCAAAACAAATTCCACATACCACCGTAGAGAGCACAATATTCCACAAGTATAATCTGCTGACAACTTTCCCATAGCACGACATCATGTCGTGGCCAGGTCATTATATGAACCACTTTCCCAACCTGCTACTGCACATCTTACGAGGCAGTTTTATTGGCACGTCTTGTCGAAGCAGAGATCGTGTCCCCTTATCACGGGATTCTCATCAATACGGGTGTAGGTAACCCAACGGCGCCACTAGCACGGCGCTTGGGGAATAAGCGAGTTTCTTGGGCAAGTGGGGAGGCGCACGACCCCTGCGGCCTTTATAAGGAATCAAGGATTCCCCTTTCTCACCCACGCCTTCTTCTTCCTCTGCTCACCCATTCTCGAGCTCCAACGCCCAAGCTTTCACCTTCTCCGCGAAATCATTCTGAACATGTACGGAGCGGGAGGCAAGTGGATGGCCTCATCCGTCATGAAGGAGGACATCAAGAAGCTCCGGGAGGCCGGATACTTGTCCGCAGACATCGCGCATCAGCTTCCGGTCGAAGGGCATATCATCCCTACCCCAAAACCCCAGGAAAGGGTAGTATTCCTCTCTCATTTCATCCGCGGGCTGGGATTCCCCCTCCACCCGTTCGTCCGCGGACAAATGTTCTACTACGGGCTGGACTTCCATGATTCGGCCCCCAACTTTATCCTCAACATCTCAGCATTTATCGTCATGTGCGAGGCCTTCCTCCGCATCACGCCCCACTTCGGCCTATGGCTGAAGACCTTCAACGTGAAGCCAACGGTGGTGGGCGGCCAACAAGCGGAGTGCGGAGGCGCGATGGTGGGCAAGATGGCCAATGTCACCTGGCATGAAGGCTCCTTTGTGGAGACTGTGAAGGGGTGGCAATCGGGGTGGTTCTACATCACCGAGCCGCGCAACACCAACTGAGCAGCGACCCTCGAATTTCAATCCGGCGTCCCCATGCGGCTCACCTCCTGGAAAGAGAAGGGCTTAGCCTGGGGCTGAGTAGAAGAACTGACCGGACTTCAGACCTACGTCCAAAATATGATAGGAAAGAAGATCAAGCTCGTCAATGTGGTTCAGGTCATGCTCCTCCGCCGGATTCTCCCGTGTCAGACAAGGGTTTGCAATTTGTGGGAGTTCGACCCGGCCGAACACCAGACGCTGCAAGAGCTCTTCGGCACGACACACGAAGACGTTTGGAAGGTGCTCTTCAAGGCCAACAAGGTACCACCACCCATAACCGAAGATCGCGGACTCAACGCGAAACGCCGAGCCAATCCGGTGAGTTTTCATATTCTACAAGATATACCTTTTACCAGCACATCCGCGGGAGGAATCTAAGCCTCCATGCCATTTTTACAGGCCTGGGTAGCGATAGCGGAGCAGATTGACTGTCCGGCTCCGCTACCTGAAGATCCAGAATCACCTCTTCTAATGAAGATGCTTCTTCCCGCGCCCTATGAGGTGCCGGAGAAGAAGGCTAAGAAGACGGCCGCGGGGACCAGAGAAGGTCTCTGGCGCAAGATTGCATCAGACGTGACGTCCGAAGACACCAATATGCACTCCTCCATCGAAGACGAGGAGGAGGAGGAAATCCACCCCCCCCCCCACCGGGGGGAGAAAGAAGAGGAAGGCTGTCCCACATGGGGAGGCTGAGGTGTCCAAGAAGGGAAAAACATTCCTTCTGGACAACTCCACCGCAGCCACCAACAACTGCGAGGAGTGGGAGCCCAAGGACAAGCCCCTGGCTAAGTCGTAAGTATCCAGACACAATAGTACTTCCGGTATGTTTGCTTTATCGCTTCTTATTATGTTGAACGTGCACCTGCAGTCTGTCCAAATCCCACATCGATGTATCCTCCTATTCGGAGGGGTCTCTGGACCCGTCGGGATGAACAACGATTCGCTTTTGACAACCTCCTCGCCCAAGCCTGCGGACGACCCCGAGGTGTTGTCTCGAAGGATACCGGGCCAAGGGGAGACAGTTCCGGAGACGCCCCTAGACGAAATCCCAGTCACCGGGCACATAGGGGGGGAGACCCCCATGGACTCTGATAATGGTGGCCACAGCCAGTTTGGCCCTCGGCCGAAAACGGCTCCGGAAACCCAAGTGGTTCCGAATTCAGGCAGGCAGCCTCTCTCTAAGGAGGGTGAGCCGCCTGTACTGATGACGTCTGTCCATCCAGAGGCACCGGACAACTTGCTGGAAGCGCTTCGCAACGCTTCCATTAATCAAGAACACTGTACTCTTATGAGTACGGTGATTGAGATGGTCCGGTCCGCCAAAAGCGGATTGACCGAAGCCTGCGCCAGCCTTTTAACAGGCTTTGAGGTAAGTAAGAAAATTGCAAGAGAATATCACAGTATAGACAGTAGCCCCTGATGCTCTGTTTGGTGTTCGGAAAGAAAAGCCGAACAGAGGATCAAATAATGTTCGCAGGAGTCTAACAGAAGATGTCTATGTGAATAAGCAGGCATCACTGCTGGCCGCTGCCGCTCGTACTACGGAGGTCTCTTGTGGGGACCCCGACTCATAAGTTGTGATCACCAAAAGCACGTGTATAGTGATCCCAGAGATCAATGCTCACTGAACACACATAAGCTAAATAACAAGAGGCTTACATCCATACATACCATATTACACAAGTAGGACCGTTATGGTCAAGTCTTGAGTATAACATTGCAGCGGAAATCTTCGTCGATAACTTGGACCTGTGCCATCTGCCTTAACCCTACAGGCATTCTGACTGGGAAGCATCCTAGCTCGCATGTTCGTCATCAAAGTATTATTCATCATATCCTGTTCTTTCATGCCTGGTCAATAAAATAACCAGTGGCAAGCCAATGAGTACTTTGAATGTACTCGGAAGCAACCCATGTTTTTGTTCAAGATACATCAATGCATGATATAGGTAATTTTTTGCAGAAAGCTAGTTTTGAGTGCAATGACATGTTCAACAACTTGTAAGACACGCATCAGGAGAATTCAAGTATCCATGAGGTCAGGTTACAGATATCGACATAAATAGAGTGGGCATCAACCCAACTCAATCTTGTCAAGTCCCTTGACTTGACCCCAGTAGATCTTCCCACTTATCCAAACACACACACACACACTGGTTTGTAAACATGTGGACGTAGCCCAAGAGCGGTTACCCAACTGTCCTTGACCGTGGACACCGCTATTCGAATAGTTTTACACTCTGCAGAGGTTGCACACTTTACCCACAAGATCCGGGGAACTTCCGTGATACCTCAAGTACCCGGGGTAAGCACGCGATAACTACCTTTCCCTAGATGACACTAACATGGAGTCCACTCGTTGCTCCGTATCCTCACGATGTACATCATACGAGACTCACTCAAGATCGTAACATCCGAGAGGGGACACAACGGTGTATCTAGTGCCCTGTGAATACAGTCATGGCCGCCCTACCTGGCACGACCCCGTCCCGAGAGAGCGCACGAACAACTCTCCCGTCACTAGTAATGCGGGCCCCAAGCTAGTATCGGTCTAGGTAATCAATAATGCCCTTTCCCATATAAGGGTTGAGTGGTTGCGCATGTAAGGTTGGAATAACGGTCGCAACTTAAACCAATCCGTTTTGAAAACAACACACACTTGCCTCGGTACACCACTTCGTCATCAAGTGGTTACCCATCTCATCATCTCCCTCGGGCATAAGTGGCACCCGACGGGGTTTTTGAAAAAGACTTTTGAAAACACTTTGTCTCCTTCATCATGCATATTCCCGTCCCTTTTTGCGTAGCATCTACTTTAGCATCCTATCTACTCCCACCGGCATAACCCTCATAAGGAGGTAGGGTCATGCACAATGCAAGTATCAATGAGGAAGTACGGTGGCAAACCATCAGAGTGGTTACCACCCCATCATGATTCCGTTGCAACAACAATATGGTGCTAGATGACATGCATAAAAAGGGTTTCATAGACATGGTCAAAGGGCTGCTTGCCTGTTTTAACAAAGTCTTCGAGGTCTATAGATATCTCTGGTCCCACTCCGAGCATTTCGTCTACTTCGTCAACTATCGTCGAAAACAACCATAATAAGCAACACAACAAGGCAAAATAAAAGTGCTCTAAAAATATGAGTTGGACTTTTCTAGGATACCTCTGGTCATATGAGGGGTGACCAAAGTGGTTTCATTAGGATTTGATCAATGGACATCTCTGAACATTTCAATATGATGGAATCAAGGGGTTTGATGGATCCACAAGTTGTAAACAGAATGCCATTTTATAAAAATGAGTAAAAATACCCATTAATTCAGGGATGATTTTTGAAACATTTAGAAATTGGTTTCACTGGATTTGGAGTTGAAATGAATATAATATGGATTTTTGAAGTGGACTTATGTGGATAAATGACCTTTTTAAAAGGTTCAGTGAAAACCAAGGACAACAAAAATGTCCACTGTGGCCTCTTAAATAGGACTTGATTTATGGAGTCTCTGAAAATTTGAATCATCAAATTTGCACCTGAAATGAGGGCTCTAGAAAAGTTTGAATCTTGTTGAAAAAGAAAAAGAAAATGGAAATACCTAATGGGCCTAATTCCGGCGGCGGCAGCGCGCACTGGACGGGATTTAACGGTGAGGCGCAACTGGGCCGGCCCAGCGGCTCGGCCACGCGGCGACATGGCAACGTCGAAGGCGTCTTTGCTAAAGCCGTCTCCACTTAAACGGGCGGGGCCCGCCCACTGGGTCGCTGACGAGAGGGGCTCGGTGCTTAGGTCGTCTCCTACCTCCTGCTCGAACAGAGTAGAGGCAGGGGAGGTGAGGCCGAGCGGGCGCCGGCGTTCTCCCCGGCGGTACCGGCCACCTCCGGCGATGCTCGGCGTACCGGTGGGTCCAGCATGACCAGGCACGCCCATCCAGGTGCTTCACGCCTGCGGGGGAGCCCGGGAAGAGAAGGAGCTTCGGGTGCGGCGGACCGAGGTGTCGTCGAGGATGGACTTTACGCCACGGCCTCTGGGGCGTGTAAATGGAGAGCGGGAGAGCTCCGTGGTGGTTCCGGTGATGCAATGACCCCCATAGGTGGAGAGGAGGGGGCTCGGAAGACGAGGATTTAAGCAATGGCCGGCGGCTCGGCTCCGGCCATGGACGAGGTTGGAGGGCACGGGAGGGGGTGCGAATTGGTCCAGGGGATGCACTGGAGAGAGAGAGAAAGCAAAGGGGATCCAGAGGGAGGTCAGGGGCGGCTTTATATGGCGAGGCCGTGTCTCACCATGGACATGGCCTACGGGCACCCGCGGAAATGGCCGCAGTGGCCATGGGAGGAGGCTCGGGGCTGTCTGCGGTGCTTGTGGGCGTGGTCCAACTCGAGGGAGAAGGAGAGAGAGAGAGCAGGGAGTGGCAGAGTGTCGCGCATGTGGGCTCGGCCATTGGGGCTCTCGGGCGGCTCTGGCGCGCGTGCGAGGGGTCAGCAGGAGGGAGAAGGAGGAGGGGGACCAGGCCGTGGTGTGTCGCGGACGCCGAGGCGCATCGTCGGGCGCGCTGGGGAGGCCCGAGGTGGCCGGAGGCGGTTGGAAGGGGGCGGCTACAGTGCGGGAGCACACTGTAGCGCACTCCAGAGCGTGCCTTTGGCTGCCATGGCATTGTTTAAGGGGAAGGGGCATGCCCACTCATGTCTAGTAGCCCTGGAGAGGGGCATTGGATGCCCTGGAGATCCACTAGAGTGAGGAGGGAGGTGAGAAAGGAGAAGAATGCTGTTGTCCAGAAGGGTAAATGGGGTTGTTTCACCCTTCAATTATTGAGTTGAGGCCAGGGAAGAGTTAATGGAGGTAGAGGAGGACTTGAAGGGGCTGTGGTAAAAAGTGGAGGCCATGGAGAAGAGTGTAAGTGGTCAAAACAGGGGTTCTAGTAAAATGGCAGAAGGTGTTTGTTGCTGGTTTGGGCAAGAAGATGAACTCCTCTTGTCATGAGGCTTGACAGGGTCAAATGGAATGAGATAATAATAGGTTCCACCAAGGTTGAGTCCATTTGGGCAAAGTTGCCAATGCAACTTTTGTAAACCCTAGAAGTTAGCAGAAATGAACTTGTGTAGATCTAGTTGAGAAAATCACTTCTCCTTGATGCACCACTTGGTGTAGTGGCCTCATTTGGTCATGTGAATATGCTCACCAAGGTTGGGGTCAAGGAGAGAAAGTTGGTAGTACAAAGTTGTTCAAATTTGGTTCTGGACAGGAAGGGTTTTGAGGCACTTTGATCAATTTAACTTGTTCTCCAACTTGTGCCATTTGGTCTAGATGAGTTATTAGACCATTTGAGCATGTTCACAAGGTTTGATAGCATTTGGACATGTTTGGAAATGTAAAGTTGCTCAAACTTCAAAATGGACAGAAATGGTTTTGAGGGGATTTCATGGGGTTATGCTATTCTCCATGACATGATACTTGTCAAGATCATCAAACAAGTCATATGTGACATGATAGAATTTTCTTGGAATTTTTAGGGAATATTTCCTTTGTAAATATTTCAAAAGCTTGGAATATCCAGAAAGGGTTTTTGAGGGATTTGACCAATATTTTGAACATGACCATGTGTTGAAACTCTTATATATGGACAATATATGTCCACTGAGTTTCCCTAGGTTTTTGTCAAATATTTTTGAAACAATAAAATGATTTTCCCTATTAAAGACCATTTCTGGCCTTAAGAAAAAGCTTATAAATAAAATAGGAAACTAACTTTTAAAATTATATTTTTGTGGTTTGTGGGTATCCTATATCTAATAGGAGTCAAACATATTTTTGGAAAGATTTTTACTGCCCTTAATTAATTACTTGCAATGCAAACCTCAATTCAGGGGTTTTTGAAAAACTAATTTTTGAAAATACTATTTGGACAAATTATTTTTGCAAGAAATTATTTTTATGTCCTATACACATGGCATGATCATTGGTTCAAGAGTTTGGAGCAAGGAGATGAAGTATAGGAGTTGGAAGATTTATTTGATTTTTAGAGCACTTGCAAACAACAGACAAAAACCAATCAAGGCAAGGTCCAAAACACTCAAAAGTTTTTGTCAGACCACATTTTATCATGATTTATTAGCTCAAGTGTTGTGGCATGAAAATCAGGGTGTGACAGACCTACCCCCCTTACAAGAATATCGTCCCCGAGATTCCCAAACTAGGCGTGGAAAGGAGTATGTAAACTTGGATCTGGGGTAGTCTTCACGTCCTCATACTGCTCCTCCTTCCGAGCGGTGCTCCTTTGATCCTTGAAGTACTTGATGGTGCGACCTCGTGTATAATGTTCTACTTGGTCCAGGTTGCTACTGTGTAGCTCACGGTAGGTTAGATTGGGCTAGGGGTCGATGGCTCGGTGGTCAATGCCCTCATAGAGATCGGGCAAGTTAGGAAATTGGAAACACTTCTGGGGTTGTGATGCATGGAAAGCATTGTGCACATCAGGTAACTCAGGTGGCAACTCCAGCTGGTAACTGTCTTCTCTTCGTCTCGTAGTGATCTCAGAGGGGTTGTTAAATCTTGGAGTGATCTTGAAGAGGGCCGATGAATCTTGGTGTGGGTCTCCTTGTCATGGAAATGCTTGGTTCCTTAGTGAGGGAGTCCTGGATTAGGGGGTGTCCGGATGGCCGGACTATGACCTTCGGCCGGACTCCCGGACTATGAAGATACAAGATTGAAGACTCCATCCCGTGTCCGGATGGGACTTTCCTTGGCGTGGAAGGCAAGCTTGGCGATACGATATGAAGATCTCCCCCCATTATAACCGACTCTGTGTAACCCTAGCCCTCTCCGGTGTCTATATAAACCGGAGAGTTTTAGTTCGTAGGACAAAGAACAATCATACCATAGGCTAGCTTCTAGGGTTTAGCCTCTCTGATCTCGTGGTAGATCCACTCTTGTACTATCCATATCATCAATATTAATCAAGCAGGAGTAGGGTTTTACCTCCATCGAGAGGGCCCGAACCTGGGTAAAAACACCGTGTCCCTTGTCTCCTGTTACCATCCGCCTAGACGCACAGTTCGGGACCCCCTATCCGAGATCCGCCGGTTTTGACACCGACATTGGTGCTTTCATTGAGAGTTCCTCTATGTCGTTACCGTCAGGAAGGATGCCGCACCCCGTCTTTAAAGACGGCGCTGTTGCTAAAGGAGCTTTGGCTGTCGGCCAAACTCTCCGGCTAGGCAGGTTTTTGATGACCGCCTGCTCGGCCGCCGCGCGGACGATGACTTCTCGGGCCATCGAAAGCAATCTCCACATCAACTCGGAGCTTGCCGAGCAGTTAGATCCGAGGGAGCTCTCTTCCCTGAACAAGCTCTTGGATCGCATTGCTGCCCTGGGAGTCGCTACAGATTACAGCCAGATTGGGCTTAAACCCGATCAGAGAGAGATCGACTCTCCCCAGGTTGCCCACCATGTTGAAGTGGTGGAAGAATAATGCGGCGAATCTTCACCCGCCCTAAGGACTAGATGTGTCCGGATTCCCGACCCCTCCAAGCCGGACACCCGCGGAGGGGAGGATGTCGCCCAAGCCCTGAACCTAAAGTCAGGTAGCAGGCCCGATTCATTGACTCATGTCCAAGAAAGCAAGCTTCCGAATTCGGAAACTTCTTGGCCTCTGAATCTTATATTGGGCAAGGTTCCATATTTAAATCCACCTACCCACCCAACTATAAGGGATTTATCCCAAATACGGCAAGAGCCCGAGGAAACAGTACACCACTATTGGGCCAGATTCCTCCTGGTTATGAACAGGATAAAGGACTGCCGTGAGAAAGAAGCAATTTCATTCTTCTGTAACAACTGCACGGGGATCGGAATCCTCAACGCCATAAGTCGCCGTGAAATTACACGCTTCGCCGACTTGACATCCATAGTACGAAACTACTGTGCGACAGAAAGCGTTCGGAAAACCGAAGATAAATTCTGGGACAATCCGGCCCTGAATACAACACGAGTCGGAAACAAAAGGGCGCATTATCGCCAGGCATCTGAGCCAAACATCAAAAAACAGAAACCCTCTATAGGGTATGGGACCGTACTGGAGGGATGGCTTAGTGGACCCTTTACAATCCATAGTTCAGGGGAAGTCACACTAAGTCACAGCCTTAGAGCATGTTGGATACTCCGGAAGGTGGCCAGAAGTGGCGAGGAGCTTCTAACTCCAGAACCCGAAGAACACCTCCCCAGAAACGCCAATACGGTGTCGAAAGTCTTCGAGACCTTCGCATCAAACAATGCGAGGAAACGAACGCTCTGCAACCTTACCAAAGTCTACCAAGTAGCAACAATAAACCCATGGAGTGACACGGCTATTATCTTTAATGCCAGTGACGAACCTAAATTCCGGACAGCCCGAGCACCAGCCGCATTGGTCCTCAGTCCAATAGTGGATGGCTTCCGACTTACAAAGGTACTCATGGACGGCGGCAGCGGACTTAACCTCATCTACGAGGAAACCCTGCGAAAAATGGAAATAGACTGGAGCCGCATTGAGCGAAGCAACACAACCTCTAGAGGAATAATACCAAGCCGGGAAGTGTGCTGTTTAGGAAAAATCACACTGGATGTGGTGTTCGGCACGCCGGATAATTACAGATCCGAGGAGGTCATGTTCCAAGTGACCCCGTTCAGCAGCGGATACCACGCTCTGCTAGGGCGAGAAGCATTTACAATTTTTCAAGCCATACCCCATTATGGGTACATGAAGCTCAAAATGCCTGGACCCAACGGAATCATCACTCTTGCAAGTGATCCAGACACAACACTCCATGCCAAAAACAAGACAGCCGCACTGGCCCTGGAGGCATTATCCGAAGCCCTAGCGGCCGAGGAACTAATTGCATTGCGCTCCATGGTTAACAGGGACGATGTGATACTAGATAAGAGATCCAAGTCCACCTCTTTCAAACCAGCTGACGAAATAGTCAAATTCCAAGTCCATCCAACGGACCCCACAAAAACGGCCTCCATCGGGGCACAACTAAAACCCGATGTAGACGCCGCACTCAGAGAATTCCTGCGAGAAAATTGGGACACTTTCGCCTGGCACCCTTCAGACATGCCAGGAATCCCACGCAGGCTGGCTGAGCACAGCCCAAACATCCTAAAAGGGTTTAAGCCCGTTAAGCAGACTCTACGGCATTTCTCCGAACCCAAGAGACAAGCCATGGGAGAGGAGCTAGCAAAATTGCTGGAAGCCAGATTCATCAGAGATATAAAACATCCGGACTGGCTAGCAAACCTGGTGATGGTACCAAAGAAGGACAAATCTTGGCGCCTATGTGTTGATTTCAAAGACCGAAATAAGGCCTGCCCAAAGGATCCTTTCCCACTCCCCCGAATTGATCAAATCATCGACGCCACCACAGGACACGACTCATTGTGTTTCCTCGATGCATACTCTGGCTACCACCAAATCAAGATGACAGAGTCAAACCAAGCCGCAACGGCATTCATCACCCCATTCGGCCCATTCTGCTTCAACATGATGCCCTTTGGGCTAAAAAATGTCAGCGCAACATATCAGCGCATGATTCAGACATGTCTGGCCAACCAGATCGGCAAAATAGTTGAAGCATACGTAGATGACATGGTCGTCAAAACCAAACACGTCGATACTCTAGTAGATGACTTGAGGCTCACGTTCGACAATCTCTGAACATATGACATTAATCTCAACCCGGACAAATGCATTTTCGGTGTACCAGCCGGAAAGCTCTCGGGCTTCATCGCATCCGGTAGAGGAATTGAAGCAAACCCAGCCAAGATCCGAGCTCTGTCACAATTGGATACCCCAAAAGACCTCAAACAAATACAAAAATTGACAGGATGCGTGGCGGCTCTAAGCTGCTTTATATCCCTCTTAGGAGAAAAGGCATTACCCCTCTATCGCCTCCTGCGGCGCATCGAACACTTCGAGTGGACAGATGTCGCCACGGCTGGACTCAAAGAAATAAAAGCCATACTGGCATCAAATCCGGTCCTGGCCGCGCCCAACACAGGCGAACCAATGCTGTTATACATCGCGGCAACCCATCAAGTTGTAAGCGCTGTGCTCGTCGTCAAACGAGAAACGGACGGACACAAGTTCCCTCTCCAAAAACCAGTTTACTACGTGTCCACTGTCCTAACTCCATGCAAGTCACGGTACCCGCATTATCAAAAGATAGTATACGCGGTGTTCATGGCATCCCGGAAGCTGCAACACTATTTTCAAGAGTGTTCAATAACAGTGGCATCCGTAGTACCTCTTAATGATATTATAAACAACCGCGACGCAATGGGCCGGATTGCCAAATGGGCCATCGAGCTCCTATCGTTCAACATAACTTACAAGCCAAGGCGAGCTATTAAGTCGCAGGTTTTGGCCGACTTCATCGCCGAATGGACCGAAGCCGAGCTCCCTAAAGAGTATGGCGCATACTCCAACTGGATTATGCACTTCGACGACTCCAAAATGTTGGCCGGCCTGGGGGCTGGCATCGTTCTGACGTCCCCAACCGGAGATACAGTCCAATATGTACTTCAGATAATGTACACGGATTCCAACAATGCAGCCGAATATGAGGCCCTTTTACATGGTCTTCGGATGGTAGTCTCCATGGGCATTCAGCGCCTAGAGGTCCGCGGGGATTCAAACCTCGCAATATCCCAAATAAATGGAGACTTTGACGCCAAGGATCCGAAAATGGCAGCTTACCACAACGCCATCTTAAAGATGTCAGCTTGGTTTGAGGGGCTCGAATTTCATCACATAGCCCGGGAGAATAACCAGGCAGCAGACGTGTTGGCACGCATTGGTGCCAAGCGTGATGCCGTCCCTCCCAACATCTTCCTAGAGAGGCTGTTCAAGCCATCCGTATCATGGGAGGGAGAGTCCAGAAACAATAGCCCGGACACAACCACTGCCCCTCATCGAACACTCTAACATAGTTGGTGGCTTCGCCAACGAAACAACGCCGTCAGCCCACACAATAATGGCAGTCATTGCCCCGTGGACAGAACCATTCCTAGCCTACCTAACTAGGCAGGAACTCCCCGAGGACCAAAACGAGGCCCGCTGCATAGTGCGGCGATCTAAAGCCTACAAAGTCCACGAGGGAGAGCTTTATAAGAAAAGCACAACCGGAGTCCTTCAAAGGTGTATCTCCGAAGAGGAAGGGCGAGACCTTCTGGCTGAAATTCATGCCGGACTCGGCGGGCACCACGCCGCAGCCCAGGCCCTTGTAAGCAAGGCCTTCCGTACCGGATTTTATTGGCCAATGGCCCGGGCAGACGCTCGGGACTTAGTGCAGCGATGCGTTGGTTGCCAGTTATTCGCCAACCAAAGCCACAAGCCGCCTACCGCCCTACAAACTGTACCCATTACCTGGCCTTTTGCGGTCTGGGGGCTTGACATGGTTGGACCCCTTAAAGGAGGAACCCACAAGAAAAAATATCTACTGGTCATGGTGGACAAATTCACCAAATGGATAGAGGCCAAGCCTGTAAAGACGACCGAATCCAGACCGGTGATAGACTTCATATCCGGGGTCGTACACCGTTACAGCGTCCCCCACAGCATCATAACTGACAACGGCACAAACTTCACGGCCGATGAAGTTAAACTCTGGTGCAAAAACATGGGCATTAAGCTCGACTACGCTTCAGTCTATCACCCTCAAACCAATGGTCAAGTCGAGAGAGCCAACAGTCTCATTATGAGCGGCATCAAACCCATACTAGTGCAATCCCTCAAGGAATCTAACACACATTGGGTAGAGGAGCTTGACTCCGTACTCTGGGGGCTTCGGACCACGCCGAATCGTACTACCGGATTCACAACATTTTTATGGTATACAGCGCAGAGGCAGTACTGCCATGCGACATAATTCATGACTCACCTCGAGTGCGCATGTACGAAGAAAGAGAAGCCGAGCTCGAACGGCAGGACAGCTTGGACGCATTGGAGGAGGAGCGCGACGTGGGAAAAGCTTGTTCTGCATTCTATCAACGCAGGCTCGAAGATATCAAAGCAGAGAAGTACGGGCCAAAACTTATAACGTTGGCGAACTAGTTCTACGCCTGCCGAACAAGAAAAAGGACAAACTCAAGCCCAAATGGAGGGTCCCTTCATAATCGACCAAGTACTGACCGGTGGAGTGTACCATCTGCGAAACGCATCGGACAACCGACACGAGCCGAACCCATGGAACACAGCACGCCTACGAAGATTCTACGCCTAGCGCTAGACTCCGTGTTCGTCTCCTTCCTCTGTCCCCTTTTTATTTTTATTTTTATTTTTTCACATTAGCTGTCCGGGATTTCGTTCCTTCTCCCCACCTTTTTTCTCCCAAGCCCTTAGGGGCTTGCATGTGCATTGTTCGCACATACCTGATGCGCCACCCGCGCTCATCATACCTGGGGGCTTCTTTATCAGAAGTTTATATAAAACGGGCCTCATGCCCAAAACATGTGTGACACTTCCGCATGAACCTTTTATACACCATTATATGCATCGATATGACTTAAGTTTTGGACAAGCTGGGTTGCCTGGCTCCTGTGCTTACCCCTACATTCCCGTTCGTTCGGCTAGGTGGTAAAGGGAGCACCTCTGCGATTGTTACTGCCGGGTCAGCCGGATGTGTACCTCAGACTGGGTAAAGCCAAAAGATAGCGTTCTTAAGGGAATATTCGGTCGATGAACTAAAAGATGATCTTTCGTGTTTATTTATCTGCCCCCAGATGCTTTTCTGCTCTTTTTAGCAGTTTGGACATGCACTTTAGGGCATGCCTCCCAGGGAAAGGAACCCCTAACGAAACTATTCTCCCTGGAAGATGTTTCTTACTAACCATGTAATATAACATAACTAGTTGGGCACTTGTCTGCTAAAGCAATTATGACCCCTATGCCTTGTCGCCATGCATGCCCCGGTTCTTACATAATCGAGAGGGTATTCGGACACACTCCAGACTATAGGGTCCAGAGGTCGAAGCGAAAAGGTCCGCAATGACAAACGATCTACAATCTGGCTAGAAGGAATTTTTCATGTCATTTTAAATTACAGAGTCAATCCGACTCGGTATATTCTTCTTCAATACCATCCAACAAGCGGTCTAATTTACAGTCCTGTTGGGAATACTTTGAAGCCAGCTCTACCTGGCCATATACTAAGCTCACAGGGATCTCCTTTCCGTCAGGACCCATAGGGCCGACCTCGGCCATGTGGTTTGGGCCAGCCTTCGTGTACCGAGTCTTCACCATGGCCCAGGCCTCCCTGGCACCTTCACGGCAGGCCGATATCTTCCACAACCGGAAGTGCTGCCGCACTCCCTCCAGGAGAGGGATGGCCACATAGACTGAATGACGCTCTGCATTGCCTGTCGAACTCGTTCGTGCAGTTCCAACAGCTCGTGAAGAAGGTCTCCCGTTGAACCGGGCATTTCCTCCGCAGGACGACCTGTCAGCAGACCTACAGACATATCTCTGTCAATCTACTTCCTCACCGAATTCTTTTTTCGAAGATTCGTTCAAGAACTTACTAAAAATGCCGCGTCGAAGTCGCCGATTCTCCTTTACGGAAGCAGACAACTGAATACGAACATCCTTTAGTTCCTCTCCCAGCTGGGTATTGGCATCTTGAAGTTTGTTCTTCTCTTTCCTCACCCTCGTCAGCACGCTCTCGCCAGCCTTTAGGTGGTGTAGGAGTTGTTGCTTGTCCGGATTTACACCGGCCCCATCTGCACTATTATTGTCAGGGTTGCACACCTGCCGAACTTCATAACAGAATTATCATTCGAAGCATATATTACCTGAGGGCGTCCCCTTGGCATTTTTTGAAGTGGCCAGTGCGGCCTCGAGTTGGGCCTTGCACTCTTCAAGCTCCTGGGACAGTTGCACATTCTTCTTTCTAAGACACTGCATGGCACAAGATCCTTAAAACAGTTATCTTCACTGTTTCAAGTCTCGGGGGCTACTGACATATATAACCTTCAATTTTACTCACCTGTATGTTTTTTACATACTGCTCTGTGGCTCTGGCTAGACCATTTTGAGCGGCACGGAGATACGCATCTCCTGTATTAAAGGCGTCCAACACCTCTGGGAAAAACATGCGTCACGAAGAACAGTCCGGCGACGCCTGTGGTTCAGGGCACTCTCCACCTCTGAATTGGTGGCAGATAGCCCGTCGGCGTCCTCTGTCGGAGGAACACCCGAGGCGCGCCCCGTGTCCGTCTCCGCTTCCGGACCCGGCCTTGAACCTTGGCCGGCGGATATAGTCCGGCGGGCTCTCTTCTTTCTAAGAAAATCGTGAGCGTTAGTAAGACTCAAGGGCATAAACCCTAGGCGTTAAATTTGCACGCCATACCGTACTTCCAGCCTCAAAGGTAACTGAGACCGACGTCCCATTATTCTCAAGGAGATCTATCCATGCTTTATCCTACATGCCGTGAACTAATAGTGTTTCGTTTCGCAGGGTAAATCCTTGAGGCGGAAGGCCGAGCCCGCGGTGGGCGGCCAACAAGGGCCGCTGAAGCCAGGCGGGCCAAAAAGAAGTGCGGACCAGACAGAGATTCATAGTCCGGGAGTCCGGGATAGTCGGCCGTAATGGCCACTAAGGCATTGTCCTTGCTCAATTGATGAAACACCCCATCGATTAGCTCCACATATATGTCCGGGTCCTCTTGGGAGTCCAGATCGAGGGACCGTGCCGGGTCCTCGGGTTGTGGAGGAGGGCTGTTTATCTCCTTCACAGTCTGGCGCAGCTCCTGCGTTTAACATTGCTAGACTAAATACTCAACTACGGGAATTTCGAAAGCGGGTAGGGAAGTGAAATTGTTCGCTCACCCAACTTGGTGGATTGTACATGGAGAATCCGCCCTCCGGGTTGGCACGGAGGAATTCTTCTTCTTCTCCCTTGTACAAAGCGGATAAGATCCTCGTTAAAGTGGCGGCCGAATCTGGCCCCTTACGACCACACCGGGTGGCGTCGTCCTCCCCGTTGAAATCCCACATGGGGTGGCCTCTGTATTGAAGCGGCTGCACCCCTCGCATAATGCATATGGCCATGACCTTGATCATGGTCAGGCCGGAATGAGCCAACAACCTTATCCGGCTCATCAGGTAAAGGACGTCCCTGTCAGTTTCCCTCTGAGGATTCCGCGGGCGCCAACTCTGGCACTTCTTCAACGGAGCATTATTGAACTCAGGGAGGCCGATCCGTACAAGTCCTCGGACGTCCTCTTTGGGATACCGGATAGATATCCGGTCCCGGCGATGCGCCATAGTTCGGCTCCGCCCACTTGATAAATAGACCCCTCATGAGAATGAGGCACGAGGCAAAATAACCTCTTCTACAGCGCGAAATGGGCCTCAACACCCAATAACAGCTCGCAGAGGGCCACGAAGCCCGCAATGTGCAGAAGGGAGGCGGGCATGAGGTTGTGTAGCTAGAGGCCGTAGAACTCCAGCAACCCTCGGAGAAACGGATGAATTGGAAATCCGAGTCCTCTCATCAAATAAGGGACTAGGCATACCCGCTCTCCTTGAGAGGGATTGGGGACGCTCTCCGCCTGCTCTCCGCTGCTATAGGTAGCAATCCCGGCTCGAACTAGGACCATATATGCTAGGGGAGAAGCCCTTGGACTGAAGCACTACTAACTCGCTATGCGGGACGGAACACCGCCCCCAATCTCCGGGCCGAGGGCTGGAGAGGCGAGAGGAGGAGCTACACCGACCGGCCATGGTGGAATGGATCCCTGTCGAAGGCACTTTGATGAAGGCTCGCGGAGGGAAGATGGTGTGAATTGGATCTAAATCCCCGTCTCTTTTATGGCGGTTCATTAACTCAACCGGGGGGTAAATGAAAAAATGAACTGTCTTTTCACATCCATTTGACACGTGGAAGATGGTCATTATGGGGCACAGAAGCCGAGGAGGGCAGCACGCACTAGAAGCCGGACACTATTCGACGGGTACAGGGAATTTGAAGAAGAACCCGCCTTGCAATGCCGTAGACAACTTGCGCGCCGGACTCGTCGTCATTGAAGCCTAGTTCAGGGGCTACTGAGGGAGTCATGGATTAGGGGGTGTCCGGATGGCCGGACTATGACCTTCGGCCGGACTCCCGGACTATGAAGGTACAAGATTGAGGACTCCGTCCTGTGTCCCGATGGGACTTTCCTTGGCGTGGAAGCCAAGCTTGGCGATACGATATGAAGATCTCCCCCCATTGTAACCGACTCTATGTAATCCTAGCCCTCTCCGGTGTCTATATAAACCGGAGAGTTTTAGTCCATAGGACAAAGTACAATCATACCATAGGCTAGCTTCTAGGGTTTAGCCTCTCTGATCTCGTGGTAGATCGACTCTTGTACTACCCATATCATCAATATTAATCAAGCAGGAGTAGGGTTTTACCTCCATCGAGAGGGCCCTAACCTGGGTAAAAACACCGTGTCCCTTGTCTCCTGTTACCATCCGCCTAGACGCACAGTTCGGGACCCCCTACCTGAGATTCGCCGGTTTTGACACCGACACTTAGAGAGGAGTGGTTTGTAGATACGCACGATCTTCAACGAGGGAGTTCACTTCTTGGAGATGGCGGTTGACATAGTTCTTCCTCCTAGACATGACGATCTTCAGATGTTCCTTGACCAGCTCAACGATTCTTCTTCCTTCTTTGGGTAGAGAAGTATGTCATCAAATAAAGATGACAACTAACTTGTCCAAGCACTCCATGATGTCTATGGGGTACGTAAAGTGGGCTGAGACATTGGTGATGGTCACAGTTGAGCATTGCCCAAGGTCTTATCAATCTAGACTTAAAGCCCAAGGTCAGGATCCGACCATGTTGTCGCTTGGTAGGGCATAAGGGTTTCAAGGATTCTAGTGTGCGAGTGAATGTTTAGCATGCCATCCTTGAGCATAGTTTCTGAGATGCCAATTGTGGTATCTAGTCCTTTAAACAAATCACGTCATATCACTGATAGTATCATCTCGTATAGGTCAACTCCAATCATCCCTCATGTGATTCATATCCTCATGACTCTCGAGAGGAGGTCTAACAAAATCATATATGTCTACAATCCCCAAACCCATATGTATGTCTACCCCTAAAAATCCATGGATAGAGCATACAAGCTTCCAAGCTCGAATAAAACACGACAATCCAAGTGCTCATCCTATTCTTCCAAGGTCCATGTTAGTGCATCTCTATCCTAAGGAAACACGTCGTAAGCCACTCCAAGATCTTGTTTCCTTCCTATGAATCAACTCCAACAGTCCATTAACTTCCATCAATCACTACATAATCCATTTAATTGTACGAATCCAATGGTTAAGGTGTTGCACATGATCTCCTAAGGTTCCTATAATCCCCAGATACTTGAAAGGGCTATTTTTGCTATAGTCAGTCCACCGATTCCCATTTTCATGGTCAAGTAAACTCCAAGGTCAAGCTCATACAGATTCCCTAATAAACCCTCACAATTAATCCAATCTCCTAGTTTATCGCCCACCGAGAAACATGTTATCATGATCGAGATCATGAGTCTAAATCCAAATTACTCCGAACCATGTAGACTTACTCACCACCTATACTCCACTAGGATCACCTATTTAAATCCAAATTTCATGTCCAACGAGAATTTCTACACTTTCCCCAAGTCATTATTGTAATGACATCCTATTGATATCATCAGATCAAGTCAAAAATCGTATTCCTCCAAGAATCCCAGCTTGTGATCCTAATTGTCCTACGAGGTTCCAGTTTACTCTAGGGTGATGAAATTTATTCTACTCTATAATCATGATCCCACCAAGTCCATCTACCAACATGAAAGCCTCATAATCCACCAAATAGTCTTGGACGATTCCTCAAAGTCATTGATATAAACTCACCAAGTCATTTGTCCTCTGTTCCTATATCCTCAAATTGGTCTTCCCTATGGCATCGTCAGTTTTGGTGATATCTTAGGATGATAATGTGCTCGTTCACTATGCCCACTAGTTCCATAATGAACCCAGTGATGTGCAGGGTTACGGAGGCTTAACTGGTTCTCTTGCAATTCGTAGGTTAAGCACATGGTTAAGGATTCGAGTTGGGGTATCTCGTGAAGTCTCGAAGGGTCTAGGGATGGGTTTCCAGTCTGGAGGACTAAACATAACTCTACGGGGTTGCACTTGGTCGAGGAGGCTATAGCAAAAGTCTTCAGCGCTAGTTGGTTGTCGAAGTAGAATCCTTGGTGTACCTTGTCTTGTCGGTCTTCGACTGAGGAGAGGGAGACGAGAGGGAAAAGTCGCATAGAGGAGGGGGATGCCTAAAGGGGGTTCTATAGTCCAAGTGCAAACAAACAGGTGCCGAAGGGCCAAAAACAAACAATAGAATAAGGCAGGTGATATTGTCACGTACTTGTTTCCTAGGGAAAAAAGAGCGAGTGATATCAAAACACAAACAAATAAAACAAGCAACACACAATCATGGTTCTATTCGGACCATCACATGGACTCGACTGCGCATAGGGGGTACATGACTCATCCTACCCTAGGGGTTCTCAGATTCAGTAGCCGTGCTTTGCTTCGTGCCTCCTGCAGTCTTCTGAGTTTTCCTCAGGTGCCACTATGTCTCTTGTAGTTGTTTGATGGAACGATCGAGGTTGAGCCTGAAGAGTCTTCAGCAACTTCTCTCCTGTTGAAGTGATGGGGTGATAGTGGCTCCTCATAGCTAGCATTGACTTGGTCTCCTCTTGTCTTCTTAATCATGACGATCCCTCTTGCCTTCTAAGGCGTTGATTGTACCAGGTAGGCAATCCTTTATGTAATGACACTAATAAGGCATAGTAGAGATCCAATCTGTCGGGAACATTGTTGACAATATTGTCACTGAGAGTGGGGGATGAAGAGAACCATTTTCCTGCTCACTATAGTGAGGCGGACCAAATGGCGAGGTTCACATCCACCGGTGGTTGCCAATACAACAACGGTAGTGACAGGGTTACTCTATTAGCGATGTACATCATGATCTTGCATATCCTATGCGCTGGTCATCATAGGCCAAGGTTGCATAATCCTGGGGCAACTTCAAAGGTGTCACCATCCTCTGGATCTTCATGTCCTCATTCCTCGAGGGCATATCTTCTATTGGCATCATCTTGCCGTGGTGTCGCCAATCTTGTGTTCAGAAGAGGTGGGTGAGTGTCTGGCAAGGCGTCGTCCTTCTAGGTTATGCACAAGGATTACAAGGAATCCGTTGGTCAGGGGCATAAGGGTTCTAGCGACCAAAGGTTTTGAAGGGGAAGAGATCAATAAGGAAGGTATACCTTAGTTTTCGAAAAACTGAGAAGGGAAGAGACGTATAGATAGTTTTGGAAAACTAGTAGTAGTTTTGGAAATAGTTTTACCCTAACTAACGACCATGCTAACTAAGGCTTCCTACAGTCAGGATGGCTCTGATACCAGCTCTGTGGGGACCCCGACTCATAAGTCGTGATCACCGAATGCACGTGTACAGTGATCCCAGAGATCAATGCTCACTGAACACACAGAAGCTAAATAACAAGAGGCTTACATCCTTACATACCGTATTACACAAGTAGGACCATTATGGTCAAGTCTTGAGTATAACATTGCAGCGGAAATCTTTGTCGATAACTTGGACCCATGCCATCTGCCTTAACCCTACAGGCATTCTGACTGGGAAGCGTCCTAGCTCGCATGTTCGTCATCGAAGTATTCTTCATCATATCCTGTTCTTTCATGCCTCGTCAATAAAATAACCAGTGGCAAGCCAATGAGTACTTTGAATGTACTCGCAAGCAACCCATGTTTTAGTTCAAGATACATCAATGCATAATATAGGTAAATTTTTGCAGAAAGCTAGTTTTGAGTGCAATGACATATTCAACAACTTGTAAGACATGCATCAGGAGAATTCAAGTATCCATGAGGTCAGGTTATAGATATCAACATAAATAGAGTGGGCATCAACCCAACTCAATCTTGTCAAGTCCCTTGACTTGACCCCAGTAGATCTTCCCACTTATCCAAACACACACACTGGTTTGTAAACATGTGGACGTAGCCCAAGAGCGGTTACCCAACTATCCTTGACCATGGACACAACTATTTGAATAGTTTTACACTCTGCAGAGGTTGCACACTTTACCCACAAGATCCGGGGAACTTCCGGGTCATCCACGACCCGCGATACCTCAAGTACCCCGGGTAAGCACCCGATAACTACCTTTCCCTAGACGACACTAACATGGAGTCCACTCGTTGCTCCGTATCCTCACGATGTACATCATACGAGACTCACTCGAGATCGTAACATCCGAGAGGGGACACAATGGTGTATCCGATGCCCTGTGAAAACAGTCATGGCCGCCCTACCTGGCACGACCCCATCCCGAGAGAGCGCACCAACAGCTCTCCCATCACTAGTAATGTGGGCCCCAAGCTAGTATCGGTCTAGGTAATCAATAATGCCCTTTCTCATATAAGGGTAGAGTGGTTACGCATGTAAGGTTGGAATAACGGTGGCAACTTAAACCAATCCGTTTTGAAAACAACACACACTTGCCTCGGTACACCACTTCGTCATCAAGTGGTTACCCATCTCATCATCTCCCTCGGGCATAAGTGGCACCCGACGGGGTTTCAAAAAAGTCTTTTGAAAACACTTTGTCTCCTTCATCATGCATATTCCCATCCCTTTTTGCATAGCATCTAGTTTAGCATCCTATCTACTCCCACCGGCATAACCCTCATAAGGAGGTATGGTCATGCACAATGCTAGTATCAACGAGGAAGTACGGTGGCAAACCATCAGAGTGGTTACCACCCCATCATGATTCCGTTGCAACAATAATATGGTGCTATATGACATGCATAAAAAGGGTTTCATAGACATGGTCAAAGGGCTACTTGCCTGTTTTAACAAAGTCTTCGAGGTCTTCAGATATCTTTGGTCCAACTCCGAGCATTTCGTCTACTTCGTCAACTATCGTCGAAAACAACCATAATAAGGAACACAACAAGGCAAAATAAAAGTGCACTAAAAATATGAGTTGGACTTTTCTAGGATACCTCTGGTCATATGAGGGGTGACCAAAGTGGTTTCATTAGGATTTGATCAATGGACATCTCTGAACATTTCAATATGATGGATTCAAGGGGTTTGATGGATCCACAAGTTGTACACAGAATGCCATTTTATAAAAATGAGTAAAAGTACCCATTAATTCAAGCATGATTTTTGAAACATTTAGAAATTGGTTTCACTGGATTTGGAGTTGAAATGAATATAATATGGATATTTGAAGTGGACTTATGTGGATAAATGACCTTTTTAAAAGGTTCAGTGAAAACCAAGGACAACAAAAATGTCCACTTTGGCCTCTTAAATAGGACTTGATTTATGGAGTCTCTGGAAATTTGAATCATCAAATTTGGACCTGAAATGAGGTCTCTAGAAAAGTTTGAATCTTGTTGAAAAAGAAAAAGAAAATGGAAATACCTAATGGGCTAATTCCGGTGGCGACAGCGCGCACTGGGCTGGATTTAACGGTGAGGCGCAACTGGGCCGGTCCAGCGGCTCGGCCACGCGGCAACATGGCGACGTCGAAGGCGTCTTTGCTGAAGCCATCTCCACTTAAACGGGCGGGGCCCGCCCACCGGGTCGCCGACGAGCGGGGCCTGGTGCTCAGGCCGTCTCCTACCTCCCGCTCGAACAGAGCAGAGGCAGGGGAGGTGAGGCCGAGCGGGCGCCGGTGTTCTCCCCGGCGGTACCGGCCACCTCCGGCGACGCTCGGCGTACCGGTGGGTCCAGCGCGACCAGGCGCACCCATCGAGGTGCTTCACGCCCGCGGGGGAGCCCGGGAAGAGAAGGAGCTTCGGGTGCGGTGGACTGGGGCATCGTCAAGGATGGACTTGACGCCATGACCTCCGGGTTGTGTAAATGGAGAGCGGGAGAGCTCCGTAGTGGTTGCGGTGATGCAATGACCCCCATAGGTGGAGAGGAGGGGGCTCGGACGACGAGGATTTAAGCTATGGCCGGCGCCTTAGCTCCGGCCATGGACAAGTTTGGAGGGCACGGGAGGGGGTGCGGATTGGTCCAGGGGATGCATTGGAGAGAGAGAGCAAAGGGGATCCAGAGGGAGGTTAGGGGCGGCCTTATATGGCGAGGCCATGGCTCACCGTGGACGTGGCCTATGGGGACCTGCGGAAATGGCCGCAGTGGCCATGGGAGGAGGCTCAGGGCTGTCTGCGGCGCTTGTGGGCGTGGTCCAAGTCGAGGGAGAAGGAGAGAGAGCAGGGAGTGGCAGAGCATCGCGCGTGTGGGCTCGGGCATTGGGGCTCTCGGGCTGCTCTGGTGCGCGTGCGAGGGGGCAGCGGGAGGGAGAAGGAGGAGGGGGACCAGGCCGTGGCGTGTCGCGGACCCCGAGGCGCATCGTCGGGCGCGCTGGGGAGGCCCGAGGTGTCCGGAGGCAGTTGGAAGGGGGCGGCTACAATGCGGGAGCGCACTGTTGCGCGCTCCAGAGCGTGCCTTTGGCTGCCATGGCATTGTTTAAGGGGCAGGGGCGTGCCCACTCATGTCTGGTAGCGCTAGGGAGAAGTAAACAAGTTGGAAGGGGCATTGGATGCCCTGGAGATCCACTACAGTGAGGAGGGAGGTGAGAAAGGAGAAGAATGCTGCTATCCAGAAGGGTAAATGGGGTTGTTTCACCCTTCAATCATTGAGTTGAGGCCAGGGAAGAGTTACTGGAGGTAGAGGAGGACTTGAAGGGGCTGTGGTAAAAAGTGGAGGCCATGGAGAAGAGTGTAAGTGGTCAAAACAGGGGTTCTAGTAAAATGGCAGAAGGTGTTTGTTGCTGGTTTGGGCAAGAAGATGAACTCCTCTTGTCATGAGGCTTGACAGGGTCAAATGGAATGAGATAATAATAGGTTCCACCAAGGTTGAGTCCATTTGGGCAAAGTTGCCAATGCAACTTATGTAAACCCTAGAAATTAGCAGAAATGAACTTGTGTAGATCTAGTTGAGAAAATCACTTCTCCTTGATGCACCACTTGGTGTAGTGGCCTCATTTGGTCATGTGAATATTCTCACCAAGGTTGGGGTCAAGGAGAGAAAGTTGGTAGTACAAAGTTGTTCAAATTTGGTTCTAGACAGGAAGGGTTTTGGGGCACTTTGATCAAGTTAACTTGTTCTCCAACTTGTGCCATTTGGTCTAGATGAGTTATTAGACCATTTGAGCATGTTCACAAGGTTTGATAGCATTTGGACATGTTTGGAAAGGTAAAGTTGCTCAAACTTCAAAATGGACAGAAATGGTTTTGAGGGGATTTCATGGGGTTATGCTATTCTCCATGACATGATACTTGTCAAGATCATCAAACATGTCATATGTGACATGATAGAATTTTCTTGGAATTTTTGGGGAATATTTCCTTTGTAAATATTTCAAAAGCTTGAAATATCCAGAAAGGGTTTTTGAGGGATTTGACCAATATTTTGAACATGACCATGTGTTGAAACTCTAATATATGGACAATATATGTCCACTGAGTTTCCCTAGGTTTTTGTCAAATATTTTCGAAATAATAAAATGATTTTTCCCTATTAAAGACCATTTCTGGCCTTAAGAAAAAGCTTTAAAAAAATAGGAAACTAACTTTTAAAATTATATTTTTGTGGTTTCTGGGTATCCTATATCTAATAGGAGTCAAACATATTTTTGGAAAGATTTTTACTGCCCTTAATTAAGTACTTGCAGTGCAAATCTCAATTCAGGGGTTTTTGAAAAACTAATTTTTGAAAATACTATTTGGCCAAATTATTTTTGCAAGAAATTATTTTTATGTCCTATACACATGGCATGATCATTGGTTCAAGAGTTTGGAGCAAGGAGATGAAGTATAGGAGTTGGAGGATTTATTTGATTTTTAGAGCACTTGCAAACAGCAGACAAAAACCAATCAAGGCAAGGTCCAAAACACTCAAAAGTTTTTGTCAGACCACATTTTATCATGATTTATTAGCTCAAGTGTTGTCGCATGAAAATCAGGGTGTGACATCTCTGGACTAAAGCAAGACCTAGAGCGGACTAAGGGAGAGCTCGGCCTCGTGAAGAGGCAGCTCGAGGAAAGTCAAGGTACGCAATGCCCCATCTATACACTTATAAAGGATAAATGTTTGGGCTAATAGAAGCGTCATGAATTTTGGTAGGGGCCACGACCGAAGTGGCGGCCCTTAAAAAGGCGCTGGCCGAGGCCGAAGACAAAGCGGCCAAGGAATGCGCTGAGCACGAGAAGCAAGAGGCCCGGGTCGGCGAGGTCTAGCAAGAGCTCCAGGATTTCGTCCAAAAATATGAGTCCTTGGAGCGTGACTCTAAGACTCAAGGGTCCGATCTTGCTAAGGCCCTCCAGAGCGTGCAAGACGCCAAAGCCGAAGCCCAGAAGGCCCTTCAGGAGATTCATGCGGCCAAGAAGATTGCGGCGGGTAAGGCATTTATTATGCAAAGAAAGCATGTGAAGGAGACTTTCCATTTGCTTACCCGAATTTGGAGTTCTCCAGGAGCGTTTGCGGATCTGCCGCCCAGCATATCAGATGCCGCCGAGTTTTATTGAGCCGAAGAAGGGAGTTCAGCGGAGAAGGTGTTCTGGTCTCAATATCTTGGGACAGAACATCCGATGCCCTTGAGCGACCAGCTGAAGCAACTGGTCGAGCTGCACAAGGCAACCGAACTGGCCATGAAGGACCTCATAGTCTGGCTGTGGCCTACCGAGCCTATGCTCAGCAGCTACTTCGGTCTCGTAAAGCGGCATGTGAGTGCCTGCCCACGACTCGAGGTCATAAAGCGGTCAGTTTGCATTGAAGGTGCACGAATGGCCTTCGCCTGAGCAAATGTGCACTGGGTGAAGATGGATGCCGAAAAGCTGATGACTGAGGGGCCACCGAAGGGCAAGGAGCACCGCCGGCCCAAAAATTGTTATGACAGTGTCCTGAAGGGCTCCCGCCTTGTGGCGGAGCAATGTGCTAAGGATGTAATCTTTGAGTGAATGCACTCATTTTATCCTGTAATATGAAACAAGTTCATTTGCACAATATAATGCTTGTTGATTTAAAAATTTGCCTCCTGTGCGGCCGCTTACAGAATATGAGAGTTGGCCAGTCGTCGGCTTCTGCCCCCATGTAACTAGTATAAGGGTGTTCGGGATAAATCTAAACACTCTTTATCCAAATTTTTGGTCATTTAAGGAGGTGTTTAGCGCAACAAACAAGGCAATCGGACTATACAGCTTTATCACCCTCACTTAGCCATAGAAGTTCTATAATTTTAAATTTTGGCGTAGCCCTGGTATTCGGAAGGCCGAACTTGGGGCACTATACATGCCTAAATCGGACAAAGACCGATTCCTCGCATGAAGCGGAAAAATCTTTAAGGATTTGAAACCTCTCGAAAAGCGACCATCTCTTGCCGCATCATGACAGACAGTTTTCGGCTTTCTCTACTGAGGTGCTCGTCCGGAAGAACCGGGACACAATCGCAGTAGTTCTCTCTTTACTACCCCTGCTGATATAGCGGAACATAGGGTAGCAAGCACAGGAGCCGGCCAACCCAACTATTGACCCAAGACATGATTATGAGTTGATGCATATAATGTTATAAGTTCAGGGTGTCGCATTGTCGAAAGTGTTCGGACTTTCTTGCCATGTTATGGGCTACACTGAAGCCCATGGCGAACTGAACGTACCAAAATGTATGGGTGCGATTTGTAATAAATAAGCAGTCAAGGGAAAAAAGAAATGTAGTTATAAGCTGACGATGTACATTATTTTCCATTGTTATGATACGTCAAGGCATATGTATACAAGTAGTGCGATAAGCAAATAGGACTATTTGACGTGCCCTAACCAAGAGTGAGCTGCGTGTGGGTATGTAAAACAGGTATAGCAATTGTTATCAGAGACCACCTGGGATTCCCTTGTACGTCAAAGCTCCTTGCCTCCTTGGTGTTTCCATCCCGTGATAGGTCCGATAACCAGGTTATCAGAAGAACCTCAAGAATATAGGGACCTGAAAGAAAGAAAAAGGTGAAGGTATGCGGATTCTGGGGCGGTTGAGCCGCATTGTGAACCGCAATCTAGATATGCCTCAGTCTATGCCCATGGTATTTTGAGTGCATAATTATGTACGCCCGACACAAAATTCACCGCTTGACTCGGATGAGGACGGAGGCCGAATTGCTACGCGACCTCTGGACGGGTCGGACGATTCTGTTCCAGAGTACTCCGGACTCGCTTGATGGTGTCCGAGGGCTTTATTCCCGAGTTGAGGGTCTGTCTAAGGAGACTGCTCTATACTTCTGCTGCAAGGGTGCAGTGTGCTCCTCCGTGCGGAGGGAGCGCTCTATATTTCCATTGACTATTAGAACACCGCGGGGGTTCGAGCATCTTGAGCTTGAGGTATGCGTAGTGTGGCACTGCATTGAATCGAGCGAATGCAGCTCGTCCTAGCAGTGCATGATAACCATTGCAGAAGGGGACGATATCGAAGAGTAACTCCTCGCTCCGGAAGTTTTCTGGGGATCCGAATACCACTTCCAGTGTGATTGATCCTGTACAACAGGCTTCTACACCTGGTATGACATCTTTGAAGGTGGTTTTGGCGGGTTTGATCCTTGAGGGATCGATACCCATTTTGCGCATTGTATCCTGATAGAGAAGGTTCAGGCTGCTGCCACTGTCCATGAGGACTCGTGTGAGGTGGAATCCGTCAATGATAGGGTCAAGGACCAGTGCGGTTGAGCCGCCATGAAGGATACTAGTCGGATGGTCCCTATGATCAAAGGTGATCGGACAGGAAGACCATGGGTTGAACTTTGGGGCGACTGGCTCCATCGCGTAGACGTCCGTTAGTGCATGCTTCCGCTCCCACTTGGGAATATGGGTGGCGTATATCACTTGGGGAGGAAATTTCTTCTGTCCCCTTTGTTCGGCGGCCGTGTTCCTTGTCGTCATCACTATGCGACCCATTTTCCTTATTTTTGGCATTCAGCTTGGACCTGTTTAAATACCCAACATTCTTTGTTGGTGTGGTTGGCAGGTTTATCGGGGGTGTCGTGGGTTTGACATGAGCGATCGAGTATGCGGTCCAGAATGGACGGGCCCGGATTGCTTCTTTTAAATGGCTTTTTCCGTTGACAAGACTTGGAGCCACTGAATCCGGCATTGACGGCCGTGTCTTCGGCGTTATCGCTATTATTGTGGCTCTTGTGTCTGTTGCGTTGGGGCTTGCCGTTGCTATCTCTGGCATCTGAGGTGCTAGGATTTCTTGATGTGTTGGTGCTACGAGCCAACCAGCCGTCCTTGCCCGCACAAAAGTGGGTCATGAGTGTCGTAAGGGCTACCATGGATTTCGGCTTCTCTTGGCCAAGGTGTCGGGCAAGCCACTCGTCACGGATGTTATGCTTAAAGGATGCTAGGGCTTCGGTATCCAGACAGTCGACAATTTGGTTCTTTTTAGTTAGGAACCGAGTCCAGAATTTCCTGGCTGACTCTCCAGGCTATTGGGTTATGTGACTTAAGTCATCAGCGTCCAGTGGTCGCACATAAGTGCCCTGGAAGTTGTCGAGGAATGCATCTTCCAGGTTCTCCCAGCTGCCAATGGAGTTTGCCGGCAGACTATGCAGCCAATGTTGAGCTGGTCCCTTGAGCTTTAGTGGGAGGTATTTGATGGCATGTAGATCATCGCCGCGGGCCATGTGAATATCTAGGAGGAAATCTTCAATCCATACCGCGGGGTATGTTGTCCCATCATATGGTTCGATGTTTATGGGTTTAAACCCTTCTGGGAATTCATGCTCCATTACTTTGTCAGTGAAGCATAGGGGGTGTGTGGCACCTCTACGCCGGGCTACATCGCGACGCAGTTTGGATGAATTTGGTGTGCTGTGTTCGGCCCAAGCGAATTTGTATTTAGTATATTCGGCGTGGCGGTCATCGTCACCCGTTGGGGCGTGCCCCCGCGATCCATAGATCGATCTTGACTGTCGTGCTTTGTTTTTCAATTCGCCTCGCAGGTCCTGCGTGTAGCCCTGGGCCTTCGTGTTTTTGTTTGATTGGCGATGGGGTGCGGGCTGCTGTTCGGGTTGATACACCACTTTGTCTCGGCGATGAGGTGGTCGGTCAGCCGCATCCTGCGCTGGTAGTATAGGCTCTAGTGCCTTGTCCTTGAATTGAGGTAACAACCTGCGCATCTGGTACCTTTTGGTTGGGTGCTCGAGTCTGTATTCCTCGGCCGCCAGGACCTCAGTCCATCTTTCAGTTAGCAGATCTTGATCAGCTTGAAGCTGTTGCTATTTTTTCTTCAGGCTCTTTGCAGTGGCTATAAGCCGGTGCTTGAAGCGCTCCTGCTCGACGGGATCCTCAGGCACGATAAATTCATCATCGCCGAGGCTTACTGTAACGCCCCAAGACTGACGCTTTAGACGCCTTCCATGTATTTCGTTGTCGCCATGTGATTTATTTGTTTGTTGTATTTCATCATGGCATCATTCGCATTGCATCGGCACTCCGTTGCCGTCATGTTTTCAAAAGTTGCATCCGCTCGTAGTTGCCACTTCTTCCTCGTCTTCATTGACCTTTACCGGGACCCTTTGTCCTTGTCGACCTCTCTCAGACCCCCTCTCGAGCGCGTCCGAAACTGTCCCTAACCCGACCCGGGTTGTCGTTACCGACGAATCCAGATCATCTCCAATCATCCCCTAAATATCTTCGGTTTCTTATTTGTTTTCCCTAACCTATTTTTCTGACTGTCGGATCTAAATAGATGAGTCCCTAAACCTTCTCCTGTATCTATAAATAGACCACCTACCTACCTAACCCTAGAATTCAGGAGCCTTGTCCCATCCACCAAATCCCCTCAGCCACCGCTGCCAGTTCTCTTCCACCTCGGGATCCCTCCCGATCCATCTCCACGCAATCAGATCGCAGCGGCCACCACTCCTCTCGTTCACCATCTGTCCTTCCCGTAGCTCCCCGCAGCCACCTCCCTCAAGCCCAAGGCCATGCCTCCTCTGCTCGATCTCCCCTACCTAGCCCTGCCTCGTTCCCCTCATCATGAGCCAGGGAGAGGAGCTCCCTGCCGTCTCCCACCTCGTGTCGTCCCCGCCGTCTACCACCACCAGCAGCAGCTAAGCTATGTCGCCCCCCTTCCCTTCTTGCCGCACCTCCTCTCTCTCTCCCCCTCCTGACCTCGTTTTCCCTTTCATGGTTCAACAGCATCAGGAGTCCTGCCATGGCCATCCGAACCCCGCTGCTACATCACGCTGCCGTCGGGGCCTCGTCTCCACCACCAAACCCGGCCGGCCTTCGTTGCCCTTGCCCGTTCCCGGCCGGATCCCACCGCAGGGCCCCGTCCCCGGCCACCGGTGCCCTCGACGAGAGAAGCCAGCGCCACGTCCCGCTCCCTGCGTCCTCTGCATCCCAGCCGCGGCGAGGCCTCTGCTTCTTCTGCGTTGACCGCGCCTCCCCCACCTGCCCGTTCGATCCAGCTGCATCGCGCGCGTGGCCTCTTCGCCTTGGGCTGCTTCTGCTGTACCGCGCCAAGGCCTAGCCGCGCCAGATCCGCCAGCCCAAGCCGGCCTCCTCCACCGACTGGGCCAGAGCCCATGGGTAAGCTGCTCCCAGCGCCCCTGGCCCAGCTCCAGACTCGGCCTCAAGGCCCAATGTGAGCAGCCCCTCTAGTCCCTCTCCTATACAATATCAGTCCAACCAGTTTCGGCCCATGTCTTGTTTTTTTTCCCGCGTGCGAATTTGTCTATTATCCGGAGGCTGCAGTTTTACAGAAAAACCCTTATGTTCATGCATTTAATATCTCACAAACCATGCATCGGATTAAGATGTTTTAAATATGTAAGATTCTTAGAATTCTATCTAGTTTCATGATATGCTACTTTCATCCATGTTAAAAATGATTAAACTTGATTTTTGCATTAATTTGCTTAAATGCCATGTTAAAATGATTTATTTCCTAACTAAATAACCGTAGCTCCAATTTTAATAAACTTTATATGTAAATGGGGTGAAAAAATGCCTAGTTTAACATGGTGAACTTTATTTTCCTGTTTAACAACAATAAAATATGTTTTAGGGAAGAACAGTACCAAATTCGAAATATGGACAAGAGGATTTTCCGGAATTGTTGTTTGTTTTTCCGGCCTCATTTAAACTTGCCTAAATAGTTAGTTTACTTTTTTTACACCCCTTGCCATGTTTAACAACATTTAACATTGTTGTGTACCTAAACGAGAGCAAACTATATAACTCGGTTGTGGTGTTTCGTCAATATGCAACTCCTTGCATATTGGGCTCCACTTAACTTGTAGTATTGTTTGTTGCAAATTGCCATGCCATGCCTCTTTAAACGGGACATGCATCATACTTGTTTGTGCATCATGCCATGTTTATGCTTGTGCATTTACCATGTTGTTTGTTTTTTTCCGGTGTTGCTTCATAGTTCCGGTAATGTTGCAATTGTGAGGATTCGTTCAACTACTCCTGTTCGTCTTCTTCATGGACTCGCTCTTCTTCCTAGCGGGATTTCAGGCAAGATGACCGTTACTCTGGATCTCAGTACTATCATTGCTATGCTAGTTGCTTCGTTCTATCGCTTTGCTGCGCTACCTATCACTTGATCTTCAAGCCTCCCAAATTGCCATGTTAGCCTCTAACCTTTTTCACCCTTCCTAGCAAACCGTTGCTTGGCTATGTTACCGCTTTGCTCAGCCCCTCTTATAGCGTTGTTAGTTGCAGGTGAAGTTGAAGATTGCTCCATGATGGACAGGATTATGTAGGGATATCACAATATCTCTTATTTAATTAATGCATCTATATACATGGTAATGGGTGGAAGACTCGGCCTTATGCCTGGTGTTTTGTTCCACTCTTACCGCCCTAGTTTCCGTCATACCGGTGTTATGTTCCTTGATTTTTCGTTCCTTACGCGATTGGGTGATTTATGGGACCCCCTTGACAGTTCGCTTTGAATAAAACTCCTCCAGCAAGGCCCAACCTTGGTTTTACCATTTGCCTCACCTAGCCCTTTTTCCCTTGGGTTTCCGGAGCCCGAGGGTCATCTTTATTTTAGCCCCCCCCCCCCGTGCCAGTGCTTCTCTAAGTGCTGGTCCAAACCGAGCCGCCTGCGGGGCCCCCTCGGGGAAACTCGAGGCCTGGTTTTACTCGTAGCCTGTCTCATCCGATGTTGCCCTGAGAACGAGATATGTGCAGCTCCTATTGGGATTGTCGGCACATCAGGCGGCTTTGCTGGTCTTGTTTTACCATTGTCAAAATATCTTGTAAACCGGGATTCCGAGACTGATCGGGTCTTCCTGGGAGAAGGTATATCCTTCTTTGACCATGAGAGCTTGTGATGGGCTAAGTTGGGACACCCCTATAGGGTATAAACTTTCGAGAGCCGTGCCCACGGTTATGTGGCAGATGGGAATTTGTTAATGTCCGGTTGTAGAGAACTTGACACCAGATCCGAATTAAAACGCATCAACCGCGTGTGTAGCCGTGATGGTCTCTTTTCGGCGTAGTATGGGAAGTGAACACGATTTTGGGTTATTTTTGACGTAAGTAGGAGTTCAGGATCACCTCTTGATCATTGCTAGCTTCACAACCGTTCATTTGCTTCTCTTCTCGCTCTTATTTGCGTTTTTTAGCCACCATATATGCTTAGTCGCTGCTGCAACCTCACCACTTTACCCCTTCCTTTCCCATTAAGCTTTGATAGTCTTGATACCCATGGTAATGGGATTGCTGAGTCCTCGTGGCTCACAGATTACTTCAACAACAGTTGCAGGTACAGGTTATGCGATGATCCTGACGCGAGAGCGATGTTACTTGTTTTGGAGTTCTTCTTCTGCTTCTTCTTCAATCAGGGGATAGGTTCCAGGTCGGCAGCCTGGGCTAGCAGGGTGGATATTGTTTGAGTTTCTGTTTGTGTTCCATCCATAGTTAGATGTTGATCTCTTATATGATGTTGATGTATTCTTGGGCATTTGTGCCATATGTATGTATCCCCAACGATTATTTAATGGTTTGATTTAAAGATATCCACCTTGCAAATGCATCTTCAAGATGCGCTTCTATCCTTGGTGGGACCTTCGAGTTCCTGTAGGATAGGGTCGCATCTTGGGCATGACAAGTTGGTATCAGAGCCTCGACCGACCATAGGAGCCCCCTTGTTTTTTGGCCATTGTTGAGTCTAGAAGAAAAATATTTTGAGTCTTAGGATTATATATATCAGAGAGTAGGATTCTTTTTACTCCTCAGCCCCCTTCATCGCTCTGGTGAGGACTCTCGATGTAGATGTTTTGTCTTTCCTCTCGTCAATTTTTCACAATTTTTTTAGGATCACGTGGGTATCTTGGGATCGTTCCGATATTCTTGTGACAAGAACATTGTTCTTAGTGCCTCCTGACATTTAGGGGTTGTGGCAGTGTCCCGGGGAGTTGAGCTCCGAGGTGTTGTCGTCACAATTTTATCGTTGCAGTTCTGGAATACCTGAGTTTTGCCGACATCAAAAATCTCTTTTATGTAGTTGTTGGTGAGATAACCTCGACGTCACCCAGTACTGGGGAGTTCGGGAGTATTGCCATAGCTCGTATAACGGATGCTTTTCGAAGGTTGAGGTACACGATTTCCGGAGTTTTCTTGGTTATGTGTTGACGGATGGATACAACTGGGTGTAGGGATTGTTAGTTTGGGTGAGATATATTGCTTCCCCTGTATCCCCAACACCAGATTGCATAACCAGAAAGTTTCGGGAGTTTATAGGTGGGAATTCAAGTAGCTCCTAGAATATCTTTCCGACAGATGCATGATATGAGATTGGGGTTCGACGTCTAGTGGTACGCCTATCCACGGTCGTTTTTACAGTGGTCTCGTTGTGTCTTAAAGAGCCCTTGGCTATGCTGGTTCGGGGACACTTCGTATGTCATGTGCACTGCCTTGTACATGATGGTGCTGTACGATCGAGCCCGTGTGGGCCCCACCACGAAAACTTTGGCTGAAGTCTCTATCATATGTTTGTTCTGGCTTATTCTGCATTTTTGTTTTATTTGTGGTATTCAAGTTGCTTCGAAGTCAATTGTTGAATCCATACCTTTCCTAAACGGTGTTCTCATATTGCTATGTGAATACGAAACCTTCTTGATCATCGAGGTCGTCATGTTAATTCTTTTCCAACTGGCGTGCTTCTCTTCAAGTGGATCCGATCATTTCAACATTTGCGAGTTCAATTCTAAGTTTTCTCAACGGTATCCATTCCATCTGCCCCAAGTTGCCTTTGTTTTCCCTCCCTCCCACCCTTAACTTCAAGGACTCAGATTTCTTAATCATGTATCCTTTTATTTGTGAGAAGTCTCTTGGTTCGTTTCTTTCAATGTTCTTATCCGGTGATTTCCCGTGAAGATGATCAACAGTTTCAAGTTCATCATCCTTCGTTGTTGTTTCTTCTCTGGTGGATCCAATTGAAGCTTTCAGTGTTGATCATATTCTTTTCCTAATGTCAAATGATTTCTCATACCGGTGCACCTATCAATCGCTCACTTCTCGCTATTGATTTGTTCTGGAGTGCTGAAGATATCTCTGAAGGCTCATCTTTTCATTCAAGATCCGTTCAAGCTATTTGTAGATTATTATCTCATTCAAGTCATTTAATTCAACCGGTGCAATCCCCCCTTTCAATCAATCATTCAACGGTGTTTCCTTTTGAGTGGGCCATAACCCACAGGTCTTTTCCTAGGATCTTACGTGACTCTTCTAATTATTCCGGAGCCATTGCTAATTCTTTTCGAGTTTGACGTAAGAATGAATTTCATCAGTCAGTTGCAATCTTCAAGATTGTTTTTCAATTCTTTTCATTGCTGATTCAACCTTTGCTCTTCTCATTCCCCCAGAGTATCTCAGTAATTTTTGGTGGCGTTTCTCGTCAACATTTGAAGACCGAAGAAGGATTTCTCTTAAATCTTGCTCCATTCTCTTCAAGATTCATGGTTCTAGATTGATGCCAACCTCTCATAATTGCTTTCGATTGTGACAATTCTTTTCTTACCATCTGGAGCATTTCATGAGGTGTTTCCATTTCTTTCGTCCGAAGGCCATCATGTCATAATTCTTCATTCTCAGCGTGTAGCTATCATTCTCCAAATCTTACCGACGCATCATTCAAATACCCTCTAATCGGTTCATGATCTCTTTGTTCTCATGTATTTAAATCCCCTCAAGTATCTTCATTCGTTTTCCAATTCTTCCCGGTGAATTGTGCCTTTGCTATGTTCATTTTCAATTCTTACGGTGGTTCATTCAAGATTTCTCTTCCTTCGTTATCGTATCAATTCATCCGTTCCTTCCAATCCTCTCGGTGATTCGTCGAAGACTTCTTCATGTTTGCGCTATGTCTATCCTTAATCCCTCAAGAAGAATAAGTAGTATGACAAATCCATTGTGAGTCATCAATTTAAATTGGTGAAGGATACGCATAACATAATTCTTATTATTGTTTCATCCAAGTAATCTAGTTTCTTCCTTCCAGAGTTGTTCATCATGTCATTTTTCTCGGTTCGAGATGCTTCATCTTTTCTTTTCCGGAGTTCCAAGTTTTCTGCATTATCTCGTCGTGAAGCTCCATCTAAATCATTGCAAGGCTTCACCTTGTGTTTTCAACTTCTCTTTCTTTGTATCATCCTTTTATTACTCGAGTTCTTCATTGAGGCTCTACATGGTGGTTCGTCAAGGATTCCTTTCATTCTTCAATTGTTCTTCAAGATTCTCTCGGAGTTAAGATCCGCCAAGCTATACTCAAAAATTAGCATGGTGTTCAACACATGTTTTGTTTTGAGGAGTTCAATTATTCTTCATCGTGCATTCCAAAGTGCAATTCTTTCTACCATATCTTTTGAGGTGGTGTTATGTCATTCTTGACAATTTCCCTTTGTGTTTCGAGGTTCACAAGTTGTTAAGAATGAGATATTTAAACCCATCATTTTCTCTTCGTCCAGGAGATCCTTTCAACCAATCAATCTGTTCATTGGAGCTATCTTGTGTCATGTTTCACCGAAAGTCTTCCAATGGGAATGTTGCTATTCGTGGTGCTTATCAATGATCCAAGTTTTTCTAATATTCTCTCGGCGAATCAAGTTTTCATCCCCATTTTGCTCTCAAGCAATCAATTGTTTTCCGTAGTGGCATGTATTCACCTCTAAGTTTTGAGTTGTTCCCATAAGCCCACTTCAAGTTTATTCTTCTCGTTGCTAGTTTTCCAACAACTCCGTTCTAACCTTTTTGGAAGGGTGATTTCCAAGCTCATTGGTGGCGAAAGTTGGCATTTTCTCCTACATTCTGTTATTCCAATGATCTATCTTCTATTCTTTCTTTAGGAGGCATTATGATTTTGCTCTCTTCACCCATCATGTCGAATTGTGAAGGTCATGTTCTTTTCATGCTTATCCATTTAACCGGAGTGTTGTGTCATCTCTTCAAGTTCTTTTCATCTTATCAAGTCTTGCATCTCTTTTCAACAGGAGTGCTGTCCGAATTTGTTCTTCCTTGTTCCTTGTTTATCTCATCTCAACCAGAGTTGTTCCAATTCCTTCTTGTCCTTTGTACTTGTCATTCATAGCTTTGCAACCTCCAAGGTTCACATGGTGTTCCTTGTTTCTATTTTCTACCGCAGTGCTCTCAATTTTGTTCAACTCAGTTGTGTTCTTTCTTTCAACATTTCAACCTCTCAAGGTTCTTTGGTTTCACTCATTGGTCGAAGAAGCAACTTAGTTTTACCTCTTCTCTTCCTCTCCCGTTTCTCTCCGGTGCCATCCTAGATCTCGGGACGAGATCCTCTCATAGTGGTGGAGTGTTGTAACGCCCCAAGACTGACGCTTTAGTCGCCTTCCATGTATTTCGTTGTCGCCGTGTGATTAATTTGTTTGTTGTATTTCATCATGGCATCATTCGCATTGCATCGGCACTCCGTTGCCGTCATGTTTTCCAAAGTTGCATCCGCTCGTAGTTGCCGCTTCTTCCTCGTCTTCGCTGACCTTTACCGGGACCCTTTGTCCTTGTTGACCTCTCTCAGACCCCCTCTCGAGCGCGTCCGAAACTGTCCTGAACCCGACCCGGGTTGTCGTTACCGACGAATTCGGATCATCTCCAATCATCCCCTAAATATCTTCGATTTCTTATTTGTTTTCCCTAACCTATTTTTCTGACTGTCGGATCTAAATAGATGAGTCCCTAAACCTTCTCCTCTATCTATAAATAGACCACCTACCTACCTAACCCTAGAATTTAGTAGCCTTGTCCCATCCACCAAATCCCCTCAGCCACCGCCGCCAGTTCTCTTCCACCTCCACCCAATCAGATTGCAGCGGCCACCACTCCTCTCGTTCACCATCCGTCCTTCCCGTAGCTCCCCGCAGCCACCTCCCTCAAGCCCGAGGCCATGCCTCCTCTGCTTGATCTCCACTGCCTAGCCCTGCCTCGTTCCCCTCGTCGCGAGCCAGGGAGAGGAGCTCCCTGCCGTCTCCCACCTCATGTCGTCCTCGCCGTCTGCCACCACCACCAACAGCTAAGCTACATCGCCCCCCTTCCCTTCTTGCCGCACCTCCTCTCTCTCCCCCTCCTCACCTCGTTTTCCCTCTCATGGTTCAACAGCAGCAGGAGTCCTGCCATGGCCGTCCGAACCCCGCTGCTGCATCGCGCTGCCCTCGGGGCCTCGTCTCCACCACCAGACCCAGCCGGCCTTCGTCGCCCTTGCCCATTCCCGGTTGGATCCCACTGCATGGCCCCGTCCCCGGCCACCGGTGCCCTGGCCGGGAGACGCCAGCGCCAAGTCCCGCTCCCTGCGTCCTGTGCATCGCAGCCGCGGCGAGGCCTCTGCTTCTTCTACGTTGACCGCGCCTCCCCCACCTGCCCGTTCGATCCAGCTGCATCGCATGCATGGCCTCTTCGCCTCGGGCCGCTTCTGCTGTACCGCGCCAAGGCCCAGCCGCGTCAGATCCGCCAGCCCAAGCCGGCCTCCTCCACCGACTGGGCCAGAGCCCATGGGTGAGCTGCTCCCAGTGCCCCTGGCCCAGCTCCAGATTCGGCCTCAAGGCCCAATGTGAGCAGCCCCCTCCAGTCCCTCTCCTGTACACTATTGGGCCAGCCAGTTTCGGCCCATGTCCTATTTTTTCCCCGCCTGCAAATTTGTCTATTATCCGGAGACTGCAGTTTTACAAAAAAACCCTAATGTTCATGCATTTAATATCTCACAAACCGTGCATCGGATTAAAATGTTTTAAATATGTAAAATGCTTAGAATTTTATCTAGTTTCATGATATGCTACTTTCATCCATGTTAAAAATGATTAAACTTGATGTTTGCATTAATGTGCTTAAATGCCATGTTAAAATGATTTATTTCCTAACTAAATAACCTTAGCTCCAATTTTAATAAACTTTATATGTAAATGGGGTGGAAAAATGCCTAGTTTAACATGGTGCACTTTATTTTCCTGTTTAACAATAATAAAATATGTTTGAGGGAAGAACAGTACCAAATTTGAAATATGGACAGGGGGATTTTCCAGAATTGTTGTTTGTTGTTCTGGCCTCATTTAAACTTGCCTAAATAATTAGTTTACTTATGTTACACACGTTGCCATGTTTAACAACATTTAACATTGTTGTGTACCTAAACGAGAGCGAACTATATAACTCGGTTGTGGTGTTTCGTCAATATGCAACTCGTTGCATACTGAGCTCCACTTAACTTGTAGTATTGTTTGTTGCAAATTTCCATGCCATGCCTCTTTAAACTGGACATGCATCATACTTGTTTGTGCATCATGCCATGTTTATGCTTGTGCATTTACCATGTTGTTTGTTTCTTTCCGGTGTTGCTTCTTAGTTCCGGTAATGTTGCGATTGTGAGGATTTGTTTGACTACTCCCGTTCTTCTTCTTCATGGATTCGTTCTTCTTCCTAGCGGGATTTCAGGCAAGATGACCGTTACTCCGGATCTCACTCGTATCATTGCTATGCTAGTTGCTTCATTCTATCGCTTTGCTGCGCTACCTATCACTTGATCTTCAAGCCTTCCAAATTGCCATGTCAGCCTCTAACCTTTTTCACCCTTCGTAGCAAATCGTTGCATGGCTATGTTACCGCTTTGCTCAGCCCCTCTTATAGCGTTGTTAGTTGCAGGTGAAGTTGAAGATTGCTCCATGATGGACAGGATTATGTTGGGATATCACAATATCTCTTATTTAATTAATGCATCTATATACTTGGTAAAGGGTGGAAGACTCGGCCTTATGCCTGATGTTTTGTTCCACTCTTGCCGCCCTAGTTTCGGTCATACCGGTGTTATGTTCCTTGATTTTTCGTTCCTTACGCGGTTGGGTGATTTATGGGACCCCCTTGACAGTTCGCTTTGAATAAAACTCCTCCAGCAAGGCCCAACCTTGGTTTTACCATTTGCCTCACCTAGCCCTTTTTCCCTTGGGTTTCTGGAGCCCGAGGATCATCTTTATTTTAGCCCCCCCGGGCCAGTGCTTCTCTAAGTGCTGGTCCGAACCGAGCCGCCTGTGGGGCCCCCTCGAGGAAACTCGAGGTATGGTTTTACTCGTAGCTTGTCTCATCCGGTATTGCCCAGAGAACGAGATATGTGCAGCTCCTATCGGGATTGTCGGCACATCGGGCGGCTTTGTTGGTCTTGTTTTACCATTGTCGAAATGTCTTGCAAACCGGGATTCCGAGACTGATCGGGTCTTCCTGGGAGAAGGTATATCCTTCGTTGACCGTGAGAGCTTGTGATGGGCTAAGTTGGCACACCCCTGTAGGGTATAAACTTTCGAGAGCCGTGTCCGCGGTTATGTGACAGATGGGAATTTTTTAATGTCCGATTATAGAGAACTTGACACCAGATCTGAATTAAAACGCATCAACCGCGTGTGTAGCCGTGATGGTCTCTTTTCGGCGGAGTCCGGGAAGTGAACACGGTTTTGGGTTATGTTTGACGTAAGTAGGAGTTCAGGATCACCTATTGATCATTGCTAGCTTCACGACCGTTCCTTTGTTTCTCTTCTCGCTCTTATTTGCATTTGTTAGCCACCATATATGCTTAGTCCCTGCTGCAACGTCACCAGTTTACCCCTTCCTTTCCCATTAAGCTTTGTTAGTCTTGATACCCATGGTAATGGGATTGCTGAGTCCTCGTGGCTCACAGATTACTACAACAACAGTTGCAGGTACAGGTTATGCGATGATCCTGATGTGAGAGCGATGTTACTTGTTTTGGAGTTCTTCTTCTGCTTCTTCTTGGATCAGGGGATAGGTTCCAGGTTGGCAGCCTGGGCTAGCAGGGTGGATATTGTTTGAGTTTCTGTTTGTGTTCCATCCGTAGTCGGATGTTGATCTCTTATACGATGTTGATGTATTCTTGGGCGTTTGTGCCTTATGTATGTGTCCCCAACTATTATGTAATGGTTTGATGTAATGATATCCACCTTGCAAAAGCGTCCTCAAGATGCGCTTCTATACTTGGTGGGATCTTCGAGCTCCTGTAGGATAGGATCGCATCTTGGGCGTGACACTTACCTCGTCTTCAGAGAGGGGCATGTAATTTTCATCCTTCGTGTCTCCATCCATTTCCTGTTCATCAGGACTAGCTTGACCGTCCTCCCGTCAGGCCTGTTCGAAACTTGGCTGGGCGGGATTGTTTTCGTGTTCGGCATCATCCGGAGTGCTATTGTGTGTTGTGTCGGTATCGCTGTTTGTGCTATGGAGGGTTTTAGAGCGGCGCCGCTGACGTCGGCACTTAGGTTGCTTCTCAAGAGGGTCACCCTCTGTTGCATCCTTTTCATCCTCACCATTGTTTTCTTTGGGTGTGTCCACCATGTATATGTCCTATGATGAGGTGGCTGTCCAGCGCCCTGTGGGCGGTGGTTCTAGTTCTTCTCTGGCATCGTCGTTCATACCGTCGATGTCTTCGGAGTCGAAATCAAGCATGTCGGTTAAGTCGCCAACAGTGCCTATTAAGTGGGTGGTGGGTGGGTATGGAATTCCTTCGTCGTCCGCTTCCCACTCAAGCCGAACACAGTTCGGCCAAGAGTCTCCTGACAGGGAGAGTGATTTTGAGGAATTTAGCACATCGCCCAAGGGCGAGTACTGAAAGATATCCGCGGAGCTAAACTCCATGATCGGTGCCCAGCTAGATCCAATGGGCATGGATGTATACGGTTCGGAGCCTATGGTCGGAGACAAGTCCGATGGTCCGATGACACATACCTCATTGGAAGTGGAATCTGTGTTCGGCTCTACCGCCGTTGAGTTTGCGGCCTCCGTGGCGGGGTCCATCCTCCCGTCCTCGGATGGCATGATCTGTACTAGATTTAAAGCCAGGGAAGCTACTGGTGTGATCTCCTGAACCTCGTCCGACGACAGATCTAGGTCATGCTCGTCGCGACTGTAGGGTGCACCTGCCATGGGCTTGAATCCGTCGAAGATCAAGTCTCCATGGATGTCGATAGTGTAATTCAGGCTTCCAGACTTGACCTGATGGCCAGGGGCGTCGCTATGGATCTGCTCCAGATGGCCAAGCGAGTTTGCCCGCAGTGCGAAGCCGCCTGTCAGGACCCCGACTCGATGTCACATCGATCTAGCTGGTAACACCTCATATCACTTTGTGGCCTCACGCACGGTATCCCCACGGGTGTCGTCTTACCTTTTCCCGGGACCGTTTGTGCCTTTTGGCTCACGTATATGATAGTGTCGCTAGCATCCATATGATAAAGAGCCCGGGCTGACATGACTAGTCGTAAACCCAAAGTGGCACAGACTTACAGGGACAGGCATCCATGACCCAGCTTCGAACGTGTCGGTCATCAGCAAGTGGGTCCGGGCTGTAGCACTGGGCTAGCAGGACTCCGGTAAACCGGGCTGTAGCGGGCTAACAGGACTCCGGTACTCAAAGCGTGACATTTCCCCGAAGGGACAGACACAGGAACGAAGAAGGACACATGCCGGCCAGCCTAAGTGTTCCAGAGCAGTAGCAAGCTACCATGGCTCAGCGGTAACACTAGGAGACATTTCCCGGTAAGAGAGGCTACTAAAGATAAACAACTAGATAGTCAGATCCCACACATACCAAGCATTTCAACCATACACACAATATGCTCGATATGTGCAAATACAACGAAGCATCACAACATGACTCTATGACACAAGTACTTTATTTAAGGCTCAGGGAGCCATACATATCATACACAAAGGTACGGGTCTCACGACCCAACATACAAGTCATACAGTCATACAAACCAACAGCGGAAGTACTTTGTCTGGGTACAGACAACTAGAAAAATAAAAGAGGCTTGGAAGCCTAACTATACTACGTGGTCCATCACAAGCTCAGGGTCACCACCTGGGTCCTTAGCCTACTCGTTGATGTCAACGTCTACATAGAACCCATCAGAAGGGGTTGCAGCGTCTTCTGTAAAAATGTAGATTATAGCAACATGAGTACAAAAAGTACTCAGCAAGACTTACATCAGATCCTACATACATGCATAGTATCAAGAAGGGTTGGTGGAGTTATTGCAGCAAGCTAGCTTTGACTCTTGGCTAGACTATCCTACGATACTCCAACTTGAAATGTTTTGCGCACATGAGTCCACTACTCACCACTTCAATACACTACCGAGGATCCACCTCCGTCTTCCTACGGAGAGCCATCCTCGGCACTCACACTTATCTTGAGGCTTTTAGTAGTTTCCATTTACTTGTCTATGAACTGTATAGGCAACCAAGTAGTCCTTTACCGCGGACGCGGCTATTCGAATAGATCATGTTAACCCTGCAGGGGTGTACTTCTTCATACACGCTCTCACCACTTACCGTCGCTTACACGACATGTACTCGGCAACCTTCAAGCGGAAGCCCAACGTGGGTGTCGGCCACGACCTACCTAATCACCTAAGCCTCCAGTCCAGGTTTATCGCCTATTCAGGTTCCATCCGCAGGGAGTCCGGCCGAGGTTTCCCATACGGCCCCGAACGATGTGAACAGGGTTCCCGAGATACCTAACGGGTATTCGGTACACCCGGCCACGTACCTACCGCATCACAGCCCACCCCTACGGTCAGCGCTGTCCACGGCCTCCAGTAGGCTACAAACACCAGAAACTACTTGCAACTCCTGGACGGAGAACTAGGGTGAATAAGAAGCCGAGAGGGTCCATTGGTTTCGGGCCCAATGCATGGTAGTAGCTGATTCTTAAATCACACATACAGATCTCAGTGCTTAAGGTCGGCTTCAATGAAACAACCCACCATGTACTCCTACATGGCCTCTCATCGATACCTTTACCAAATCGTGTTCACCACACCACTCTCATTACCGACATAATCATTTCACTCTAGCCCATCACCCAGATGAACCAGACCTGACACAACTCTAAGCATAGCAGGCATAGCAAGGTAGGAACAACACATACATATGGCTCAATCAACTCCTACACATGCTAGTGGGTTTCATCTAGTTACTGTGGCAATGACAGGTCATGCAGAGGAAATGGGTTCAACTACCGTAGCACACAGCAGTTTGAATCGCGTTGTCTTAATGCAGTAAAAGAGAGCAGGAGCGAGAACATGGGATTGTATCGATATGATCAAATGGTTGGTTGCTTGCCTGATGGTTCGATGCACGGATACGGTTCTTCGTTAGGGTAATCACGGTACTCCTCGGGGACAGAACCTGTCGCAAGGGCATCGATACACAAGCATCACCAAACAATGTGCAACAATATGATGCATGCATGAAACATGGCAATATGAGTGTATTGGGCTAATGCAACTAAAGCCAGAAGGGTTTGAACAAATTTGAATCAAAGATTCAAATTTCAAATTCAAATATGGCCTTTTAAAGTGCTTTTCCTTGTTCTGCTTGAATCATCAATTTAACTTGTTTGATCATGCATGAAAATAGTACAGATGGATAGATTGGATTTTTCTGATCATTTTTCATATATAATTTGTCCAATTTGGAGTTACAGAATAAAAGTTATGAATTTTGGAAGTTTAATTAATATTCTGGAATTTCCTGATTTAATTTAAATCCAGAAAATCAATTACTGCGTCAGCCTGACGTCAGAGTGATGTCAGCAGGTCAACAGGGCTGGCTCGGGTCAAACCTGACGTGTGGGGTCCACACGTCAGTGACACAGGGGCTAATCCCGTGTTGACCCGGGCTGGTTAGCTTTGACTAAGCCCTGGGGCCCACTTGTCAGCGTCAGTAGGTGGGGGGTTAGTGACTAATTAACTAGGCCACGTCAGCCCGCCGGAGTTCTGGCCGGCGGCGACCATTAGCGCGGCGGCGAGAGTGATTTTGGTCGTTTCGGCCACCAAATGGACCGCGGAGGCCACCGGAGTGGAGCTGAGGACAACCCGCAGCTCTTGGCGGAGCCCGTTGGGGTCGGGGTGGCCGAAGTCGACGGCGGTGAGCTCGGCTGCGGCGGCCGGAGTTCGGGTGCGGTCGGGATCAGTGTTGCAGGGGGTTTGGGGAGGCGTTGGTGCGTTCTACGTGCTCCTGGTGATGTGTGGAGCACGATGGTGTGCTCGGTTGGGCGCTACGGCGACCGTGGCCACGACGGCGACATCGCCGGCGGCGTGGAGCTCTCGGTCGAGGTGGAGCTAGGGCCTAGAGGTCGGGAGAGACTAGGGAAGAAGGGGGAAACGCTCCGGGGGCTCACCGCGGTTGCAGTGGGCGTCGAAGCGGGCTCGGGGACGCGCCGGAGACGACGAATTTGACGGCGACGGTGGTCGGAGTCCGAAGAGGGGAACAGCGACGTGGCGGCGATGCAGGGCTTCCGGAGACCCGTGGAGCGGTGGGGAGGAAGAGGGAGTTGTGGCGGAGCTTCTGAGCTAGTCGGGGGAGCGAGGGGTGGTCGGAGACGACTGCTACGGCGAACGGTGGCGACGGTGGTGTTCGGCCGTGTGAGAGAGAGAGCGAGGGAGAGGAAGGAGAGAGCCGGGGAGAGTGAGAGAGAGCAGGGGGGATCGGGACGGGCTGCGGGCGTCGTCCACGCGGCCAGGAGGGCGTCGGCAAGCAGGAGGTGGCCGCGCGGCCGCGCGCGCGCGAGCACGCAGCAGCTTCGGGGCGAGGGGAGGAAGACGACGGGGAGCTACAGTGCTGGGCTGGGTCGGTTGCTGGCTGGGCCGGCCAGCTGGCTGGGCCGCACAGGTAAGTCTTCCCCTTTCTTTTCTGTTTTCTGTTTTTATTTAATATATCTGCAACTTTGTTGAATTAAATAAAATACCTAGGCAACTTCAAAAATCACCAAACTATTCCTGGCCCATAGTTGGATTATTTCCAACATGAAACATTTTAGTTTGGAGATATTTGAGCATTTAAATATTTTATATTATTTTAAATGCCCAAATTCAAATATTATGATTTAATTCAAAAACCCTAGGATGGCCTAGGAAAATGTGCACCACTTTTGGCAGAGGTTCTGAACCAAGACAAAAATGATGGGCATTTTAGAAGGGCATTTCAGGTTCATTGAAAAATTATTTTAGTAACCCTAGTTGGTTTCAGAGGGGACTGGGGGTTCTGTCATCCCCATTTCAAGTTTCTGATGAATGAGTAAACATGATGCAACACTCTAATGCATGACTAGCTAGGGTGTGACAACTCACCCCCACTCAAAAGAATCTCGTCCCGAGATTTGGGTTCCTCCGGGAAGAAGGCGGGATACTCGAGTCGAAGACGATCCTCCCTTTCCCAAGTTGCTTCATCTTCAGAATGGTGCGACCATTGAACTTTGAGAAACTTGATATTATGACGTCGCGTGGTACGCTCGGCTTGATCGAGGATACGAATGGGGTACTCTCGATATGTAAGATCATCTTGGAGATCAAGCGTTTCGTGGTCCACTTCACGGATAGGATCCGAGAAGCAACGCCTGAGTTGAGAAACGTGGAAGACATCGTGAACTCTGGAGAGGTGCGGAGGTAGTTCCAACTGGTAGGCAACTTCTCCTCGTTTGGCAAGAATGCGAAAAGGTCCAATGTAACGAGGAGCCAATTTGCCTTTGATACCGAAACGATGGGTTCCCTTCAGAGGGGTGACCCGAAGATAAGCCTTCTCGTCAACCTCGAAAGTCATAGCCTTATGTTTTCGGTCATATTGACTCTTTTGACGAGATTGGGCTGTTTTCAACTTTTCACGAACGATACGAACTTGTTCTTCTGCTTCCTGAATCATATCCGGGCCAAAGAATTGTCTTTCCCCGGTCTCTGACCAGTTAAGGGGTGTTCGACATCGTCGTCCATAGAGAACTTCAAAAGGGGCTTTACCCAAGCTAGATTGATAGCTGTTGTTGTAAGCGAATTCGGCAAATGGAAGGCACTTCTCCCAGTCCATTCCGAAAGAGATAACAGAGGCTCGAAGCATGTCTTCTAGAATTTGGTTGACGCGTTCCACTTGACCACTTGACTGAGGGTGGAAAGCGGTGCTAAAGGAGAGACGGGTTCCCATAGCATTTTGGAAACTTTCCCAAAATCGAGAGGTGAAAAGACTTCCTCGATCCGAATTGATTTCCAAAGGAACACCATGGAGGGACACTATTCGGGAGATGTATAAGTCTGCCAGCTGACTAGCGGTTATACTCTCACGAACAGGTAAGAAATGAGCTACTTTGGAAAGACGATCGACCACGACGAAAATAGCATTATTCCCTCTCTTGGTCCTGGGAAAACCGGTAATGAAATCCATACCAATTTTATCCCATTTCCATTCAGGAATAGCTAAGGGTTGAAGGGTGCCAGCAGGCCGTTGATGCTCTGCTTTTACACGACGACAGACGTCGCAATTAGCAATATACTGAGCAATTTCTCTCTTCATCCTAGTCCACCAGAACCTCTGGCGTAGGTCCTGATACATCTTAGTACTACCGGGATGAATGGTGAGAGGAGATTCATGAGCTTCCTTAAGGATCAATCGCCTCAGGTTGCGCACCTTGGGAACCACTAGTCGATCCCCGAAGTATACGACTCCTTGATCATTAACGGAGAAACAATTCGCAATTCCTTTCTGAATGTTTCTCTTGATGCGGGAGATTCCCGGATCTACCTTCTGTGCTTTGATAATTTGATCCGTAAGGGTAGGTTTTGCCACCAAGGTGGAGAGAAAACCTTGAGGTACAATGTGAAGGTTAAGCTTCCGAAATTCCTCATGGAGAAGCGGTTGACTTTGTTGTAACATCAGGTTGTTACAATAAGATTTACGACTTAGCGCATCAGCCATGACGTTGGCTTTCCCTGGGGTGTAGGTTATTCCTAAGTCGAAGTCTGTGATCAATTCAACCCAACGTCTTTGCCTGAGATTCAGATCCGGTTGGGTGAAGATGTACTTCAGACTTTGGTGATCAGTGAATATTTCGCAACGATTACCGAGGAGGTAATGTCGCCAGGTCTTAAGTGCATAGACTACGGCTGCAAGTTCTAGATCATGAGTAGGATAATTCTCCTCATGTGGGTGCAATTGCCGTGAAGCGTAAGCAATTACGTGTCGATCTTGCATGAGAATGCAACCTAGTCCTTGTCGCGAGGCGTCGCAGTAGATAACAAAGTCCTTGGAGAAGTCTGGCGGTACCAGCACGGGAGCAGAGGTCAGGCGTCTTTTCAGTTCCTGAAAGCTGTGCTCACATTGTGGAGTCCATTCGAACTTCTTATCTTTCTTGAGGAGTTCGGTTAGAGGTTTAGCAACTTTGGAGAAGTTCTCGACAAAGCGACGACAATAGCTCGCTAAGCCTAGAAAACTCCGAACTTGCTTGACCGATTCGGGTGGAGTCCAATCAAGGATGGCTTGAACTCGCTCAGGGTTAACAGCAATACCTTTACCAGATATTACATGACCCAGATAGGTCACTTCTGACAACCAGAATTCACATTTTGAAAATTTGGCATAAAGGCGATGCTCTCGAAGTTTCTTCAACACTAGCCTTAGATGTTCGGCATGTTCTTCCTCGTTCTTGGAGTAGATGAGTATATCATCGAGATAAACTACGACGAATTTATCCAAATACTCCATGAAGATTGAGTTCATTAACCGAGAAAAGGTGGCTGGAGCGTTGGTTAAACCGAAGGACATGACGGTGTACTCGTATTGGCCATAACGAGTAACAAAGGCCGTTTTAGGAATGTCCCCGTTTCTGATTTTGATTTGATGGTAGCCCAACCTCAAATCCATCTTGGAGAAGACTGAGGATCCAGCGAGCTGATCATACAGATCGTTGATCCTGGGAAGTGGATATTTGTTCTTGATTGTGACCAAATTGACAGGTCGGTAATCTACAACCATCCGGTCCGTACCATCCTTTCTTCTTGACGAATAGGACGGGGCAAGCCCACGGAGATGAACTAGGTCGGATGAAACCCTTTTTCAAGGATTCATCGAGTTGTTTCTTAAGCTCGGCTAGTTCTAGGGGTGCCATCTTGTAGGGTCTTCTAGCAATCGGAACGGTTCCTGGAATGAGGTCTATTACGAACTCAACATCCCTGTCAGGTGGAACACCTGGCAATTCCTCTGGAAAGACATCCGGGAAGTCACGGACTACCGGAACGTCCTCAAGGTCTGGCAAAGGGCTGGCGTTAAGAGAATATAATTGTCGCTTGGCTATTCGGGTCAAGACATTGACTATCTTTCCCGAAGGATGGGTGAGTTGAACAGTCCTAGAGAAGCAATCAATTTTGGCTTGATGAGCTGACATCCAGTCCATACCCAAAATGATATTAATATCCGAAGATTTAAGGGCTATCAAAGATGCAAGGAAAACAAGTCTGTCGACTTGGATCTCATTTCCATAACTTACCCTAGAGGTCTGCCATCTAGACCCAGGGGTAGAGATTTCCATAGTGGATGGCAAGTCACAGAATGCAACGTTATGCAAACGAGCATAATTTTCAGATATAAAAGAATGAGAGGCTCCTGTATCGAAAAGAACAGATGCCGGGTGGCAATTAACAAGAAGCGTACCGAGAACGACGTTGGGGTCCTCTTGAGCTTCTTCGGCAGAGATACAGTTGACATGGCCACGTGAAGCGGTGACCGGTTTAGCATGAAACACTTTCCCTGTCGGCTTGCCACGGCCAACAGCTTTAGCAGATTGATTGGGGTTGGTCTGGGGACACTCACGCATATAGTGACCAGATTCCCCACACTTGAAACAAGTCACGGAACTGGTACGTGGAGGAGCATTATTGGATGGACCCCCATAGGGCTTGGTTGGTGCAGACTGTTGAACAGGGCGAGGCGCCTGGAAGGATGGCCTCGGTGTGAACCTGGGTGGCAGGGCGGTGTTGGGTACCCACACGCGGCGCTTCTGAGGACCAGCACCGGATGAGGAACCCAGGTCACGGCCATGCTTGCGTGTTGCGTCATAGTCAGTCTGACCAGTTTCAGCACTGATGGCTTTGTTGACAAGTTTCGAAAAAGATGTGCACTCATGCAGACGGAGGTCGCGGCGAAGCTCAGGACTAAGGCCCTTACGGAACCTTGCTTGCTTCTTGGCGTCAGTAGACACTTCCTCAGTTGCATATCGGGCGAGATTACCAAACTCTCTGCTATAGACATCCACAGAAAGTCGGCCTTGGGTGAAACTGCAAAATTCTTCACGTTTACGGTCCATGAGACCCTCCGGAATGTGATGTTCACGGAAAGCCTCGCTGAACTCAGCCCAAGTAGTGACATGGCCCGCTGGGCGCATAGCTCCATAATTCTCCCACCATAGACTGGCGGGGCCTTCAAGATGATATGCGGCAAAGGTGACCTTGTCAGCCTCCGCTACCAGCGCGGAACGCAGCTTGTGAGAGATACTGCGAAGCCAGTCATCAGCGTCGAGAGGCTCGACGGAGTGGTGGAACGTGGGTGGATGCAATTTGATAAAATCACTGAGTGACACCACGTTAGCCCTCTGATGGTGTGCTGTATTCTGTTCAATACGCTCCAACAAACGGTTTGTCTCCCGCTTGTTTCTCTCAGCTTCCATCATCACCTCGGCTAGTGAAGGAGGATGAGGCAGATTTTCATTCCTGGCTTCACTGCCTTCGGCCTGCTCTTGGGAAGCAGGGTTAGCGCGCGTGTTGACCATCCTAGGTAAACAAGACAATGATTTAGTCAGAATGATGAAATTCCGACATAGGATACATAATGTAAGGAATAACTCGGAATGCAAGATGATCATCCGTATGACATGGTAGATACAGAAACTGCTTCTTTATTCCATCGTCATACACACCATACAAGGTTTAGTACAAGACCAAACAAAGTACTATTACGGTGAAAAGAGGATTACATCTCATCGGAGGCATTCCAAGCTCCTATACATTATTTTTCTACACCTCCGGAAAGAGTACAAACTAGGTCATATCCCACGAGTCACGCGGGACGATAGACGACACAGCTAGTGCGAACTAGTGATGCTACCCCTAACTCAGACCGATCCGTAGTAGTCCTCATAGAAGTCACCTCCATAGCCTGGAAGCTCAACATGTTCATCCGGAAACAGACGATCTCGCGGAGCTTGTGGACCATAGGGGCTAGGATGAGGCCTTGGACCAACAAACGGTGGCCTGCGGGGACCGCGAGGTGGGGTGATGCCTCCTACATCACGCCAAACCATCACGTCTGGCAGAGCAGATCTCACAGGATAGAGATCGCGCATATCTGAATATCCAGCTTGCACCGCCGGTGCGAACCGAGTCAAAGTGGCCCAGTGGTCAGCACGGGTATTGAAGAGCTCTAACCTTAAGGCCCGATTTTCACGGTCCTTATCCTCGAGCATCTCAGCAGTGGTGCGAGTCCGTGAATCCTCCTGAGTGGAGTCAGCATAAATAGCTTGGAGATATCCTTGTGCTCCCGGAAGTGATCCTGGCATATACCGGAAGTCAGAGTCCCGAAATAGACCAGATCTGACTCGCATAATGGTCATCATAGAGTAGGCGGCGTCCTGCACAGCCATCTCAATAGTAACCCCGAGTCCATAGGAGCAGTGAAGAGGCTCGGTAGATCCAGGATAAGATGGAAATATCCTGACAGTGCAGAGATACTGGCTTTGATTGAAGTCTCGGAATTGCTCTTCGACCGTGTACTCAGGATACCAACGATATCCAGCCTCAGTCATTACCCTGACCAACTTAGCAGTATGGCCGGGTACATCTAGGCATCGAGTCAGGCGAACCACTTGATTGAGGTCGCGAGTGGCCATCTGAAAGCATAATCATAATGCAAAGGCATTAGAATTTCTAGCAAAATTTCGGCAGCATAACAGCTGTAAATGCTCAAAAAGGATTTTGAGACATTTGACAAAGGATTTCGTACACACTCAACATCATCATATCAAAGTTCTGAAACCATTCTGGCAACATGATGTGGTAGTAGAACTGAACTAGGCTTGTATCCATCAAACTTATAAGGTACTACTGATTAGTAACACGTGATCCTGATAGAGAAATAGATCCTAATTCCTTAACCCCCGGTGGAAGAATGGACCGACTCAGATCAGAAAGTCATAAGGTATAAGAAGTAAAAGAGCCTTACGTTCCAACCCACAAACAATTCCCCTACATATAACTAAAGAATTTCTAGACTCAACATCGACCAGTTTGGCTTGGAGAACCTACAGGCAGTCCGGCTCTGATGCCAACGCTGTCAGGACCCCGACTCGATGTCACATCGATCTAGCTGGTAACACCTCATATCACTTTGTGGCCTCACGCACGGTATCCCCACGGGTGTCGTCTTACCTTTTCCCGGGACCGTTTGCGCCTTTTGGCTCACGTATATGATAGTGTCGCTAGCATCCATATGATAAAGAGCCCGGGCTGACATGACTAGTCGTAAACCCAAAGTGGCACAGACTTACAGGGACAGGCATCCATGACCCAGCTTCGAACGTGTCGGTCATCAGCAAGTGGGTCCGGGCTGTAGCACTGGGCTAGCAGGACTCCGGTAAACCGGGCTGTAGCGGGCTAACAGGACTCCGGTACTCAAAGCGTGACATTTCCCCGAAGGGACAGACACAGGAACGAAGAAGGACACATGCCGGCCAGCCTAAGTGTTCCAGAGCAGTAGCAAGCTACCATGGCTCAGCGGTAACACTAGGAGACATTTCCCGGTAAGAGAGGCTACTAAAGATAAACAACTAGATAGTCAGATCCCACACATACCAAGCATTTCAACCATACACACAATATGCTCGATATGTGCAAATACAACGAAGCATCACAACATGACTCTATGACACAAGTACTTTATTTAAGGCTCAGGGAGCCATACATATCATACACAAAGGTACGGGTCTCACGACCCAACATACAAGTCATACAGTCATACAAGCCAACAGCGGAAGTACTTTGTCTGGGTACAGACAACTAGTAAAATAAAAGAGGCTTGGAAGCCTAACTATACTACGTGGTCCATCACAAGCTCAGGGTCACCACCTGGGTCCTTAGCCTACTCGTTGATGTCAACGTCTACATAGAACCCATCAGAAGGGGTTGCAGCGTCTTCTGTAAAAATGTAGATTATAGCAACATGAGTACAAAAGTACTCAGCAAGACTTACATCAGATCCTACATACATGCATAGTATCAAGAAGGGTTGGTGGAGTTATTGCAGCAAGCTAGCTTTGACTCTTGGCTAGACTATCCTACGATACTCCAACTTGAAATGTTTTGCGCACACGAGTCCACTACTCACCACTTCAATACACTACCGAGGATCCACCTCCGTCTTCCTACGGAAGAGCCATCCTCGGCACTCACACTTATCTTGAGGCTTTTAGTAGTTTCCATTTACTTGTCTATGAACTGTATAGGCAACCAAGTAGTCCTTTACCGCGGACGCGGCTATTCGAATAGATCATGTTAACCCTGCAGGGGTGTACTTCTTCATACACGCTCTCACCACTTACCGTCGTTTACACGACATGTACTCGGCAACCTTCAAGCGGAAGCCCAACGTGGGTGTCGGCCACGACCTACCTAATCACCTAAGCCTCCAGTCCAGGTTTATCGCCTATTCAGGTTCCATCCGCAGGGAGTCCGGCCGAGGTTTCCCATACGGCCCCGAACGATGTGAACAGGGTTCCCGAGATACCTAACGGGTATTCGGTACACCCGTCCACGTACCTACCGCATCACAGCCCACCCCTACGGTCAGCGCTGTCCACGGCCTCCAGTAGGCTACAAACACCAGAAACTACTTGCAACTCCTGGACGGAGAACTAGGGTGAATAAGAAGCCGAGAGGGTCCATTGGTTTCGGGCCCAATGCATGGTAGTAGCTGATTCTTAAATCACACATACAGATCTCAGTGCTTAAGGTCGGCTTCAATGAAACAACCCACCATGTACTCCTACATGGCCTCTCATCGATACCTTTACCAAATCGTGTTCACCACACCACTCTCATTACCGACATAATCATTTCACTCTAGCCCATCACCCAGATGAACCAGACCTGACACAACTCTAAGCATAGCAGGCATAGCAAGGTAGGAACAACACATACATATGGCTCAATCAACTCCTACACATGCTAGTGGGTTTCATCTAGTTACTGTGGCAATGACAGGTCATGCAGAGGAAATGGGTTCAACTACCGTAGCACACAGCAGTTTGAATCGCGTTGTCTTAATGCAGTAAAAGAGAGCAGGAGCGAGAACATGGGATTGTATCGATATGATCAAATGGTTGGTTGCTTGCCTGATGGTTCGATGCACGGATACGGTTCTTCGTTAGGGTAATCACGGTACTCCTCGGGGACAGAACCTGTCGCAAGGGCATCGATACACAAGCATCACCAAACAATGTGCAACAATATGATGCATGCATGAAACATGGCAATATGAGTGTATTGGGCTAATGCAACTAAAGCCAGAAGGGTTTGAACAAATTTGAATCAAAGATTCAAATTTCAAATTCAAATATGGCCTTTTAAAGTGCTTTTCCTTGTTCTGCTTGAATCATCAATTTAACTTGTTTGATCATGCATGAAAATAGTACAGATGGATAGATTGGATTTTTCTGATCATTTTTCATATATAATTTGTCCAATTTGGAGTTACAGAATAAAAGTTATGAATTTTGGAAGTTTAATTAATATTCTGGAATTTCCTGATTTAATTTAAATCCAGAAAATCAATTACTGCGTCAGCCTGACGTCAGAGTGACGTCAGCAGGTCAACAGGGCTGGCTCGGGTCAAACCTGACGTGTGGGGTCCACACGTTAGTGACACAGGCTGGTTAGCTTTGACTAAGCCCTGGGGCCCACTTGTCAGCGTCAGTAGGTGGGGGGTTAGTGACTAATTAACTAGGCCACGTCAGCCCGCTGGAGTTCTGGCCGGCGGCGACCATTAGCGCGGCGGCGAGAGTGATTTTGGTCGTTTCGGCCACCAAATGGACCGCGGAGGCCACCGGAGTGGAGCTGAGGACAACCCGCAGCTCTTGGCGGAGCCCGTTGGGGTCGGGGTGGCCGGAGTCGACGGCGGTGAGCTCGGCTGCGGCGGCCGGAGTTCGGGTGCGGTCGGGATCAGTGTTGCAGGGGGTTTGGGGAGGCGTTGGTGCGTTCTACGTGCTCCTGGTGATGTGTGGAGCACGATGGTGTGCTCGGTTGGGCGCTACGGCGACCGTGGCCACGACGGCGACATCGCCGGCGGCGTGGAGCTCCCGGTCGAGGTGGAGCTAGGGCCTAGAGGTCGGGAGAGACCAGGGAAGAAGGGGGAAACGCTCCGGGGGCTCACCGCGGTTGCAGTGGGCGTCGAAGCGGGCTCGGGGACGCGCCGGAGACGACGAATTTGACGGCGACGGTGGTCGGAGTCCGAAGAGGGGAACGGCGACGTGGCGGCGATGCAGGGCTTCCGGAGACCCGTGGAGCGGTGGGGAGGAAGAGGGAGTTGTGGCGGAGCTTCTGAGCTAGTCGGGGGAGCGAGGGGTGGTCGGAGACGACTGCTACGGCGAACGGTGGCGACGGTGGTGTTCGGCCGTGTGAGAGAGAGAGCGAGGGAGAGGAAGGAGAGAGCCGGGGAGAGTGAGAGAGAGCAGGGGGGATCGGGACGGGCTGCGGGCGTCGTCCACGCGGCCAGGAGGGCGTCGGCAAGCAGGAGGTGGCCGCGCGGCCGCGCGCGCGCGAGCACGCAGCAGCTTCGGGGCGAGGGGAGGAAGACGACGGGGAGCTACAGTGCTGGGCTGGGTCGGTTGCTGGCTGGGCCGGCCAGCTGGCTGGGCCGCACAGGGAAGTCTTCCCCTTTCTTTTCTGTTTTCTGTTTTTATTTAATATATCTGCAACTTTGTTGAATTAAATAAAATACCTAGGCAACTTCAAAAATCACCAAACTATTCCTGGCCCATAGTTGGATTATTTCCAACATGAAACATTTTAGTTTGGAGATATTTGAGCATTTAAATATTTTATATTATTTTAAATGCTCAAATTCAAATATTTATGATTTAATTCAAAAACCCTAGGATGGCCTAGGAAAATGTGCACCATTTTTGGCAGAGGTTCTGAACCAAGACAAAAATGATGGGCATTTTAGAAGGGCATTTCAGGTTCATTGAAAAATTATTTTAGTAGCCCTAGTTGGTTTCAGAGGGGACTGGGGGTTCTGTCATCCCCATTTCAAGTTTCTGATGAATGAGTAAACATGATGCAACACTCTAATGCATGACTAGCTAGGGTATGACACCGCCGAATACGAAGATCTGTCCGGGAAGGAAAACCTCACCCTGGACCACATCATTGTGGATGATTGAAGGAGCCATCTAGCCTTATGGTGACGCCACGGTGGAACTCTCAATTAAAGCACCAATGTCGGTGTCAAAATCGGTGGATCTCGGGTAGGGGTCTCGAACTATGCGTCTAAGGCTAATGGTAACAGGAGGAGGGGGACACGATGTTTACCTAGGTTCGGGCCATGTCTATGGAGGTAATACCCTACTTCCTGCTTGATTGATCTTGATGATATGAGTATTACAAGAGTTGATCTACCACGAGATCGTAGAGGCTAAACCCTAGAAGCTAGGCTATAATTATGATTGTTGTTGTCCTACGGACTAAACCCTCTGGTTTATATAGACACCGGAGGGGGCTAGGGTTACACATAGTCGGTTACAAAGAAGGGAATCTACATATCCGAATTGCCAAGCTTGCCTTCCACGCAAAGGAGAGTCCCACCCGAACATGGGACGAAGTCTTCAATCTTGTATCTTCATAGTCCAAAAGTCCGGCATAAGCATATAGTCCAGCTGTCCGAGGACCCCCTAATCTTGGACTCCCGTGATGATACGTGTTTGTCACAGTAGGTCACGTTTTCTATCATGCATGTACATCCATGAGGATTTTATGATAGAATCAAGATAGTCATACCTGTGCTGTCATGGAAGTGTTCCATGACAATACCAAAATTATCATCACAGAAGTGTCCACTTCCATGAGGATAAATGTCGCACCATAGAAGTGCTTCCATCAAGGGTAACCGACACGTGGCATCCACTGTAACGGGTCACGGTTAAGCTATTGGATCCGATTTTGGATCCTATAACACGCTAACAGCCACGACCAATGGCGATTTTCCACGTGTAAAATTCTCATTAGCCGACGGAACTACGGGTCAGCTCGGCGTTGGCACAGATATCACTCACCCACTGGGAGAGATGTGCCTATGATATGTTGACACGTGGACCGGCTCAAAAGTGGCCCATAAAGATTAAATGGGCCGACCCAACTAAAGGCCCACAAGATTTTGCAAACCATAATAGACCAGCCCAACTAAAGGCCCACAAGATTTTGCAGCCATAATGGGCTGGCCCAGCTAAAGGCCCACAAGATTTTGCAGACCATAATGGGCCGACCCAGCTAAGGGCCCACAAGATTTTTTTCGGATTTCAGGATCCGGCAACCCGTGAGAGGTTCGAACACTGGGGTGCGTGCGAAAATCTCAACCTGCCCAGCCTGCCTATTCACGATCCTCCCTAGCCTAGCGCGAAGAGCCCACGGAGACACAAAGACACACAGATTTATACTAGTTCGGGCCGCCGTTGTAGTGTAATACCCTACTCTAGTGTGGTGTGGTGGATTGCCTCGAGGGGCTATGGATTAACTAGTTACAAAGGATGAACAAGCCTCAGGCGGTGAGGTGTTCTTGAGCTGGTGTTGTGCTCTACTTGTTCTGGTTTCGGTCCCTTTCTATGGTGGTGGCTAAGTCCTATATATAGTGCCTTGGTCCTCCTCCCAAATATGACCGGGAAGGGATTCCACAACGGCGCAATTTGAAAGGGGACAAGTAGTACAATCTATCTTGACAAAAGTAGTCTTCGCATGCGAAAAGCCTCTGGCCGTGTAGCTGCGGTGGGCTCGGTGATGACCTTCGTCTTGCCATCCTGGCGGTCTTGGTCTTGTTGCACCAGAAAGGAAACCTTTGGCTGATTCCTCAAGACTCCGCGCCTGTGGCTTGCTCCCCTTGCACCGAAGAGGAAACCTACGCTCTGCACACGCCTAGCTGTGATAGCCTGGCTTATGAGGGATGATAGACTACTCATATTAATAAGGAATTCCTTCTTTTCCGGGAGCCCATTTGGACAGAACTCCAAAGTTAAGCATGCTCAACTTGGATTAGTTTTAGGATGGGTGACCGACCAGGAAGTTGCACCCGGGTGCACATGAGTGAGGATAAAGTACGTAGAAAAGACTAGTATTGATCTGTGGGGCCAGTCTAGATCCCGCCATGAGTAACGACCACCGGTGGGTGTGTCCGGGGCGTTACAAGTTCGTCATCGGAGCCGACCCTCGCGGTTACACGGATGTTTGCAGACAGGTGTGCGGTCATGTTGTTCATGACGTTTGTGACCCATCGTGGCACACGACATGGCACCTGTACTAGACTGGATGCACAGACGTATGTGCCAAGAGGGAACGTTCATGTGGTCCGACGAGGACGTCGGTTCCTCTGAGTGGGGGTGTATGTGATAGCCTGGCTTATTAGGGATAATAGACTACTCATATTAATATGGAATTCCTTCTATTCCGGGAGCCAAATTGGACAGAACTCCAAAGCTAAGCGTGCTCAGCTTGGAGTAGTTTCAGGATGGGTGACTGACCGGGAAGTTGCTCCCAGGTGCACCTGAGTGAGGACAAAGTGCGCAGAAAAGACTAGTATTGATCTGTGGGGCCAGTCTAGAGCCCGCCAGGAGTAACAACCATCGGCGGGTGTGTTCGGGGCGTTACATTGACGCCCACCTGGCGTCCGCCTGGCCTTGGTCGTCATGGCTCACGTCAGCTGAGCCTCGTGAGGTAGCTGCATAGAACTCTCTGCCCCTCAGGAGCCCTCCTAAGGAGGCCAATTCCTTCGGGGTCTTGGCATCGCCCGCCTCGCGAGGCTTGGCCCCTTGCGAGGGTCTTGCTGTGTTGGTGTTGAAATTGGGCCATACCAGGCCGTCGATGGAGCCACGTGGTGGGCCGCAGGCAGGTAGGACTAGATACCCCCCATGTCTAGGATGCCGACAGTAGCCCCCGGGCCCATGGCACGCTCGGACTTGGCTTCCAGGCGAAGCCAAGGGTCAAGGTCGGAGCGCCACGGGCACTACTAGCCTGTGGCCCTGAAGACACGTGGCGGTTGATGGGACGTGTGCGTTTCCACTTCCCCATGCCGCCTTGATATCCGGTAGACCCAGCAGCAGCTCGCTATCAGAGAAACTCGCCCTTCGTGGTGTACCGTGCCCAGCTCTTGTTTCTTCCTCCCCAATTGTGCCGCCACATCTATAGATCTGATGACGGCGCCTTGCTCTCTCCTAGGATTCGCCATGGCTCCCAAGCCAAGGAGGAAGAAGGTGAAGTCGCACGCGTCGGCAGGTCCTCCTCCGCTAGCTTGGAGCCTTCCCTCGAGCAGTTGACGGTGAACAACAAAGAAGGGCTGGATAAGGTCTGCCATGCGCTCGCCGCCAGCTCCAAACAGGGGGGGGAGGCGGCGACGGCTGCCTGCCCCGCGTCTTGGAGGACCGGCGAGATGAGCGCCATCTTCATGCTCTTCTTGCTGGGTTTTGATTCCTCCCTTCTCCCCCTTCTTCAACTCTGTGATGTTGCATTACCAGATCCATCTGCTGATTTGGATCCCCGCTCCATCATCCTCCTTGTTGTCTTCGCCTTCCTCTGCGAGGCCATGGTGGGCATCACTCCCTCTGTGTCCTTGTTTCGGCATTTCTTCGTGCTCCGGCTGGTGGACGCTCGCCAGCGCTCTAGATGCATGACCTTCAAAGCCGTGGCCGTGACCACTGGCTCGGGGATCGACTTCGATCTCTCGCCGATCGCAAAAGGATTCCGGAAGCAGTGGCTTCTGATGGACGCATGAATGTTTAGCTCCCTGCTCACGATTCCCAGGTCGCCGTCCTTGCCAAGCTCTGGCTGGTGCCACGTGAAGCTCATTGATCGGCGCCTTGCTTTTGTATGGAAGAGGTTGACGAGGCTCCAGGAACTGATGGTGATAGCGGCAATGGTGGTGAAGGAATTCATGAAGCAGCGCCTTGCTCCCCTCCAGCGCCACTCTCGCCCGATGTGGGACTTCACTGGTGCTGGAGACCCGATGAAGCTGCAGGAGCCGTCGCTTGCTGTCGGCACCCTGAGCGTGGTGGTCAAGCTCCTGACTGGCGAGTCTGAGCCTGCTGACCTCACGGGGGGTGGTTGCCTCCTTTATCTGTGCTCAAACAAGGAGGCCTTCGTGGGGCAGATGCCCCTGTTTGATGAGTGGAGGTTGCTTCCCGAGGGCGTTGCGGGCTCCGTGAGAATCTAGTCTTCGTGGCTCCTCTCCTGGATGATTCTGTTGTGCTCTCCCGAAGTGTGGAGGCAGGGGGACGCACGCCTCCATCAGCTGTCGGGAACTCCTCCGAAGGCTCAGCCTTGTTAGAGGCTCAAGAGCCTCAGGCTTCTGGGGTTCCAGCAAGGGCTGCTGCAGAGCCTGCGCGACACCAAGCTCCGGAGGTAGAAGCCTCTGACGTCCGGGACGGTGGCCCCAGAGCTGCTGCTGGCAACGAGGAGCCCACTAAAGGCCCCAGAGCGATGAGCCAGGACGCCACGCCTGGCGCCCCTGCCCTTGGGACCTCTGCTCCGGATATCATGCCAGACGCTCCCCCTCCCGAGGATCGCCCATCGGGGCCAGGTCGGCGCCGCCTGTGCCTTGAGTCGCTCCTGAAGAGGAAGAGGTCCCCGTGCTACGACGATGGAACCTGTCGGCTGCTGAAGCCGAGGAGATATGTGGCCGCCGATGAGTAAGAATCTTCGATCCCGATCTCCGAGCATGCAGTGTTTTCTCATGGCTGGGGTTCTGCAGGATCATGGAGAGCAAACCTCGGGAGGCGGAGACCCCCAAGAGCCAGCGCCCTGAGCCTGTGCAGGGTATGAGTCCGACTCCCTCTAGCTCGACACCGTGAGGGTGTACTGGAGCCGAGCCCCATGTTCTCTCGCCCCGCGACTCTGTCTGCGAGGTGAAGGATGCCTTGGTGAGCCTCCCTCTTGTCATTGCCAGCAGGGGGGCGTCCTCTGGGCAGCCTTCATCTTCAAGCTGTGGGGCCCCACCAGCCAGCCCCCAGCCGGTCACTGGCGGAGCCCCCAGTGCCTCCCAAGCGACCTCTAGAGCCGGTGAACATCTTAGTGATCAGCTCGCGCTAGCTCGCGGGCGTACCGCGGTGTGCTTTGGGTTTTTCGGTGAAGCGATGCGTGCGATGGCCCATCTTGGTGGGAAGCTCGCTAACGTCGACACCAGGCTTGAAGAGGAGAGCCGCTGCTTGGAGGGTGAATGGCAGTGGCTGAAGGTGGCCATCAATCTTGGGAAGGTTCAGCGAGACAAGGCCAAGGCATGCACTGAGGCCTCGCTTGCGGCTTCTCGAGAAGCTCGCGCTCGCGCCATGGAAGAGGCCGAGGTAGCCAACCGCTTCGCGAGGCGACTGAGGAGCTGGAGAAGGATCTTCTATCTTCGAGTGCTACCCTGCTGTGCGGAATCGAGGAGCGTTGTGCCCTGCTGGCCTCCTCACCAGCTGAGGTGGCCCTTGCCGAGGTGGAGCTCCTGAGGCGCCATGAGGACTTGTCACTGGAGGCCGTGGATCATAGCTTGGCACTGGAAAGGCTGGAGGTGAGGGAGCGACAGGTTGCCACGGCTAAGGATGCTGTCGCCGGCTGAGAAGCTCAGGTCCAGGTGGAGGTGGAGGAGAAGGTGGCGAAGGCACGTGCTGAACTAGCCGAAGGGTACCGCATGGACCTGGAGCTGCTCAAGGCTGAGTTTGAGGGCCGGATCTCCGTCCTGAGGACCGAGCTGCAGGCGGTGAAGCAATGCGAGGGCGCTGCCCGGGCTGCCTTGGCTTCTTCTGAATCCACCCTAGATTCTGCTCGTGCCGAGATATCCTCTCTCCGGAATCAGGATGAGGATGCCGCCTCCCTCCTGGAGAAGGCTTCAAGTGAGAAGTGCTGCCGCCGAACGCTGGAGCGCGAACAAGGCCCCATGCTCCAGGGTCTTTGCATTAGAGCAAACAACGCCTTGGGTGCCATTTGTGATGAGAGCGCTCCCCACCCGCACGAGAGCGATTATGCCAGCCATCTCCTCCTCTTCACATTTGTCGTGACCCGTTTGGAGGATCAAGCCGCAAAAGCCCGCCAGCTCATTGAGTTGAGGAGCCGGGGCCTCCTTGGGCGTGCGCTCTTGCGCATCTTCAGCAACCTCCTGAACCTCGACTCCCACTTCGACTTCAGCATCGTACTAGCCGCCGTGCCTGCGGCCACCCAAGACAAGCTTGCCAAGTGGGTGGATGATCATGTGGATGCTCTTGGGAAGGAGCTGACTCCTGATCATGACCCGGCCGTGCTCGCAGCTGAAGGAGCTGGCGCGGGTGGAGATGACGAGGAGGGTGGCAGATTCAACACAAGCAGCATGGATGGGAGTTTCCGAGAAGGCACATCCAGTTAGGCCTGTATTTCTTTTGCTTTAACCTGTACAACGAAAACTCAAACATATCCTTGTGAGAGCGCTTTGGGAAGGGGGTGCCCCTTATGATATATGAGATTGTTGAATGCTTTTGAAGTAGCGTCCGGACGGGGGCCCAGCAGGGTTGCAAGCCGAAGAACGGGATAGTTGTTTTTGACATATCTTGGCTTTCGTGGGTCCCGAGTGAGGCCTGATGCCGCGGCAGCGCCCCTTCTCCCGAGGCAAGCCTGCAGCTGGCTCACGAGGCCCTGTGCCTCTTGAGGGGCCTGCTGGCCTGCCGTAGAGTGCCTCGTGAGGAGCCAACTGCCAGATTGTGGCAAGGTGGGCGCGCAGGGCGACCGCACCTTCGAGCCCCCGAGGGGAACGATCAGCGGCAGTGTGCACACTGTACCCAGCCCCCACTCGCGAGGTGCTAGAGGGCAGGATAGTAGCCACGAGCTCCAAGAAAAGAATGCAAGAACTGAAGGCAAGAGAGAGACATGAGAAAAAAGAAAACTCCCCCCGTTTTATAAACGCACAGAAAACGCACTGCTTCAAATAGTCGACAAGCGAGTACAAAAAGAGATGAAAAAGGCAGGCGACCGTGTCCGCCACCTAACTGGTCTTCATTCTTCAGTCTTCTCAGTAGCTTGGAGCTAAGTGCTTCCACTGGCTGGGCATAGTCATTGGGGACAGTGTCGACGGCTAGCGCAGCACTCAGGAGACTCCGGGGCGTGTACATCCCCACTCATTATTACCTGAGAGTGTCACGAGCGGAGACCTTCACAGGCCCGAGCCTTGCTTCATGTCGCCCGACGAGGACCCCACCGTGCGCCGCCCCTGACCACCGTTGGGGAGACCGGAAACCAGGACAAGACCAAGGGGCCAGGGGGATGCTGATGGCATCCTCAGTGATCATAGGCCCCCTGCCAAGGGGAAGGGCTCGCCGGCGCCTTCCCCGGCAGGGAACCTACCTCCAGGTTGGATCCTGCTCCGTGCAGCGTGAGGAAGGCCCCGCTGTCGGTGTCAAAACCGGTGGATCTCGGGTAGGGGGTCCCAAATTGTGCGTCTAAGGCTAATGGTAATAGGAGGCGGGGGACACAATGTTTACCTAGTTTCAGGACCTCTCTATGGAGGTAATACCCTACTTCCTGCTTTATTGATCTTGATGATATGAGTATGACAAGAGTTGATCTACCACGAGATCGTAGAGGCTAAACCCTAGAAGCTAGCCTCTGATTATGATTGTTCTTGTCCTACGGACTAAACCCTCCGGTTTATATCGACGCCGGAGGGGAGTAGGGTTACACAGAGTTGGTTACAGAGAAGGAAATCTACATATCCGAATTGCCAAGCTTGCCTTCCATGCAAAGGAGAGTCCCAACCGGACATGGGACGAAGTCTTCAATCTTGTACCTTCATAGTCCAACAGTCCGACACAAGTACATAGTCCAGCTTTCCGAGGACACCCTAATCCAGGACTCCCTCAGTAGCCCCTGAACCAGGCTTTAATGACGATGAGTCCGACGCGCAGATTGTCTTCGGCATTGCAAGGTGGGTTCTTCTCAAATCCCCGAGTACCTGTTGTAACGAGCAGTGTCTGGCTTCCCATTAACGTTACACACCTCGGCTTCTATACTGTAATAATGGCAGTCTCCATGTGTCGAGCGAATACGAGAAGACGGGGCATTTTTACATTTGCCACCCTGACCATGTAAGTAAATCTTCTATTAAAGAGATGGGGATCCTAAGATCCAAATCGCACCATCTTCCCCAAGCGAGGATTCATCGGAGCGCGCCCGAAAGAATCATCCCATCATGGCCGGCTGCCGCAGCTCCTCCTCTCGCTCCCATAGCACTAAGTCAGGTGATTGGGTGAGGTGCACCATATCCCACGGCCAGTTGGTGGAGTTGCAGACCCAGTGGTTTCTCCCGCCTGCATATCCTGTCCCCGTCCAAGCTGGATTAGCAACTTATGATGGCGGGGAGCAAGCAGAGAGTTTCCCCAACCCATCCAGGGGGGAGCGAGTATGCCTTGTCCCTTACTTGCCGAGGGGCCTCAGATTTCTAGTCCATCCGTTCCTCTGTAGGCTCCTGAAGTTTTACGGCCTCCAGTTGCATAACATCGCTCCTGCCTCCATACTACACATCACAGGTTATGTCGCCCTTTGCGAGCTATTTCTGGGCTGCAAAGCTTATTTCGAGCTATGGAAGAAGCTATTCTACATAATCCCCCGCAATCAGGAGGGATCAATATATCAAGTGGGCGGAGCCGAAATATGGCGCATCACCGGGACCAGATACCTGTCCGGCTCTCCGAAGAAGACATCCGAAGACTGGCCTTCGGAGTGGTTTTATATAGAGGACGTCCCCCTTTCGGACCCTATCCGGATGGGTCTTCATGAGTTTACCAATGCCCCACTGAAGAAACGCTACAGCTGGTGTCCCCGGAGCCCCAGGAGGAAGATAGCAGAGATGTCCTTTATCTGATGGACAGGATAAAAACGTTGGCCAAATCAGGATTAACAAATAATCGAGGTTATGTCAATATGCATAATGCGGGGGGTGCAGCCACTCCAGTATCGGGGGCGTCCCATGTGGCCCTTTAATGGAGAGGATGATGCCACCCGCTGCGGTCGGAAAGGTCCGGACTCCGACACCGCCTTGGCGAAAACATTGTCCGATTTGTATAAAGGAGAAGAAGAGGAGTTTATCCGCATTAAGCCACAGGATGGATTTTCCATGTACAACCCCCCAAGCTGGGTGAGCTGCTATCTTTTACTCAACTCCATTCATTCCTGCATTCTTACATCACAAATATTTACCTTGCTAATTCATAGCAGGAACTGCGAAAAGCTGTGAGGGAGGTCCACAACCCGCCTCCACAGCCAGAGGACCCCAACCGGGCCCTCCACCCCGGACTTGAAGAAGATCCAGACATATTTGTGGAACTCGTCGACAGGATGTTTTACCAGGCAAGCTGTGATGGTGCCTTGGTGGCCATCATAGCCGACTATCCTGGCCTACTCCCTGCATCATATGTAAGTAAAACCGAAGTCCTAACTTCCGGGAAGGATCCCTTCTTTACGCCTTACCCACCGCACACGGTATGCACTTTATAGGGAAGGCCATCGGGGCACCGTGCCGAACCCGCGGCGACTCACCAACAAGGGGCGCCCAAGCCGTGTAGGCTTAAAAGGAAGGGGGTCAGGACCGAGATGCTGTCGCAGAGGTATGATTTAAAACCTGCCCCGTGATTATCGTCTTTAAAATATAACAATGTCCATTGTCCCCTGGAAGAAAAAGCACCCGCCGGACTATGTCCGGAGATCCTGCTGGCCACGCCTCCACCAGCCAGACTCCAGAACCGGACTCAAGGGCGGAGGCTGACGTGGGGAAAATGCCGGATGGTCCTCCTACAAAGGATGCAGATATGATATCCGCTACAAATTCCGAAGTGGAGAGCGTTATGAATCACACGCGTCGACGGGCCTCCAACTCGGGAGATGCGTACATCCGAGCTGCTCAAGGTGGGCTTGCTAGAGCCACAGACTAGTATTTAAATGATATACGGGTAAGAAAAATCTGATAATTATGTATATCAGTAGCCCCTAAGACTTGAAACAGTTGGCACAACTAATTTAAGGATCATTGTATGCATAGGTTCTTACAGAGAAGAATACCCATTTGTCTCAAGAGCTGGAGGAGTGGAAAGCACAACTACGGGCCGCAGTTGCCGGAATGGAGGAATCCAAAAAGCCCTCGTCTGGTAATACTTGTCTCGATCATAAAGAATGTAATTACGTGTACCAATTAGTACTCAGCATGCTTGCAAATCTATCAATAGTTTTTGCAGACAACCCCGGAGTGGATCCAGAGATCGTACAAGAGGATGAGCAACATGCTCAACAACAGCTAGAGGCTGGCAAGCCCGTGCTTACACGGGTTAGGGAGAAAAACGATCTCCAGGATGCCAATACCCCGTTGGGCGTTGAATTGGAACATGTTCAGGCCCAGCTTGCTGACTCCATGAAGGAGAACAAGAGGCTTCGACGCGGAATTTTTAGTATGTGCTCAAATGAACATTTATACAGTTCGGCGAAGAAACGGGCTAATGGAGTTATGTCTGTAGGTATGCTAACAGGTCATACCGAAGATGAGATGCCCAGACCCGCAGGCGATCTTCTGCAAGAGCTTTCGCAACTGCACGAACAAGTTGGGCAGGTGATGCAGGGTATTGCCCAGGCCTTGTGGCCATCTGCCTTCCTGCCAGGAGGCATGGGGGAGCTTGTAGAGATGCTCAAGGGAGCGCGGTGGCGCTTCCGTTTATGGAAGATATCGGCCTGTCGACAAGGTGCGAGGGAAGCCTGGGCCATGGTGAAAACGCGTACACCAAGTTTAATCCGAATCACATGGCCCAGGTCGGACCTGTAGGGTCAGATGGGAAAGAAATTCCCGTTAGTCTGGTATATGACTAGGTAGGATTAGCCGCAAAGTATTCCCAACAGGATTGTAGGCTAGATAGCCTGTTGGATGGTATATAAGAAGAACTTAGCCAGTTTAAGTGACTGTGTACTTCAAGTGACATATTTTGTCCCTAGCCGGATTGTAAATCATTTGTCATGGCGGACCTTTTCGCTTCAACCTCCGGACCCGACAGTCCGGAGTGTATCCGAATACCCGCTCAGTTATGTAAACCGGGGTACGCGTGGAAACCAGGCGTAGGGGTCATAAGTGCTTGAACAAACAAGTACCCAACTAGCTATGTTATATTACATGGATAGTAAGAAACATCTTCTAGAGAGAATAGTTCCGTTAAGGGTTCCTTTCCCTGGGGGTTTATACTGTAATAAGTAGGAAACATCTTTTGTTCACCGACCGAATATTCCCTTAAGAATGCTAGCTTTCGGCTTCACCCAGTCTGAGGCACACATCCGGCGGACCCGGTAGTAACAATCGTAGAGGTGCTCCCCTTATGCCCTAGCCAAACTAACAGGAATGTAGGGCATAAACACAGGAGCCAGGCAACCCAGCTTGGCCAAAACTTAAGTCATATCGAAGCATATAATGATGAAGAAAAGGTACATATGGAAAAGTGACACATATGTAGTGGGCATGAAGCTTGGAAGACAATTGTATTAAGCTTCTGTATAAGAAGCCCCCAGGTATAGTGAGCGCACATAGCGCGTCAACATTGTGTAGTTGAGTCACACTTGCAGCATTTTAGGGCCATAAAAGAAAGAAAGAAAGAGGATATAATTTAAAAAGGGCGGAGGTAAGGAGATGAACACAAAGTTCGGCGCTAGGCGTAGAATCTTCGGAGTCTGGACGCGTTCCATGGGTTCGTCTCGAGTCGATTATCTGATGCATCACACAGGCGGTATGCTCCTACGGTGAGAACTTTATCAGTGATGAAGGGGCCCTCCCACTTGGGCTTGAGCTTGTCCTTTTTCTTCTCCAGTAGGCGTAGAACGAGTTCACCAACATTATAAGTTTTGGCCCATACTTCTCTGCTTTGATACCTTCGAGCCTGTTGCTGATAGAATGCGGAACGGGCTTTTGCAACGTCGCGCTCCTCCTCCAGGGCATCTAGGATGTCCAGCCGATCAAGCTCGGCTTCTCTCTCTTCATACATGCACACTCGTGGTGAGTCATGAATGATATCGCAAGGCAATACCGCCTCTGCGCCGTACACCATGAAGAATGGTGTGTATCCAGTAGTGCGATTCGGCGTGGTCCACAGTCCCCATACTATGAAGTCGAGCTCCTCGACCCAATGCGTATTTGATTCCTTCAAGGATCGCACTAGTCTGGATTTTGATGCCGCACATAATAGGACCATTTGCTCGTCTGACTTGACCGTTTGTTTCGGGGTGATAGACGGAGGTGTAATCGAGCTTAATGCCCATGTTGTCGCACCAAGTTTTCACCTCGTCGACTGTGAAGTTGGAGCCATTATCAGTGATGATGCTGTGGGGGACAATGTAACGATGTACAACCCCTGATATGAAGTCTATCACTGGTCCGGATTCAGGCGTTTTAACTGGTTTGGCCTCTATCCATTTGGTGAATTTATCTACCATGACCAATGGGTATTTTTTCTTATGGCTTCCTCCTTTAAGGGGTCTGACCATATCGAGCCCCAAGACCACAAAGGTACAAGTTATGGGGATTGTTTGGAGAGCGGTAGGTGGCATATGGCTTTGATTTGCAAAAAACTGGCAACCGACGCAATGTTAGACAAGGTCCTGTGCGTCTGCTCGGGCTGTCGGCCAGTTGAAACCTGTGCAGAAGGCCTTGCTTAGAAGGGCTCGAGCTGCAGTGTGGTGGCCGCTGAGTCCAGCATGAATTTTGGCCAAAAGATGCCGCCCTTCCTCTTCGGAGATGCACCTTTGGAGTACTCCGGTAGCGCTTTTCTTATAAATGCAATGTGCCTAGTAGGCTTTAGAGCACCGCACAATGCAATGTGCCTCGTTTTGGTCCTCGGGGAGTTCTTGCCTATTTAGGTAGGCTAAGAAGGGTTCAGTCCAAGGGGCGATGACAACCATGACTACGTGGGCCGAAGGTGTTATTTCGGTGGCGGAGCCTCCGACTATGTCAGTGTGTTTGGGATCTGGGGTTGTGGTCGGATCCGGACTAGTATTGGCAGTTTCCCCTTGCCACACCATGGATGGCTTGAACAGCCTTTCCAAGAAGATTACGTGGGACGGGGTTGCACTTAGCGCCGATGTGGGCGAGGATGTCCGCCGCTTGATTGTTTTCTCGGACCACATGATGGAATTCGAGCCCCTCGAACCGAGATGACATCTTGAGGAGGGTGTTGCGGTAAGCCGCCATTTTCGGGTCCTTGGCGTCAAAGTCTCCATTCATTTTAGATATTGCGAGGTTCGAATCCCCACACACTTCTAGGCGTTGAATGCCCATGGAGACCGCCATCCGAAGACCATGGAACAGAGCCTCTTATAATATTTGGAGTACGTATTGGACTGTATCTCCAGTGGGGGATGTTAGGACAACGCCCGCTCCCAGACCAGCCAGCATCTTAGTGGATGATCCAATTGGAGTACACGCCGTACTCTTTAGGGAGTTCGGCTTCTGTCCATTCGGCGACGAAGTCAGCCAACACTTGTGACTTAATGGCTCACCGTGGTTTGTATATGATGTCGAACGGAAGGAGCTCGATAGACCACTTAGCAATCTGGCCCGTGGCATCGCAGTTATTTGTTATATCGTTGAGTGGTACTTCGAAGGCCATAGTGATTGAACACTCTTGAAAGTAGTGTCGTATTTTCCGGGATGCCATGAACACTGCGTATGCTATCTTTTGATAATGTGGGTACTGTGACTTGCATGGTGTGAGGATAGTGGATACGTAGTATACCGCCTTTTGAAGTGGGAACTTATGTCCGTCCTCCTCTCGTTCGACGACGAGCACTGCGCTTGCAACTTGGTGTGTTGCGGCTATATATAACAGCATGGGTTCGCCGATGTTTGGTGCAGCCAGGATTGGATTGCTATGCAAGAAGGCCTTTATTTCTTCCAGTCCGGCCGTAGCCACATCCGTCCACTCGAAGTGTTCGGTGCATAGAAGAAGGCGATAGAGAGGTAGTGCCTTTTCTCCCAATCGGGAGATAAAGCGGCTTAAGGCAGCCACGCATCTAGTTAGTTTCTGTATTTGCTTGAGGTCTGTTGGGGTAGCCAACTATGACAATGCCCGGATTTCAACCGGATTTGCTTCAATTCCTCTATTGGAGAGGACAAAACCCAGGAGCTTTCTGGCAGGAACGCCGAAAACGCATTTTTCCGGATTGAGCTTGATGTCATATGTTCAAAGATTGTCGAACTTAAGCCTCAGGCCGTCTATTAAAGATTTGACGTGTCTGGTTTTGATGAACACGTCGTCTACGTATGCCTCAACTGTTTTGCTGATTTGTTTTTCCAGGAATGTCTGAATCGTGCGTTGATAGGTTGCGCCGGCATTTTTGAGCCCAAAAGGCATGGTGTTAAAACAGAAGGGGCTGTATGGAGTGATGAATGCCGTTGCGGCTTGATTGGACTCCGCCATCTTGATTTGATGGTATCCGGAGTATGCATTGAGGGAACACAATGAGTCGTGTCCTGCAGTAGCGTCGATCATTTGATCAATGCGGGGGAGAGGGAAGGGATCCTTGGGGCAAGCCTTATTGAAGTCCTTGAAATCGACACATAGGCACCAGGATTTGTCCTTCTTTGGTACCATCACCAGGTCTGCTAGCCAGTCCGGGTGTTTTATTTCTCTTATGAATCCAGCTTCGAGTAAATTGGCTAGATCCTCTCCCATGGCTTGTCGTTTAGGTTCTGAAAAACGCCAAAGAGTCTGCTTGGACAGCTTGTATCTCTTCAGTATGTTTAGGCTATGTTCGGCCAGCCTGCGTGGGATACCGGGCATGTCTGAACGGTGCCAGGCGAAGATGTCCCAATTCTCGCACAAGAACGTCCGCAGTGCAGCGTCTATTGTGGGGTTCAGCTGTTCCACGATGGAAGCTGTTTTTGTAGAGTCCGTCGGGTGGACTTGGAATTTGACTATTTCGTCGGCTGGTTTGAAATATGTGGACTTGGATCATTTGTCAAGTATCACATCGTCCCTGTCCACTGTGGAGCGTAGCATAGTTAGTTCTTCGGCCACGAGTGCTTCGGATAATGCCGCAAGGGCCCGGGCGGCAGTTTTGTTTTCGGCGCGCAGTCCCATGTCCGGATCACTGGCTAGAGTGATGATTCCATTGGGCCCGGGCATCTTGAGCTTCATGTACCCGTAATGGGGTATAGCTTGGATGCTTGTGAATGCATCTCGTCCTGAAAGGGCGTGGTATCCGCTATTGAACGGGTCCACATGGAATGTGATTTCTTCGGACTTGTAATTCTTCGGCGTGCCGAATACCACATCTAGTGTGATTTTTCCCGCACATCGTGCCTCCCAACTAGGGATAATTCCTCTGAAGGTCATGCTGCTTTGCTCCATGCGGCTCTTGTCTATTTCCATTTTGTTTAGAGTTTCCTCGTAGATGAGGTTTAATCCGCTGCCACCGTCCATGAGCACTTTAGTAAGCTGGAAGCCGTCCATAATTGGACTAAGGACCAAAGCGGATGGTGCTCGGACTGTTCGGAATTGAGGTTCGTCACTGGCATTGAAGGTTATTGCTGTGTCATTCAATGGATTTATTACTGGAACGTGGCAGACTTCGGCGAGGCTGCGGAGTGCTCCCTTGCACCTGTTATTTGAGGCGAAAGTCTTAGAGACTTTCAATATTGTATCATTGTTTTCTATGGGATGATGCTCTGCGATATCGTTAATGAGGAGATCCTTGCCGCTCTTGGCCACCTGCTGAAGTATCCAACATGCTCTAAGGCTTTGTGTTGGTATGGTATCCAGTGTGGTGTGAATTTTGCATGGCCCATTGAGCCATCCCTCCAATACGGTTCCACGCCCTGTAGTGGGCTTTGGTTTCTTTGTAATTGGATCGGGTGACTCGCGAGAGTGCACCCTTTTAGTTCAGACGAGGGGTTTAGTGAGGGTCGGAGGATCCCAGAATTTTGCTTTAGTTTTCCAAGCGCTTTGCATCGCACAGCACTTCTATACTATGGCCGCCAAGTCAACGAAGTGTGCTATGTTACGGCGACTTATGGCGTTGAGGATTCCCTTGTCCGTGCAATTTTTGCAAAAGAATGAGATTGCGTCTTCCTCACGGCAGTCCTTGACCTTGCTCATTACAAGGACGAATCTGGCCCAAAAGTGATGTATTGTCTCTTGGGACTCTTGTCTAATGTGGGAAAGATCGCTTGTATCTGGGTGGGTGGGTAGATTTAAGTCCAAACCCTGACCCAATCTGAGACCCAGGGGCAGAGGAGCTTCCGAACTTGGCAGTTCGGGCTCCGGGATGTTGCCAAATTTTTCTGGCCTGCTGTTTGATTGTAAGTTCGGAGCCTGGGTCATGTCCCCCCACAGACTGGTATTCGGCTCGGAGAGCTCGGGAATCCGGACATAGTTCGTCCTCAAAATAGAGGAAGAATCAGTGCATTGCTCCTCCACCACTGCTATCTGATGGGTGACCGGCAGAGAGTTAATCTCCCTTTGATCGGGTTTAAGCCCAATCCGATCATAATCCATAGCGACTCCCAAGGTGGCGATGCGACCCAAAAGCTTGATCAAGGACGAGAGCTCCATTGGATCCATTTGCTCGGTGTATTCCGAGATGACGTGGAGGCTGTTTTGGATGACCCGAGAATTCATAGTCGACGCGGCGGCCGAACGGGTAGTCATGATGAAGCCGCCCAGTCGGAGGGTTTCGCCTAAAGCTAGGGCTCCCCAAGAGGTGATGTTGTCGTTGATAACAAGGCGAGCCATCAAACCCTTTTCAACGTCATAGTGGAACTCTCAATGAAAGCACCAATGCCGGTGTCAAAACCGGCGGATCTCGGGTAGGGGGTCCCGAACTGTGCATCTAAGGCTAATGGTAACAGGGGGCAGGGGACACAATGTTTACCTAGGTTCGGGCCCTCTTTATGGAGGTAATACCCTAATTCCTGCTTGATTGATCTTGATGATATGAGTATTAAAAGAGTTGATCTACCACGAGATACTAGGGGCTTAACCCTAGAAGCTAGCCTATGATTATGATTGTTCTTGTCCTATGGACTAAACCCTCCGGTTTATATAGACACTGGAGGGGGCTAGGGTTACACAGAGTCGGTTACAGAGAAGGAAATCTACATATCCTAATTGACAAGCTTGCCTTCCACACAAAGGAGAGTCCCACCCGGACACGGGACAAAGTCTTCAATCTTGTATCTTCAGAGTCCAACAGTCCGGCACAAGTACGTAGTCCGGCTGTCCGAGGACCCCCTAATCTAGGGCTCCCTCACCCGCCGCCAAGCTCCCCCTGCGCTTCTCCCAACGTCCTTCAAGCTCCTGAGGAGGGTCCGCCATCCTGAGGGTCATGGCAGTCGTCGCGTCTTGTTTTACCTGCGATCCATGGTAAGTGTAAGTGTGCCCCTGCAGTGTTAACTCTACCCGGAGGATGCCGCTGTTGGGGACGTCTGCTTGGCTTTGGTGGTCGTTCAAATGAGAGCTCGGCCTCGTGTATGTCCAGCCCCCAGCCTGGCGTGGGGGATCGGCTGAGGCCCTCTCCTAGCGCGTGCCTTGGATCCATCGCAACGGGAATGTAGGCTATCGAGACCTTCACACTAGGGGCGCCGCCGGACCGCCTAATACTCCCGCTCCCTTCTGCCATCCTCTGGTCCTGCTGGCCAGGGGCCGACACTCCCACGCGACCCCTAGTGGTGTCGTATGAAGCAGCCTCGTGTCGAGGGGGCACGGTTGGGGCAGCGCGGACTGCTCCACGAGGTTGGTTGGCATCGAGAGGCTCTCCATGGCCCCTGGGAGAGGGCGCGCGGCTGTGTTGGGGATGAGCGCGTGCCCCCGCCATTGCCTGCGATGTGGGGAGGGTGCAGAATGGTGTCGCCCCCCTTCACGCCGTGTCTAGCAGCTCGGCGACCCACTCCAGCAGGGCGTCATGGCCGCTCTCAAGCAGCCTGCACCGCAGAAGCTCACGGGCCACGATGAACGCTGCCTGCATGTTCGCTTGTTCCTGGCGCGAGTGCGGAGCAGTTGCTGCAGCGTAGTTCGCAGATCGCGCAGCTGCGCGGCTACGGAGCAGCGCCAAAGGAGAAGGCTGCACCACACGCCCCTCGCTGCCGGTCGCCCCTAGCAAAATGCGGGCCGCGAGCAGGCCAGAGTGGAGGTCTTCTTCACCGGTGGGTGCTGTCGAGGAGGTCTGGACGACCCAGTGCTCGACGTGGGCTCTCGGGGCATCGGCCATAGTGTCGGTGGAGCGGAGGAGGACTGGTTAATGGAAGAGGAGATCTGATGCACCCCTACCTAGCACGCCAAATGTCGGATTTTGGGATCCGGCAACCTGTGAGAGGTTCGAACACTGGTTGCGTGCGGAGATCTCAGGTTGTCCAGCCTGCCTACTTGCGATCCTCCCTAGCCTAGCACGAAGAGCCCACAGAGACACAAAGAACATAGATTTATACTAGTTCGGCCCACCATTGTGGTATAATACCCTACTCTAGTGTGCTGTGGTGGATTTACTCGAGGGGCTATTAATGAACTGGTTTAAAGGATGCACAAGCCTCACGAGGTGAGGTGTTCTTGAGCTGGGGTGGTGCTCTACTTGTTCTGGTTTCGGTCTGTTTCTATGGTGTGGCTAAGTCCTATATATAGTGCCTTGGTCCTCCTCCCAAATATGAGCGGGAAGGGTTTCCACAACGGCGGGATTTGAAAGGGGACAAGTAGTACAGTCTATCCTGACAAAAGTAGTCTTCGCCTGCGAAAAGCCTCTGGCCGTGACGTTGCGGTGGGCTCGGTGATGACCTCCATCTTGCCATCCTGGCGGTCTTGGTCTCGTTGCACCATAATGGAAACCTTTGGCTGATTCCTCGGGACTCCGCGCCTGTGGCTTGCCCCCCTTGCACCAAAGAGGAAACATGCGCTCTGCACCCGCCTGGCACCCACCTGGCGCCCGCCTGGCCTTGGTCGTCATGGCTCACGTCAGGTGAGCCTCGTGAGGTAGCTGCATAGAACTCTCGGCCCCTCAGGAGCCCTCTTGAGGAGGCCAATTCCTTCGGGCTCTTGGCGTCGCCCGCCTCGCGAGGCTTGGCCCCTCGCGAGGTTATTGCTGTGTTGGTGTTAAAGCTGGGCCGTACCAGGCCGTCGACGGAGCCACGTGGTGGGCCGCAGGCAGGTAGGACTGGATACCCCCATGTCCAGGACGCCGACAATTTTGAAGACACTATTGGGTCGGCCCGTTAATAGGTTGCCATGTTTTGGGCCAAATGTCGGCCCATATTTGATCCAGTCCATTAACAGTCTGCCACGTTGTGGGCCTAATAAGTCCCCATATAAGATCTAGCCTGTTAATAGCTTACCATGTTCTAGGCCATATTACGGCCCATATCAGATCTGGCCCTTTAAGAGCCTTTGGGCTAAATTATGGCCCATATCACATTCGGCCCATCAACTAGACCATATGCTTTTGGGCCCACTTAAGTGCCGGTTAGGATATCTTTTTGCTAAAGGCCCATTTAGTAATACGTCCTGATATTAGTTTTGGCCTGTTAAAGGCCCGTTTAACATTTCGGCCCTATATTTATTTTGGCGTGTTAAAAGCCCGTCATATAATTGGGCCTAACTATGGCCCGATTTGCATCCGGCCTGCTCCTAGCCGATAATCTGATTGGGCCAAACAAGGACTGAGTCAATTTTAGCCTGTTAACTGCCCGTGATGTGATTGGCACAATCATGGGAAGGGGCTTATTTCCGCCTGTTGTCGGCCCATGAGTTGTTCGGCACATTTCAGGCCCAACCTACCTTTGAGCCTCCTTAAAGCTGATTGAATTTTCTTCTGAAAATAGGGCCGATGGTTTACTCGGCCTATTAAAGGCCCGAAACTACTAGTGGGCTAGGTTACATTTAGGCCTGTTAACGGACCAAGATGACTGGGCCCATGATGCGGCCCATACATGGTGATTTGCATGACGACTCGATTATGTACAATAATTTTATGGTTTGGCCAGTTTACTTTGCATGGAGAGAAGACAGGATATATATACAGTAAAATAACTACATCATCGGGAATAAGAAAAAAACCTAGACTATATAATTAAGAAATTATGGCATATTACATCCACTGGGCATCAAAGTTCGCCACTATGATAATAAAGCACAAGCAGACAGCAGATTACATACACTGGGCATCAAAGATACCCACCAGTGCAAATAAACACGCCGACAAAGTACTATACAAAACCGACAACACTTCAATAGAGTTCAAGAAAGGTTAGCCCTGCTCGGGAGCTACTGCGCAAGCAGCTGAGCAAGATGATGAGACTACACTTGCTTGACGCTTATATCCTCCTCGCTCTAAAAGAGAAACAAGCAGACAAATGACAGGTTTTGCACATATAACTATCAGTGCTGACAATTCATCACATTTCTTATTAACGAATAAAGTGACACAGTTCAAAATAGCATTAACACAACATGGTATTGTTCAGGTTAAGATATGGTAGGAAATGACATTGTGAAGGAGTTGGCATCTTCACGACACCACTGGATTACAGATCAAGAACTCATAAGTAGCAATGGTTAGTGTGCTATCAATTTATCCCATTTCTGATTGGCAAATAAACAGATAGTTTAAATAGTAGTAGAATGATATGACATTGTTCATAGTTAAGACATTGCAGAATATGACATTGTGCTGTAGTGGGTAGGTTCACCACAACACTGGATTACGGATCAAGAACAGGAGCTTGCATGTAGTGCAAATGAAGATCACTTGCTCTGTATAGTTTAATTTACATGGTATGAAGAAGGAACTTGGTTGTACATCTGAAAACTTAAATTGAGAAGGACAAACTTTTGTTTATGAACTACATAATAAACTTTAAACATGCAATTTGATGCAAACTCCAAAAATAAACAACTGTTGCAGCCATGCCTAACCAAATATACACCACAAAGTTTGAAGGTTGGAGATGGAAAAACTTACATTAGTGGAGAAGACCGGCTCTATAAAGCCCTTGTCCATGCTGATGGGGGGGGGGGAATTCAAGAAGTTTACCACAGTTATTCTACATTTTGTTAAGAGTAAATATTGATGTGATAATATAAGAAAAAATGGAGAATATTTAAGATAAGATGAAGAGTGATGATACATAACCAAGTAGCTATAAATTTAAGTATAGCGATACAGGAAAAAGGTACAACCAAGTGAAATGCAGAGCTAAACTTCTTCAGTACCATTGGTGTTATCCAACCTTACGGTAAGAGTAAATATAGATCTAATGTGTAGAAAATGGAGGGAAAATGAAAATAAGCTGCAAAGTGATGGTACATGAACAACTAGTTGTCAAATAAGTACACTGATAAAGGATAGCAGGTGCTTACAAGAACAATGCAGAGCTAAACTTTTTCATTGGCATTGTATTTATTCTACACTAATGTAACTATTGATACAGATCAGATAATTTGGAGTGAACAATTGATAAGCAAGCTATCATGCATACTACTATCACATAATGAACCAGGTACGAATGCAAGTACAATGATACTGGACAACAGGTACTAACAAGAGCAAAGTAGTGAGCAGCATATTTGCGATATCCTGTCATCCTTTCCAAACCAGAATTCTTCTTCAAGCAGATTTCCTGCAAAAGAGATCCGTAAGGCACATGCGGAAAAGTAGAAGTTCAAATTGTCATGTGATATCATAGATAGTACCTCATCTTGGGAATGAGACCAGTGCATAACAAGGTTTTTTCATTCAATGTCTTATAAATTTAGCACAGGAGACTTCACTAGAAATTCGTTTATAGACTTGCCATGAAAGTGTGATTTCCTCAGGTAACAATGATACTGCTGCAATGCTTCCTTGAAAGGCGCAAGCAAGCTTTTCTTGTCATGACCATGCAGATTGACCCTCGCCTACTTACATCAATGTAATGTAAACCATTGATGTGTTCAATCAGCAGAAAATAGGAAAATAATCACCATGAATAATAGCACTCACACGTAAGTGGGACAGGAAGATGTGAAAATGGTGTTTGTCTTCACTATAATCTTCCCATGACGGGAATATATGCACATAGTCCCTAATAACATTAAAAGGATTGTCTTTAAACTAGTAATAACTGGAATGGGGTTCCAATATGCTGGAATTGGCCATCTCTGTAGTTGGGATAGGTCTTCATCCGGTGGACTTGCTGTACTTTTTGCTAGCGTGGGATTTTTTTGTGGTACGGCTGGTGCTATGGTTATTGAAATGAGCATAACTTTTGCGAGAGTGCAGATCCTGTGTGGTGTGGATAGTGGTGTGGCCAGTGAAGTATGGGTATAGTTTGCTGGAGTTAGTCCTACATTTTGTGTCACTGTGTCAGTGGGAAACGACACCTATGGGATCACTAGAATCCCTTCTATGGTTGCGGGGCACGGGGATCGTGAGAAGAGCGAGACTAGTAGACAACACAAGGGGGATTTACCCAGGTTTGGGCTGCAAAGATGCGTAAAACCATATGATCTTGCTTTGGTGGATGTATTAGTGTTCTTGAGCTCTCGAACTAGCTCTAGGTGCTGCCAGGTTCTAAAGAGCCCAATCCCTTCTCAGTGTGCCATGGGCTTCCTTTTATAGGCGAAAGGGGCACATAGGTGGTGGAAAGTGCTACAGTGTTGTGAGCTTATCACTGCTATTACAGGACAAAGCGCATTCAATGTGGATCTTAGGTGTCCTTCCACTTTATCGGGGGCGGGAGCGAAGCCCGCCTCGTCTGTCGCTGCTCCTCCTCATTTCGACACGCGCCCCGGCCAGCGGTGCATGCGGTGCCATGTAGGTAGGCAGGCAGCTGAGGTGGCGCGGTGGTGGAGCCTCCACAAAGGACTGCATGTTGCCACGCAAGTGCATGCCCAACTAGTTGGGTCGGCAGCTATATGCGAACGGCGGCGAAGACTTAGCTGGCGTGGGCCTGGCAGCGGCCCTGTCGATGGGTTCAGCGAGGGTCTTGCCGGGTGGCCCGGCAAGGGTCTTGCCGTGGCATGCTGGCGTCCCCGGCAAGGATCTTGCCGGGGGTCTTGTGCATTTCTTCGGTGAGGACAGTTGCCTTTCTATCCTCATTTGACCTTGAGCATTTCATGTCTTCACAAAGATCTGCATGCCACCACGGAGGTGCCTCCCGAGCCCTGTCCTGACGCGTTTGTGTAGCATTGGTGGGCTCAAGTGTGGCTCGCTCAGCTGCTGGGGGCGGGCTGCCCCGACAAGGGTCTTGCCGGGGCTGCTGAGGCTGCCCCGACAAGGTTCCTTATCGGGGGAACCTGCTTCGCCCATTCGATCTTTGTGGGCTTGGCCCTTGTCGTTGCTTTGTCTGCTTTGTGCCTTCGGCTTCTCTCTGGCTTTCCTTCCCTGCCTTGTTATGCATGGCCGTGGCGGGAGGCTCTGACTGCCCGTGCGCAAGTAAAGGGGTCAAAAGCAGAGCCCCTACTTTTGTACACCGACAGGATCCCCCGGGCCTGGTCCACATATAAGCGCAACGCGTTGTTGGGCCAGGCCCAGAACGGTGTGCGGGCAGTTGGGGCGGATTTTTACCGCGGCCACTGTTCCTTCCACTGCGCTTTCCCACGACCCGCGTTGAACACGCGACGTGGGGGTTGTGTGTTTGCATGACGTGGGAGGCATGCATGGGACATCACTCGTGCGCATGCGTCGTATCGAAGTTAATGGGAAAGGAGGCGGCCCGGGCCTTCCCCATAAAAAGGAATAACCGCGGGCGCGCTGTTCGCATTACCCCTCCCCTGCATCTTCCTCCAATCTCAGAACCGCCGCCCCCTTCCTTCCTCCTTCTCGAGCCTTTCTGCCTCCGCCCACCGCCGCCGTGCTTCCGCCATCCTCTACGTTTTTGCTTCCCGCAGCCGCCATGGCGCCTAAGTCCACCAAGAGCAACGGAGCGGCGTGTCGGAGCAGCCGGAGAGTGAGCTAGTGGCGCGGCAGGCGCAGTCCGCCTACTTCCCCTCGACAGTTGGCGTGCCCGAGCTTCGGGAAATGTTCAAGGATCTGTGGGGAGTGAAGACAGGGGGAGAGAAGACGCGGCATCCAGCTATGCACGTCGTCCCCACCAGCACCGGGCCTTCCCCACATCAAGTATCCCTTCTTCGTCGACTTTTTCTCTTGTGGGCTCTGTCCCCACTTTTCTGATTTATTCAAGGACATCATGCACACCTATGGCTTCCGCCTCTTGGATTTTACTCTGAATGCTGTGGCGTGCATGGCCCTCTTCGCCCATCTCTACGAGGGCTTCGTCGGGGTGCACCCCAGCACGGTGCTCTTCCGCCATTACTTTTCCCCTCGGATCCAAAAAGGGGGCGCCATTGCTGGCTGCGTCGCCTGGATCCCGAGGGCCAAGGGGGCGTACCCAGACGGCGCCCCGAAGGAGAGGTGGGAAGAATGGCGGGGCCGGTTGGGCTGGATTGAGGAGAAGGACCCGCCAGCATTCTGCTAGGTTCGCCAGAAGCCGCCGGTCCATGGCGGCGAGTGGGACGAAGTCGACGCCGACGACGCGAAGCTGACGGTTGCCACCACCAGGATTCTTTGGCTCACGCAGGTCGGGATCACCCTCGAGATGATCAAGGCGGACTTCATCCGCCGTCGGATTGCTGCTCTGCATGACAAGGGGAGGTCGGCCTGTCTCTTCGTGAACACCGCCGACATCATGAGGCTGCGCCCCGGCGTCGACAACAACCTGATGGTGCTGCGGCACGCCCATCTTTGCCAGCGAATCTTTCAGCTCGAGGTCGACCACGAGGGCGAGGTCGAGCGGTCCGGCAAGCTTGCCAAGTCCACCGCAAAGGCCGGCGAGGGCGACAAGGAGCCTGTTTTCAAGCTGCCGGCGGGAGTTGTCCTGCTGAGCAACAGCTCTCGTCGGAACGAGATCATCACCATGATGCCGCTCTTCAACGCGCATGGCCTTGACCCGAACTGGGTTGAGCCAGATGGGCTCGTGGTGCACGAGTTCTTCGACACCCTGCATGAGATATACGTCACTGACGAGCCATGGCTTATCTAGGACACCTCTTTGGCGAAGCTGGACTATCTCGCCGCCAGGGTGGAGGAGGTGACACTTGCCGTGGAGGAGGCAAAGCTTGTCAGGGAGGCAGGCAGCACCGGTGGCGTGGTTGACAAGGCTGCAGTGGAGGCGGAGGAGGGGGAGCTCGCCCAATGGGCAGCAGCCACAGGGGACGCCTGCGCGCCGACACCGGGGCTCCCCTTGTTGAAGACGCTGCCGAGGGGTCATTGTCGGATGAGACCGAGGAGGGGAAGACCGCGACCGCCGATCCCCCGATCACCGGAAAGAAGCGGGTCCTACGGCGGGCCACCTCTAGCGAGCTGGTCCGCCTTGACCGGGCCGTGCAGCTGCGGTAAGCCTAGAAAGCACCCGTGCGCCAAACGAGGGCGGTGGCGATGAAGAAAACAGTGAGGGCCGCGGCGTCGAAGAAGAGGACATCTGCTTCTTCGTCGTCCAAGCGCGCCCAGACGCCATCACCTCCCCCCTCGCCAGCAAACATTGGCACGGGGATTGGGCTTGACTTGTTTGACTTCAGGCCTCTCAGCCCGGAGAGAGAGCTCGGGCCTCTCAGCCCGGAGCGGAAGAGGAAAGCAACAGAGGAAGAGGAGGAAGAGAACGAAGAGTAAGCCTGTGCTTTCCTCCCTCATTCCTTACACACCCCCAGAAAGGCATTGCTTACTTGTCTTCATCTTGTAGGGATGTGGAGACGCTGGCCCAAAGGATAAAGAGGGCTAGGATTTCGGCGAGCGGCCAGCCCCCGGCAGGCACCTCCAGTACGCCACTGGTGGTGTCGAGCAGCCCAGACAGCAGCCCCCAGCCCAGCCCCCAGCGTGAGTCCACCACCCACCCTCGATCAACGTGTGTCATGCGTGATGCTTCAGTGTTAACCGTGCCATGGATGCAGGAGAGGAGCAGCACCAAGGGGAGCCATAGGGGGCTTCTCCGATCGTCTCGCCTCTGTTGACTACACCGCCCGAAGGGGCATTCCCGGCAAGGACACCAAGCACTGAAGCCGTGCACACAGAGGAGGGGGAGGAGAACGCAGGCGCCGGTGGCTTTGCCTCGACGCCAGACCTTGGCAGAGAAAGGGCTTCCGCCTCTCGGCCCGGCACGGGTAAGACACTCACTCTCCACTTCCGCTTTCATTTTTCTTTTCCCCTTTCCCTTATTGACCTTCGATCTTGGCTCCGCCCTATTTCTTTCATGTCGTACAGACCTCTCCTCAGAGAGCATTGATGCCACCATCAAGGACGTCGCCGCGGATGCCGCGGCGAGGCGGAGAAGATTGCTGCCGAGGAGGACGCCAGGGGCGCCGCCCAGGATGCCCACAAGGGGCCTGTCGAAGAGCCCGGCAAGGCCACCGCCAAGGAGGGGGCGTTGGCTGACCTACCCTCCTCCTCCGCTGCCTCGGGCTCCGGCAGGTACCTTTGGGTCAGCGACGACCTCTTCGTCCATCTCCTTGGAGCGTCGAGCACCAGAGCTCCCTTTGAGGGAGAGGTGTTCGACGAGGAGGCGCTTGCCACCGCCGGGCTTGAGGTTGTTGATGAGCCGGGCGTTGGTGGCGCCGGCTCCCAGGAGGAGCAGCTTCTCCAAGCCATGGGCGCCAGCTTGCGGAAGCTCCAGGCGCTCCACCGTGCTCGCCTGGACAAGTCCAAGTCCTGGACGGCAGTGGTGGAGAAGATGGAGGAGTACTTTGGGGGGTGCATCGCCGAGGCGCAGGACTGGTTCTGCGAGTCCCAGGACGAATTGAAGGCTGCCCAGGGTGAGCTGGCCAACCGTGAGGTGGAGCTTGCCCTGAAGCTGGCCGACATCGAGAAGGCCCAGGAGACGGCGAAGAAGTTGGCAGACGAAGCGGAGGCCGTCCGGTCCCAGCACGAGGCCGCACTGAAGACCCAGGAGGAGGACCTTGTCGAGCGCGAGGAGAGGTTTGCTGCCACGCTTCGTGGCAAGGACGAAGAGGTGGACAAGCTCGTCCTGCAGCAGACCCAAGAGCTGGAGCAGAGGCATCAAGAGGAACTCAACGCCCAGGCTCAGGTCCACGCCGGCAAGGTGAAGGGGCTAGAGGAACAAGCTCTGAAGCTGGCCCAGGAGAAGCATACGCTCAATGGTGCTCTGACGGTGGCGCAGGGCGAGGTCATCAGCAAGTCTGGAGAACTCTCCGAGGCCAACACCTCCATCAAAGACCTCAAGCTGAAGCTGGGAGAGCTCAAGGAGACGTTGTCGGGGGCCAGGACCCAGGAGGGGATCCTGACCAAGGAGCTAGAGATGGAGAAGCAGCTGCTGATGAACGAGACCGCCAACCTCAATGACCACAAGGCGGGCGAGAAACGCTGGCTCGGGCGCCTTGCCGTTGTTGCAAACTTGGCCGCCGATCAGCTGCCCATTATGGGGATGCCGGAGATGGGGTACGCCCCAGAAACGAGCCTGAGCCCCAACGCCAACCTGACCATATACTTGAGAAGGTCGTCGGCGCCCTGAAGTGGCTTCACTCCAACCGGGCGGCCTCCCTGGACGAGGAATCCCAGATACTCTACCGGGGGTCCATGACCAGGGTGCTCACCATGATTGCGCACTGGCACCCAGACCTCGACTTCAGAGCGGTGCTGAAGAGCTTGCTGGTGGATGCCGACATTGCGGCTCTCAATGAGCGTATCCAGCCCATCCTCATCGGCATCGACAAAATCAAGATGGTGGAGGGCCAGTGCCGGGACTAGGCATCCTGTTCTCCATCGCCGCTCCAGGTTCATGACCAATACAATGCTATCTTTATTTAGAACCACGACGGCAATTTGTGTAATATAACTCTGCGATGCTCTTGAAACTATGCATGTTATTTTCCTATTCAATTTTCCTTTGTATGTCGGCCCTACGTCAACTGGGTAAGCTTGCCGGAACGTAAACCCAGGGCGGTGCTTTGAGGATGGATCCTCATTAGCCTACTGGGTGTGCTTGTTACCGGGCAAAGCACCTTGCCGCCCTTGGCGTGGCCGCTCGATCTGGCGAGCTTGACTCGAGTCAGAACCGAAAGCGTTGCCGATGGTGAAAGGTTTCCCTGCTGCTCTCGACGCGGCCGCCTGAACTGTTGAGCGGACTCAAAATAGGACATGGGCGTTGCCGATCGCTAGAGGGCCCCTCTGCGTATAGGATCTCCATACATAGGCCGAACCATCGAGGACAATAACCTTTTATTCAAGGAGAAAAACTTAAAATTCAGTTTGACTTAGCTCTCTTGTCGCCGCCTCGGCACCCTTCATGTCAACGGGCAGCGCCGCCTTCTTGTCCACCTTCTCTGTAGGAGCCGTGGCAATGAAGAACATATAGGTCAACTGCCAGACCAGATTCCCACAATTGCACGCTCCTACCCGGCGCACCAAAGATGTCAGTGGGAAATGACACCTATGGGACCACTGGAATCCCTTCTACGGTTGCAGGGCACGGGGATCGTGAGAAGAGCGGGACTAGTAGACAACACAAGGGGGGTTTACACAGGTTCTGGCCGCAAAGATGCGTAAAACCCTACGATCCTGCTTTGGTGGATGTATTAGTGTTCTTGAGCTCTCGAACTAGCTCTTGGTGCTGCCGGTTCGAAACAGCCGAATCCCTTCTCAATGTGCCATGGGCCTCCTTTTATAGGCGAAAGGGGCTGCCACAGTGGCACACAGGAGGTGGAAAGTGCTACAGCGTTGTGAGCTTATCACTAGTATTACAAGACAAAGCGCATTCAATGCGGGGCTTAGGTGTCCTTCCACTTTATCCGGGGCGGGAGCGAAGCCCATCTCGTCTATCGCTGCTCCTCCTCGTTTTGATACGCGCCCCGGCTAGCGGTGCATGCGGTGCCATGTAGGCAGGCAGGCAGCTGAGGTGGCGCGGTGGTGGAGCCTCCACGAAGGAATGCATGTTGCCACGCAGGTGCCTGCTCAGCTGGTTGGGTCGGCAGCTATATGCGAACGGCGGTGAAGACTTAGCTGGCGTGAGCCTGGCAGCGGCCCTGCCGATGCGTTCGGCGAGGGTCTTGCCAGGTGGCCTGGCAAGGATCTTGCCAGAGGGTCTTGCTGTGGCGAGCTGGCGTCCCCAGCAACGATCTTGCCGGGGGTCTTGTGGCTTTCTTTGGTGAGGACAGTTGCCTTTCTAACCTCATTTGACCTTAAGCATTTTATGTCTTCACAAAGATCTACATGCCACCACGGAGGTGCCTCCCGAGCCCTGTTTTGACGGGTTTGTCTAGCGTTGGTGGGCTCAAGGGTGGCTCGCTCGGCTAGTGGGGGCGGGCTGCCCCGGCAAGGGTCTTGCCGGGGTTGCTGTGGCTGCCCCGGCAAGGGTCCTTGCCGGGGGAACCTGCTTCGCCCATTCGATCTTTGGGGCCTTGGCACTTGTCGTTGCTTTGTCTGCTTTGTGCCTTCGGCTTCTCTCTGGCTTTCCTTCCCTGCCCTGTTATGCGTGGCCGTGGCGGGAGGCTCTGACTGCCCGTGTGCAAGTAAAGGGGTCCAAAGCAGAGCCCCTAATTTTGTACACTGACACACTGGTTATAGAGCCAATATAAGTGGGCTGCTGTCTGATTTCTCTGGCACCACCACGTTTTTCAAGGACTTTGCTAGTCCTCCTTTAGGTTCAGCAATCACCCTTTTCCTTTTTGATGTCTGATGCATAAGAACAACATTTGTGTGAACAACTTGGTATGATGACAGATGGAATATGTACTGATAATGGATGGACATGGCATCTTGACATATATGATGAGTAAACTAAGCAAACGGTGGTGCAACAAAGTAGAAGAAATGCAAAGACACCTTATGCAAGATATGCGCAATCAACAAAACCTTGCCAAATTAGAACAGGCTCCTTGATTGGTGAACAGGACTTTCCATCTGCCTTCAACTTCTCGAGATCAGAATAGTGTTAGGATCATATTCTAAACAAGAATCTGCAGGTGGGGAGCGCATGAGTTTCATTGTATCCAAAATGGTACTCAATGCCTTGGTGACAATTTTGTTAGTCCTCGAAGTGTTCCACAACACTCTTCTGATGCGCGCATTCTGATATTCATTGTGAGTACGTAAAATATCTGAGAAGCATGAAACATAAAGAGTAGTGATATTAGCTTTGTAATGCAGAGGATATTCTAATATAGGGGCTCCCTGTAAACCCTTGTGTACTAACCCTGGATTCTAATGAGCGAGCCCGTGTGTGCTGTAATATGGTGCGTGCGTTAATATAATCTGGCACAAGTACACAAAAGGGCTCCAAAAGTAAGGATAGTTGGCATATGATATGTTCATATTATAATTTATAGAGAGTTCATTGCCAAACCATGATAACAAGATCACACAACAACTAGGCAGATCATAGTGTACATAAAAGAGGTACACCATAACCAACATATATAAATCGGGAAAGTGGAACTGGCTGGAAAATATGGTGTTGCATTGCCGCTACTAATTGAAAGCCAATCAATCACGTACAGGCCAACTCTATCAGCGGTTGACTGTAGATGTCCCTGCTCCCCTTCCTGACAAGGAACATACTATACGTAATAAATACAGAATAACAAAAGAGGAACATGTTAAAGAATAGAGGAGGAAGCATATTCTTGAGGTTCCGCTTCTTTGCATACAATGTTGGTTGCCCACTCATGATGAATCACATCACCCAAAGAAATGCAATTCAATGCTGTCTCTTTATATGTGGCCACATGCATTTGGAAAATCAAGTGGGAACATTAGCTGACCAATTAAATGTGTGTCTATTAACTAATATCAGTATCATATCACAATTCGTATTTGAAGTAAGCTTTCGACTTATGAATGGTGTGTTGTTTAGCTTCAACAGTGGACTGCTGCTAGTGCGACACAAAGCAGCTACATAGATCATAGTGTAGATATAACGGGAAAACCTTAAGCATCACAAGTAAACTCAGGAAAGTGGAACTTGCTGGAAAATATGGGCTACTATTGCCGGTACGGCTAGAAAGACTTCGGATACCAGCTCTCTTCAACTGAAGGTGCGGTACTGTTAATATCAGTGTAACTCTCAAAGTGACACAACTCCCCGCATTTCCTTGCTAATATTGTATGATTCAAGTGGGTAGGCCACTACAATTCCTATTACTACGTTTCCAAAATCCTACGAATCAAAGAGGCTCAAAGAGTTGAAAGTGTCCATCACAACCGACCAAATAGACCTCTACACTGCAAATGTCCTTGCTCCTCTTCACTACAAGGAACATATTGTACTACTATCATACTCCATCTGTTCCAAAATATAAGTCTTTGTAGAGATTTCCATTATGGATCACATACAGATGTATACAAATACATTTCAGAGTGTCGATTCACTCATTTTGCTCCATATGTAGTCCATGGTGGAATCTATACAAAGAGTTGTATTTAGGAATAGAGAGAGTAATTATTAAAGAAGAATAGAAGAGGAACATGCTAAAGAAGAGCAACCAGATTTTGGACAATAAAATGTTCGTTGCACAGTTCCCACACATGATGAACCAGAGCGCATTAAGAAGGCAACTCCCTGTTGTCTCTCTATATGTGGTGCACGTGCTTTTCAAAAGTAAAGTAGGAACATTAGCTTACCAATTAAACGTTATCTGTCTTAGTAATATCAACATCATATCAGATTCGTATTTGAGCAACATGTTTGGAATTATGAGTGGCACGTTGCTTAGCTTGATGGACTGAGGAGCGGTGCTAAGGAGCTACAATGATGGTACTGAATATAAAGGAATGTCTGTATGCAAGTCACGTGACTTTCGTCATTTCGGTTAGTTGACCATTTCTGGCGGTTGGATGAAGATCCTATGTCTCTATAACACCCCGGATTTGATGCGCCAGGTGTCTGGCAGTTATTCGCCATAGTTACCATGTCATTTGCTTGCGTGTTGCATTTTGCCATGTCATCATCTGCATGTTTTACAAAACTTGCATCCGTTCGGGTTCTCCCGGTTCTCTCCGTTGTTCGTTCGGAGTCCGGACCTCTCGCGCGCGCCCGTCGCCCCTCTCAGACCTTGTTTTTGTGTGCGGGTGTTAAACTTTCTCGGTATGGCCCGAGGTTTGCCAATCGGCCTTGGTATAGCACCGGTAGACCGCCTGTCAAGTTTCGTGCCATTTGGAGGTCGTTTGATACTCAAATGGTTAACCGGGTAACCGTAAAAGCCTCTTTTGTCTTGCAGCCCAACACCCCTTCAAAGTGGCACAAAACCCATCCAAACCCCCTCCATGCTCTCGGTCGTTCGATCATGATCGTGTGGGCGAAAACCGCACCCCATTTGGACTCTCCTAGCTCCCAGAAACTATAAATATGCCCTCCCCGTCCAAATTCACGGATAAATCCCCCCGAAACCCTAGATCCACCCTCCTCTGCGCCGCCGGACACGTCCATCCCAAGCCGGACATGTCCCGCGCTGCCACCCGTCCAATCCAGAGCTGCCACCTGTCCTCCACCGCCGCCCCTGCGCCGCCGGCCCAACGGGCCCGCCTCTGGCCCTCCCGGCCCGCGCGCCGCCCGCCGCCGGGTCCCGTCCCCGCCGCCTGCGCCCGCGCCTCCTCGCACCCGCGACCCGCCACCTCGGTGTCGGCGTCGCCCGCCGTCCGGCCATGCCGTCCCCAGCCGGCCCCGCGCCGCCCTTCGCCAACCCCGCCGCCGGTTTCCCGCGGGCCGCGCCGCCCCGCATCGGCCCCGCACGCCGCCCGGAAGGTCGCCGCCCTGCCCGGAACTCGCCGGCCTTCGCCTCAGGCCGCCGACCTCCGCCTCCGGCTCTCCCCGCCGCAGATCCGGCCGGGCCAGACCAGATCTGGTCGGCCCCGGCTTCCTTCGGCCACCGCGGGCTCGCCGGAGTTCCTCGCCGCCGCCGGCGACCGCCTCGTCCAAGATCCGGCCGGGTGGGATGAGATCCACCCGGTCCCGAACCAAACGCGCCTTCACCTCACCTGGTTCCCTCCGTCCCGGGTCCTCCCCGTCCACGTTTTCGCGAGGTGAAAAATCTGCTAAGTCCCCAGATCTGTAACATTTTCATGCCCTGTTCATCATGCCATATCTCCCTGCATACTGCTTCGTTTCGTGCGTGTAATATGTCAAAATGTTCGTTGTGAGATGCTCTTCATTTCATTCCATTGCATCATGTTCATTTGAGTCCATCTTGATGCTTGAATCATCGTTGCAAGAGTGCTATATAATGTTGTCTGCTGTCTGTTAACAGAACATGTTCATTTGTCATTTTTGCCATGTTTGATGTGTGCATCCTATGAGGTTTATGTCTACATGTGTTTTGTGCTACATCATGCCACCTTTACAGTGGTGTATGCCATGTATTTTTGTGATCAATTTGGTGACTAGAACAAGCATGCAAACTAGGCTTCGTGATGTTGCTGATTTCAGTCCCTGTTCTGCTGTTATTTTTATTCCATGTAAACTTGATTCTACAGAGAGATCCCAGCATATTTTGAGATACTTAAGTAAGGATGTTTTGAACATATGGTTATTATCTATCCGTTCATGCCCCTGTTTGCAATTATGGAGTAGTCTAGCATGTCATTTTCGTGCTCTACTTTTGCTATAAAATGTTTCCTGGCAGATTGTTTACATGTTATTCAATTTTTCCAAGGTTGTTGTAGTTGATCCTTGCATTCTATGAACTTGTTCTTGCATTGGTTAGTTTCATCAACATGTCTTCTTGATGACGCTATGATTATCTTGTCATGCAATGACTTGTGGTGAGTGAATCGAGCTCGTGAAGTAGTGTACTTGTTGCTGTTTTGTTAGGCTGAATCTGTTATTCTGCGATGCTATGTAAACCTGATGCTACAAGTCATTCTATGCATAATCTGGAGATGTTCACTAAGGATGTTTTGTTATACATGTCATGCTCTATCCATCCATGTCCCTGGTTGCATTTATAGCCTGCGGTAGCTTTTTATAATCTTGCTCTAAAGTTGCTAAATAATGTTGTTGTCAGCCTGTTAACATTAAGTTTAGTTTTGCCATGAGCTTTGCTAGTGATACATGCACCCTATGAACTTCCTCTTGCCATGTTTAGCTTCAAAAACATGTCTTCTTATTGTTGGTTACCTTGTCATTCCATGTAATGCTCTGTAGTGAGTGGTACAAGCTCACCAACAAGCCTACTTATCGTTGTTTCTGCCATGTATGAATCTGTCATATAATTTGCCATGTTTACATGGGTGCCATCATCTCTTCTAATCCTTTTTGGCTCAAGGTCAGTAAATGACTTTTGTTCTATGCAACTAGTAGATTCATGCCATGACTTTGTTTTCCATGACAAGTTCCTGTAACATGTTGTTTGATAGCTCTAAACATTGCAACCTAATGTTATTTCTGCAAAGTCTGAAACTGTTATTATTTGCAATCTTCCCATGTGTGTTTGAGCATGTTCTAGTGATTTCTGGAGATAGCTCAGTGTTCATGTTTTGTTATTATTTACCTGTACATCATGTCCATGCCTTTTGTTCTTATGTTGAGTTGTTGTAGCATATTGTTTTGATGCTTTCAATATGCCTAGTTGCTGTTTTGGACAGATTGGTGTTATGACTTGTATAGAGTGCATGTGTTGAACCGTTGCTCCGTTTTGAGTGTGCTCTATATGAAACTTGCTTGATTTTGCATGTAGCTTCATATTATCATGTTGCATCCTTGTTTTTAGGTGTTTGCTTGATGTTTGTATGCATTTTGCATCAATGCCATGTTTAACTTGTTTTGCTCATATCTTCTAGGCCGTAGCTCCGAACTAAATGAACTTCATATGGAACTTTACTAGAATCTCCTGTGGATCATCTTGGTGCATCTTAACTTGCTATTTAACAACTTGAACATAAGATTTATTCAGATCTGGACCAATTTCGAAATTTGCATATGAGGACTTGTCGGATGTGTTATATGTTGTTCTCGGCCTCATTTAAACTTTCCTTGATGTGTTGCTCTTGTTTGCATCATCTCTTGCCATGAGTAGATTCATGTAGTCTTGTCTTGCATCATGACTGTTGTGCATCATGTCCTGTCTATGTGTGGTGTGTTTACCGTGGTGTGTGCTTCTCTCGATAGTTCCCGTTTCGTTGCGATCGTGAGGATTCGTTCGTCTACGCTTGGTTCGTCTTCGTGGCGTCATCTTCTTCATGGACTCGTTCTTCTTCATTGCAGGATTTCAGGCAAGATGACCGCTACCTTGGATCTCACTACTATCATAGCTATGCTAGTTGCTTCGTTCTATCGCTTTGCTACTCTACCTATCACCTGTTTATCAAGCCTCCCAAATTGCCATGTCAGCCCCTAACCTTTTTCACCCTTCCTAGCAAACCATTGCTTGGCTATGTTACTGCTTTGCTCAGCCCCTCTTATAGCGTGGTTAGTTGCAGGTGAAGTTGAAGATTGCTCCATGGTGGAAAGGATTTTGGTTGGGATATCACAATATCTCTTATATTATTAATGCATCTATATACTTGGTAAAGGGTGGAAGACTCGGCCTTATGCCTGGTGTTTTGTTCCACTCTTGCCGCCCTAGTTTCCGTCATATCGGTATTATGTTCCCAGATTTTGCGTTCCTTATGCGGTTGGGTGATTTATGGGACCCCCTTGACAGTTCGCTTTGAATAAAACTCCTGCAGCAAGGCCCAACCTTGGTTTTACCATTTGCCTCTCCTAGCCCTCTTTCCCTTGGGAGTCGCTCTCTCGAGGGTCATCTTTATTTTATCCCCCCCCCCCCGGCCAGTGCTCGTCGTGAGTGTCGGTCCAACCTGTCAGCCGCCGGTGGTCACCAGGGGCAACTCTGGGCTGGCCTACCGGAAGTTTGGACAATCCGGTGTGCCCTGAGAACGAGATATGTGCAGCTCCTATCAGGATTTGTCGGCACATTCGGGCGGCTTTGCTGGTCTTGTTTTACCATTGTCGAAATGTCTTGTAAACCGGGATTCTGAGTCTGATCGGGTCTTCCTAGGAGAAGGTATATCCTTCATTGATCGCGAGAGCCTATCATGGGCTAAGTTGGGACACCCCTGCAGGGTATAAACTTTCGAAAGCCGTGCCCACGGTTATGGGCAGATGGGAATTTGTTAATGTCCGGTGTAGATAACTTGACACCAGATCCGAACTAAAACGCATCAATCGCGTGTGTAGCCGTGATGGTCTCTTTTCGGTGGAGTCCGGGAAGTGAACACGGTTTTGGGTTATGTTTGACGTAAGCAGGAGTTCAGTATCACTTCTTGATCATTGCTAGTTTCACGACCGTTCCGCTTGCTCTCTTCTCGCTCTTATTTGCGTATATTAGCCACCATCCTTGCTTAGTCGCTGCTGCAACCTCACCACTTTACCCCTTCCTTTCCCTTTAAGCTTTGCTAGTCTTAATACCCATGGTAATGGGATTGCTGAGTCCTCGTGGCTCATAGATTACTAGAACAACAGTTGCAGGTACAGGTTATGCGATGATCTTGACGTGACAGCGATGTTACTTGTTTTGGAGTGCTTCTTCTTCTTCTTCTTCGATGAGGGAATAGGTTCTAGGTCGGCAGCCTGGGCTAGCAGGGTGGATGTCGTTTGAGTTTCTGTTTGTGTTTCATCCGTAGTCGGATGATGCTCTTATGTATTGTGATGTTGTATTCGTGTGGCATTGTATGCCTTTTGTATGTATCCCCATCTATTATGTAATGCTGATGTAACGATATCCACCTTGCAAAAGCTTCCTCAAGATGCGCTTCTATCCTTGGTGGGACCTTCGAGTTCCTTTAGGATAGGGTCGCATCTTGGGCGTGACAAGTTGGTATCAGAGCCTCGACCGACCTTAGGATCCCCCTTGATTGATCGTGTAGTTTGGCCGTTGTTGAGTCTAGAAAAAAAACTATTTTTCGGAGTCTAGTTATATCGGAGAGTAGGAATTCTTTTTACTCCTCAGCCCCTTCATCACTCTTGTGAGGAATCTTGATGTAGGTCTTGTGAATTACTTCTTTTCCCTTTCAAATTTTTTCTTTAGGTTCACGCAGTTGGTTTTCCAATCGTTGGCTCTCAGCTCTTTTCATCCGGTGCATTTCTCGTCAAGTCGACTCAAGCCTCTTCATCATTGAGTTCAATCCTTAGTTGTTTTCTTTTCCCACCCGCCCACCCCTTTTTCTTCTCAAAGCCGGAGTCCGTAATCGAGTATCCTTCCTACTCGTGCAAAGTCTTTGATTTCTTTCCTCAATGATTTCAACCGGTGTTTTCTCTTCAAGATATTCGTCGGTCTCCCCTTCCAAGTTGCCTTTGTTTTCCCGCCCTCCTATCCTCTTCTTCCCGGAGTTTGAGTCTCTTTCGAGCATCAATTTCATTCTGTGGAGCCTCTTCAGTCTTCCCTCAATCATTTCAACCGGTGAATTCTCGTCTCGGTGGACATTCTTCATCTTTTTTCTTCTCCGGTGAATTCAATTCCATTTTTCGGTAGTGATTACATTCTTTTCCTTGGATCAAGTGTTTTCCCTATTCGTTCGCCTCTCGCCATTTAATCATTCCGGAGTTCGGAAGACATCTCAGGACATTCGTCTGTGTTCCAATTAATTCAATGTTGTCACCTCATTCAAATATTTCAATTGTTCTGGTGCATCATCTATCTGTTCAACAATCCTTCTCAACGGTGTTTTCCTTTAGTGGGCCCTAACCCACAGGCCTTTTCCCAGGATCTTACCTGACTCTTCTAATTCACCCGGAGTTATTCTTAAATTCTTTTTGGAGTTTGACGTAAGAATGAATTTCATCAGTCAGATACCTTCTCGAAGATCTCGTTCAAACTCTTTTCATTGTTGCCTCAACCTCTTCGCTTTTCATTCTCCCGGAGTATCTCAGTAAATTTTGGTGGTGTTTCCCGTCGTCATTTGAAGACCGAAGAAGAGTTTTTTTCCTCTAAGTCTTGCACGTTCTCTCGAAGTTTCATGGTTCTAGCTCCATTTTATCCTCTCAAATTATTCCGTTTGACAGATATTCTTTTCTTACCCATCCGGAGTATGTCAGGAGTTGTTTTCCATTTCTTCTCACCGGAGGCATCATTCCAGCTACCATTATCCAATTATCCCGGTGCTTCGTTCAAGTGTTCTTCAATCAGCTCATGATCTCTTTGTTCTTTTGCATCTAAATCCCCTCTGGCATATTGGTTCTTTCTAATTCTTCCCGGTGATTCAGTCTCTTTCATCAGTCATTTTCGAATTCTTACTGTGGTTCGCTCAAGATTCTTTTTCCTTGATTATCATTTTAATCCATTCGTTCTTTCGAATCCTACCGGTGGTTCATGAAGACTTTCTCAAGTTTTGTGCTATACCCCCTTAATCCCTTTTCAAGAAGAATAAGTAGTATGCAAAATCCATTGCTTGTCATCAATTTAACTTGATGAAGGATAAACATACAATAAATCTTATTCTTAATTCATCCAAGTGAGTAATCCCTTCCTTCGGAGTTTGTTCTTGATGAATAAATTCTAGTTCCAAGTGTTTTCATTTTTCCTTTTTCGGAGTTCAAAATTTCCTCGGTCATTTCGTCGGGACCTCCATTTAAATCACTGCAAGCTTTAATCTTATTCTTTTCATGCTTCATTCTATCTCGTCATCCTTTTGTCACCGGAGTTCTTCATGCTGGTTCTTCATGATTTAATTCATTCTTCAAGTGTTCATCAAGATTCTTGTTGGTAGAGTTCAAGTATCGTTCTGCTCGCGTCTCGTAGCGCAATTAGTTCTCCATATTCCTTTGAAGTGGAGTTTTGCATTTCTTCGTTCTTCTCAGTTATCCAATCATTTCCGTTTGTGGCCGGTTATCACCTCATGATCTTGAGATGTTACCTATAAGACCACAACAAGCCTATTCTTTTCGTGGTTAGTTCTCTCAACAACTCCGTTCAATCCTTCCTTCTAAGTTCTTTTCATTCAATTCTTTCAATTCTTCCGTAAGCATTGCGTTGTTTATGTCGTCAAGTATCATTCCATCCTCTCAAGTTCGTGTTCTATTCTTTCTATTTTCAGCCGGAGTGCTGCCTAAATCCTTTTAGTCTTAGTCGTTTCTTATCTCGTCCTAACCAGAGTGGTTTCTTAGTCTATCTGATTCCGTGAACTTTCGATCCTCGTCATTCTCGTCGTTCCTCTCTTCTTCTCGAGTGCTCTGGATTCTTTGCTTCTTCTATTCAGTTCTTGTTTAATCTCATCCCTTTTCCCTTCTGTCTCGGTCCTAAGATCTCGGGACGAGATCTCTTGTTAGTGGGGGAGTGTTGTAACACCCCGGATTTGATGCGCCAGGTGTCTGCCAGTTATTTGCCATAGTTGCCATGTCATTTGCTTGCGTGTTGCATTTTGCCATGCCATCATCTACATTTCATCTGCATGTTTTACAAAACTTGCATCCGTTCGGGTTCTCCCGGTTCTCTCCGTTGTCCGTTCGGAGTCCGGAACTCTCAGACCTTGTTTTCGTGCCATTTGGAGGTCGTTTGATACTCAAATGGTTAACCGGGTAACCATAAAAGCCTCTTTTGTCTTGCAGCCCAACACCCCTTCAAAGTGGCACAAAACCCATCCAAACCCCCTCCATGGTCTCGGTCGTTCGATCATGATCGTGTGGGCGAAAACCGCACCCCATTTGGACTCTCCTAGCTCCCAGCAACTATAAATATGCCCGCCCCGTCCAAATTCAGGGATAAATCCCCCCGAAACCCTAGATCCACCCTCCTCTGCGCCGCCGGACACGTCCGTCCCAAGCCGGACCTGCCCCGCGCCGCCGCCAGTCCAATCCGGAGCCGCCACCTGTCCTCCGCCGCCGCCCCTACGCTGCAGGCCCACCGGGCCCGCCTCCGGCCCTCCCGGCCCGCGCGCCGCCCACCGTCGGGTACCGTCCCCGCTGCCTGCACCCGCGCATCCTCGCCGCCCCGAGCCGCTGCTCGCCGCCGCCTCAGCGTCGACGCTGCCCGCTGTCCGGCTGCGCCGCCCTTCGCCAGCCCCGTCGCCGGTTCCCGCGGGCCGCGCTGCCCCGCATCGGCCCCGCGCGCCGCCCGGAAGGTCGCCGCCCTGCCCGGAGCTCGCCGGCCTTCGCCTCCGGCCGCCGACCTCCGCCTACGGCTCTCCTGCCGCAGATACGGCCGGGCCAGACCAGATCTGGTCGGCCCCGGCCTCCTCCTGCCGCCCCTCCCGCTCGCTCCGGCCACCGCGGGCTCGCCGGAGTTCCTCGCCGCCGCCGGCGACCGCCTCGTCCCAGATCCGGCCGGGTGGGATGAGATCCACCCGGTCCCAAACCAAACGCGCCTTCACCTCACCTGGTTCCCTCCGTCCCGGGTCCTCCCCGTCCACGTTTTCGCGAGGTGAAAAATCTGCTAAGTCCCCAGATCTGTAACATTTTCATGCCCTGTTCATGATGCCATATCTCCATGCATACTGCTCCATTTCGTGCGTGTAATATGTCAAAATGTTCGTTGTGTGATGATCTTGATCTCATTCAATTGCATCATGTTCATTTGAGTCCATCTTGATGCCTGAAGCATCGTTGCAAGAGTGTTATATAATGTTGGCTGCTGTCTGGTAACAGAACATGTTCATTTGTCATTTTTGCCATGTTTGATGTGTGCATCCTATGAGGTTGATGTCTATATGTGTTTTGTGCTACATCATGCCATCTTTACAGTGGTGAATGACATGTATTTTTGTGATCAATTTGGTGAGTAGAACAAGCATACAAACTAGGCTTCGTGATGTTGCTGATTTCAGTCCCTGTTCTGCTGTTATTTTTATGCCATGTAAACTTGATTCTACAGAGAGATCCCAGCATATTTTGAGATACTTCATTAAGGATGTTTTGAACATGTGGTTATTCTCTATCCGTTCATGCCCCTTTTTGCAATTATGGAGTAGTCTAGCATGTCATTTTCGTGCTCTAATTTTGCTTTAAAATGTTTCCTGGCAGGTTGTTTACATGTTATTCAATTTTGCCAAGGTTGTTGTAGTTGATCCTTGCATGCTATGAGCTTGTTCTTGCCTTGGTCAGTTTCATAAACATGTCTTCTTGATGATGCTATGCTTATCTTGTCATGCAATGACTTGTGGTGAGTGAATCGAGCTTGTGAAGTAGTGTACTTGATGTTGCTGTTTTACTAGGCTGAATCTGTTATTTTGTGATGCTATGTAAACCTGCTGCTACAAGTCATTCTATGCATAATCTGGAGATGTTCACTAAGGATGTTTTGTTATACATGTCATGCTCTATCCAGACATGTCCCTGGTTGCATTTATAGACTGTTGTAGCTTGTTGTAATCTTTCTCTAAATTTGCTAAATAATGTTGCTGTCAGCCTATTAACATTAAGTTCAGTTTTGCCATGAGCTTTGCTAGTGATCCATGCAATCTATGAACTTCCTCTTGCCATGTTTAACTTCACAAACATGTCGTCTTACTATTGGCTACCTTTTAATGCCATGTAATGCTCCGTAGTGAGTGGTACAAGCTCACCAACAAGCCTACTTATCGCTGTTTCTGCCATGTATGAATCTGTCATATAATTTGCCATGTTTACATGGGAGCCATCATCTCTTCTGATCCTTTTTGGCTCATGGTCAGTAAATGACTTTTGTTCTATGCAACTATTAGATTCATGCCATGACTTTGTTTTCCATGACAAGTTCCTGTAACATGTTGTTTGATAGCTCTAAACATTGCAACCTGATGTTATTTCTGCAAAGTCTGAAACTGTTATTATTTGCAATCTTGCCATGTGTGTTTGAGCATGTTCTAGTGATTTCTGGAGATAGCTCAGTGTTCATGTTTTGTTTTGCTTTACCTGTACATCATGTCCATGCCTTTTGTTCTTTTATTGAGGTGTTGTAGCATATTGTTTTGATGCTTTCAATATGCCTAGTTGCTGTTTTGGACAGATTGTTGTTATGACTTGTATAGAGTGCATGTGTTGAACCGTTGCTCCGTCTGGAGTGTGCTCTATATGAAACTTGCTTGATTTTGCATGTAGCTTCATATTATCATGTTGCATCCTTGTTTTGAGGCGTTTGCTTGATGTTTTTATGCATTTTGCATCAATGCCATGTTTAACTTGCTTTGCTCATATCTTCTAGGCCGTAGCTCCGAACTAAATGAACTTCATATGGAACTTGACTAGAATCTCGTGTAGATCATCTTGGTGCATATTAACTTGCTATTTAACAACTTGAACATAAGGTTTTTTCAGATCTGGACCAATTTCGAAATTTGCATATAAGGACTTGCCGGATGTGTTATATGTTGTTCTCGGCCTCATTTAAAATTGCCTTGATGTGTTGCTCTTGTTTGCATCATCTCTTGCCATGAGTAGCTTCATGTAGTCTTGTATTGCATCATGATTGTTGTGCATCATGTCATGTGTATGTGTGGTGTGTTTACCGTGTTGTGTGCTTCTCTCGATAGTACCCGTTTCGTTGCGATCGTGAGGATTCGTTCGTCTACGCTAGGTTCGTCTTCGTGGCTTCATCTTCTTCATGGACTCGTTCTTCTTCCTTGCGGGATTTCAGGCAAGATGATCGCTACCCTGGATCTCACTACTATCATAGCTATGATAGTTGCTTCGTTCTATCGCTTGCTGCTCTACCTATCACCTGTTTATCAAGCCTCCCAAATTGCCATGTCAGCACCTAACCTTTTTCACCCTTCCTAGCAAACCATTGCTTGGCTATATTACCGCTTTGCTCAACCCCTCTTATAGCGTTGTTAGTTGCAGGTGAAGTTGAAGATTGCTCCATGGTGGACAAGATTTTGGTTGGGATATCACAATATCTCTTATATTATTAATGCATCTATATACTTGGTAAAGGGTGGAAGACTCGGCCTTATGCCTGGTGTTTTGTTCCACTCTTGCCACTCTAGTTTCCGTCATATCGGTATTATGTTCCCGGATTTTGCGTTCCTTACGCGGTTGGGTGATTTATGGGACCCCCTTGACAGTTCGCTTTGAATAAAACTCCTGCAGCAAGGCCCAACCTTGGTTTTACCATTTGCCTCACCTAGCCCTTTTTCCCTTGGGAGTCGCGCTCTCGAGGGTCATCTTTATTTTATCCCCTCCCCCCCCGGCCAGTGCTCGTCGTGAGTGTTGGTCCAACCTGTCAGCTGTCGGTGGTCACCAGGGGCAACTCTGGGCTGGCCTACCGGAAGTTTGTACAATCCGGTGTGCCCTGAGAATGAGATATGTGCAGCTCCTATCAGGATTTGTCGGCACATTCGGGTGGCTTTGTTGGTCTTGTTTTACCATTGTCGAAATGTCTTGTAAACCGGGATTCTGAGTCTGATCGGGTCTTCCTGGGAGAAGGTATATCCTTCGTTGATCGCGAGAGCTTATCATGGGCTAAGTTGGGACACCCCCGCAGGGTATAAACTTTCGAAAGTCGTGCCCGCAGTTATGGGCAGATGGGAATTTGTTAATGGCCCGTTGTAGATAACTTGACACCAGATCCGAATTAAAATGCATCAACCGCGTGTGTAGCCGTGATGGTCTCTTTTTGGCAGAGTCCGGGAAGTGAACACGGTTTTGGGTTATGTTTGACGTAAGCTGGAGTTCAGGATCACTTCTTGATCATTGCTAGTTTCATGACCGTTCTGCTTGCTCTCTTCTCGCTCTTATTTGCGTATGTTAGCCACCATCCTTGCTTAGTCGCTGCTACAACCTCACCACTTTACCCCTTACTTTCCCTTTAAGCTTTGCTAGTCTTGATACCCATGGTAATGGGATTGCTGAGTCCTCTGGCTCACAGATTACAACAACAACAATTGCAGGTACAGGTTATGTGATGATCTTGACGTGAGAGCGATGTTACTTGTTTTGGAGTGCTTCTTCTGCTTCTTCTTCGATTAGGGGATAGGTTCCAGGTCGGCAGCCTGGGCTAGCAGGGTGGATGTCGTTTGAGTTTCTGTTTGTGTTTCATCCATAGTCGGATGATGCTCTTATGTATTGTGATGTTGTATTCGTGTGGCATTGTATGCCTTTTGTATGTATCCCCATCTATTATGTAATGTTGATGTAATGATATCCACCTTGCAAAAGCGTCTTCAAGATGCGCTTCTATCCTTGGTGGGACCTTCGAGTTCCTTTAGGATAGGGTCGCATCTTGAACGTGATAGTCTCCTGACCCTTCTTCTTCCTTGTCTCTGATTCTTCCCCTACAGAACTCCGCACAGGCCGCCGGCCGAACCACCGGCCCCGACCCCCCGCCCTCCCATGCACCACCCCACTGCCTGTGTTCCTTTGCCACCCTCACCGCCACCCCTGCCCCCACCCGCTTCAAGTTTTCTTTGTTCAGCGAGGCCCCACCACTGCCAGGCCACCGCCCCCCACAACCACCATCCCTACCCGAGCCCCTTCCTTCCCTCCTGCGAAATCCGGCGAGCTCTCAAAAATCCACTAACCCAAATTTCAAATTTAGTCTATTGTCATTTAACTAGTGTGGAATATAAAAGGGGAAAATCATAAGCATTGTGAATAGTGTTGAGCATGCCATGGCGGATCTAAAGGTGCAAACCGGACAAAGGCAACTTCCCAACTAATGTTTGCTTTTAACTAACAAGTGATGGATAAGAAATCACACTGAAGTAGTGGCGATCTATTTTCTTGCTACGATAAATAAGTTGAGCAGATATCAAATAGTACCGCCTCTGGTGCGGCACCGTGTATGCATCTGTTGAGAATTTGATGGTGTTGCGGTAGCGATGGCTGTCGGTGGCGTGGAAGCACATCTAGGAGGGTAGACGGTGGCGGCGAGGGAAATATCCAGCGCGATGGACGAGACAGTCGTAGGAGCGGTACAGGCAATGTGCACGATGGAGGGGATGAAGCAAGAGGACGGGATGCAAGGATCATGGTCCTAATCCGTGGAGGAGAGAGGGCGATCTCTTGTAATGGACGACGGCATCGGGGTATCAGCTCCAGCACGGTGGGGAAGGACGGTGGTGGATGGGGTGGCAAACGGAGGAGGCTGGGGTGGAGAGGGTGTTTTGGTGCCCACATAGTATGAATGGGGAAATGGAGGGAGAGAAGAAGGGAGAACCATGCATTCAGGGCACACTTGTATGAAATGCAAGGAAATTTACAAACTTAGTCCCCGTTTAAAATTTCCTATGTCATAGCAATATTAGGTGGTTGGGGATAGGACGGTAATCTCGCATACACCAAATATTTGCCGCTGGAGATTTCGGTCAAGGAGAGTTTGTTTTGGCGCCCACCGTGTATGAATCTGGGTGAGAGGCGATTTCAGCCGAGGAGACACTGTGTTTTGGCGCCCACCGTGTATGAATCTGGGTGAGAGGCGGTTATTGAAGGAAATATGCCCTAGAGGCACTAATAAAGTTATTATTTATTTCCTTATTTCATGATAAATGTTTATTATTAATGCTATAATTGTATTAACCGAAAACATAATACATGTGTGAATACATAGATAAACATAATGTCACTAGTATGCCTATACTTGACTAGCTCGTTGAATCAAAGATGGTTAAGTTTCCTAGCCATAGACATGAGTTGTCATTTGATTAACGGGATCACATCATTGGAGAATGATGTGATTGACTTGACCCATTCCGTTAGCTTAGCACTTGATCGTTTAGTATGTTCCTATTGCTTTCTTCATGGCTTATACATGTTCCTACAACTATGAGATTATGCAACTCCCGTTTACCGGAGGAACACTTTGTGTGGTACCAAACGTCACAACTTAACTGGGTGACTATAAAGGAGCTCTACAGGTGTCTCCGAAGGTACATGTTGAGTTGGCGTATTTCGAGAATAGGATTTGTCACTCCGATTGTCGGAGAGGTATCTCTGCGCCCTCTCGGTAATGCACATCATTATAAGCCTTGCAAGTAATGTAGCTAATGAGTTAGTTGCAGGACGATGCATTACATAACGAGTAAAGAGACTTGCCGGTAACGAGATTGAACTAGGTATTGAGATACCGACGACCAAGTCTCGGGCAAGTAACATACTGATGACAAAGGGAAATACGTATGTTGTTATGTTGTTTGACCGATAAAGATCTTCGTAGAATATGTGGGAGCCAATATGAGCATCCAGGTTCCGCTATTGGTTATTGACTGGAGACGTGTCTCTGTCATGTCTACATAGTTCTTGAACCCGTAGGGTCCGCACTCTTAAAGTTGGATGACGGTTATATCATGAGTTATGTGTTTTGATGTACCGAAGATAGTTCAGAGTCCCGGATGAGACCGGGGACATGACGTGGAGTCTCGAAATGGTCTAGACGTAAAGATCGATATATTGGACGACTATATTCAGATATCGGAAAGGTTCCAAGTGATTCGGGTATTTATCGGAGTACCGGAGAGTTACGGGAATTCGCCGGGGAGTATATGGGCCTTATTGGGCCATACAGGAATAGAGGAGAGAGACCAAAAGGAAGGAGGCACGCGCCCCCCTTCTGGTCCGAATTCTTCTAAACTGGGGAAGAAATGGAACAGGGGTCCTATTTGCTGCAGTTGGGGCTCTCTCTGGTTCGAAAAGGGATTTGGCAACTGGATTTGGCGTACTCATTGCGAGAATGGGGTTTTTGCGTCGTAGAGCTGGTGCTATGTCAACTGGCATCATCATATTGTTTGCTGCAGTTGGGGTCTACTGAGTTGGGGCATCAGAAATGATCAGTGTAGTAGGGATAGAGTCTGCTAGAGTTGGGGTGTTTTGTGGGTCAGGTGATATTGCAACTACACCTAATGGGCTATTTGATTTTCAGGTGTCACTACCTTTTCCAAATACTTTTCTTGTGCTCCTCCGATCAGCAATCACCCTCTTCCTTTTGAATATCTGATACACAAGAAAAACATTTGAATGGATAAATATGGTTTGATGATAGATGGAATATGTACTGAAAATGGATAGGCAGGGCGTAATCACATACACTGTGCGTAAACTAAGCTAATGGAAGTGCAACAAAGTAGAAGCAATGCAAAGCATCAGTTGCAAGATATGTTCGACCAATATAACCTTGGAAAATTAGAGCAATCACCTGGATGGGTGAATAAGACAGGGCGTCTACCTCTGACTCCTCCACTAGGGAGCTACATTGACTTAGGTCTCCCTCTAGCTCAGAATCACTTTTAGGATCATATTCTGAGCATGAACCTGTAGGTGGAGAGCATTTGCATTGCATTGCATCCAGACTTGATTTCAGTCCCTTAATTCTAAGTTTGACAGCCATCGTATTGTTCTGCTTTATTCTTTTCATGCGCGCAAGCTCATAATCATTATGATGTTGCTCAGAATCTGAGATTCATGAAAACATAAAAAGTTGTCAGATTATCTATGGAATGCATTGTGGATTCAACTCGAAGAGTGTCTCCCTATAAACCCCTGCATATGCAAAGTTCACACCCAACCGTGCTGACCAGACCACACATAGAAATACAAACCCCTTAGGTCTCTATAACAGGCAGAAACACATTTCAAAACTGAAGTAGGAACATTAGAATCATATCAAATTCGTATTTGAACAAACAAACTAAGGAATTATGAGTGGCATAATGTTTAGCTTCAAGGGTGGAGTGTTGGTAGTGCGACACAAAGCAAGTAGGCAGATTGTATTCCATGTAAAAGATCAAAGCCTATGTAAAAGCTGGAAATGACACTTTCTTTCATCATGTGTGGGCAACGAACACTGCATTGTATATCGACCAAGATTTTACAAACACTAAGTGTTGAGGATGTATCTCAGGATAAATCGGGTTGGCTTAGTGAGTGCTGCACGCCTGAGTCCTGAACAGACTGGGAAGGTAGGCACGGCGGCACGCCCGGGCAGTGTTGACACTGTTGGGCAAGCGGCTCCTAACCTCCTGTTAGTCTGACGTCTCCTCCTAGAGTCATGCCATACGGCGACGGCAAGTCGCCGACGATGTAGGCAGTTGGGGGCGAGTAGAGATCGGAAGCGCTTTGCAGAACAGAGGGGAATCGAGGCCTGGGACGACCCAAAATCCTAGGGTGGGCCACGGCCCACCGTGGACACCCTGTAGATATACACACCCTAGGGGCCAACATGAATTTTGGAAACTAAATTAGGAACATTTAGCTAACCAATTAAATGACTCTGTTTTAATAATATCACATTCGTATTTGAACAACTAAGCTTGTTTAGCTTGATGGGTGGAGCAGAGATATTATTACATGAAGCACGTATTCTGATCGTATAGTGATCATAAAAGGGGAAACCCTAAGATTTTTTTTAAGCAAAAGAGGGTTTCCCCTCCGATTTCTATTAAAGAAATACCACGGATCCAACATGATCAATTAAACCCTAAGCATGATCAATTAAACCGTATTATGACTATGCCATGGCAGATTTAAAGCTGCAAACCGGAGAAATGATATTTAGCATCCATTGTTTGCTTTGAACTAAGAACTAAATTCTAAGAGCTGAAAAGAAAGTAGAGTAACCAAGTTACGATCTATTTTCTGGTTGAGATCAAAAAGTTGAGGAGATATGAAGTACCACCTCTCTTGCGATGCCGTGTAGGCATCGAGGGTGCGATGGCTGTCGGTGGCGTTGAAGCAGATCTGTGACGGTAGACGGGTGCATCGGGGGATAAGTCCCATTGTGGTGGAATAGAAGGTCGTGTGAGCGGCCCCGGCAAAGAGGACGACGGCGCCGATGAAGCGAGAAGACACGATGCAAGGCTCTTGGTCCGTCGCCGTTGATGAGAAACGTCCATCTCTAGTAGTGGACGACGGGGTCTTGGTAGGCGCTCCGACATGGTGGAGGACGGTGGCAATGGAAGGGGTTTTGGACAGCGGTGATGGATGGGGTGGCGGGCGGAGGAGGCTGGTATGGGGATGGTTTTCTAGCATGGATGGTGTATGAATGGGAACCATGTTTTTGGGATGCGCCTGTCTGAAATATGGGTAAGTTACAAACTTAGCCCCCGTTTAAAATTTGGACGTCTCGTCGGTTGGGGATAGGATGGTAATCTTGCATCTCACCAATATTTGCCAAAAGCGATTTCGAGCGAGGAGAGGGTGTTTTGGCACCCATGGTTGGCGCCCACAGTGTATGAACGGGGCTGACAGGTAGGGCAGTTGTGTCACGTCTAAGTGAAGTTACAAACCTTCCTCTATTGAAAATATTTGCCTACATCGATTTCGGCCGAGTCGAGTTTGTTTGGCCGCCCACCGTGTACGAATGGGTAAATGGAGGGAGAAACAAAGGTCTTTCGGATGAGCTTGAATCAAATGTGTTTTTTGGCCCATGTTTGGTCCCCACCATGTCGGAGTGGGCTTAGAGGCGGTCGTGTCACGTCTAATTGAAGTTACTAAGCTACCCCTATTAAGAGTAGTGGAAATCGGGCCGTTGGATTGTCCGTGTAATGGGTAGACAGTAATTTCCATCTCCCAAACACTTGGCTTCGGGCAACCGACATGGGAGTGGAAATTTTGCCACTTCTTTCGAATTTTGGGACAATAAGCATCCACGTTTACCCTGGCAACTAAATTCGAATCCATTTTGTATTCCTATACAAATCTTTATAAATCCTATGCGTTTTATATATCTGCAGAAGCACGACAAAGATGTATTCCATTGTCATATATGAATATGATTTACAAATGCCGATACTCAAATTCAGAAGCTAGAATCCAGTTTAAGGTGAATTCGGATATTTGGAACACTTTATGTCCAACTCAAATGTCACACGCAGCATAATGTGTAATCCCATTTAGATATGTACACAAGCGATGTATCAAGATTCAAATACCAAGTCTATCAACCAAGAATGTACATAACTAACAGACATATAAACATTTATAGAGTATATGGATCAATAAAATCAACTAACATACATAAGCCAGGCCGCTGTACTTTTTTTGCTAGAACATCATCCTTCTTTTAGCGAAGCTACTACAACATCTTGGCCCTTTCCAATGCGTGCCACTTATGGTCCATCTATACTACTATTATTGATGAATGCACATTCTGCCCAATTGGCATATTTGTAGGTCTGGCATAGCAATCAAAATGAAACGTCTCCGAGTCTTATCAATTAATACAGACTTGTGCTCAAATAAAATTACAAACCAAAAAACAAAAAACAATTATTACATGATATCTAAAACAAATGGTTTGACTGATTACATGAACAAACAACAGAAAGAACATTTCACCTATGATTTACCAATTTGGAATTTAATTTCCTTTTTTCCTCCAGGATCTTAACAATGCGGTCAGTCTCAGCTTGCTTCATTTTGAAATCCACCAAATATTTAATGGTTGTCTTGAGTACTGCTTGTGATTTTGCTGTTTCCTTCCTCAACATGTCAACTTCATCTCTATGTACAGAAGCAAAATCTCTTTCTACCACTAGTTTAGCCTCTAGAGCATCAGTAGTTGGCAATTCATAATGCACGATTGGGCTGGTGCCACTGTTGTGGGATGATACGACGTCCATGGGGACCTCTCTCTTTGATCTTGGGCTAACCTGTTTTGCCATTAAAGTTCCGATTGGATTCCAAAAAGTTTAAGTTATCAAAACATCTCAACTGGGAGTTATAACAGCAAACCTGTTAAACAAACAAGGAATTAAAGAGTTTCAGTTGGATGCTGAAAAGTAGTTATTAACATCATTGTAACCGGTTGTTGCAACAGCCAAGCAGTTAAACAAACTAGTTTTGCAAAAGGTACCTGTTGTGGCATTGGAGTTTCTCGTGGATCCTGAAAAGTTGAGTAGCCAGTAACGTGATTAGAGCAACCGGTTGCAGCAGAAAAGCAGTTAAACAAACAAGTTTTGCAAAAGGAACCTATTGTGGCATTGGAGTTTCTCTTGGATCCTGAAAAGTTGAGTAGTCAATAACTTGATTAGAGCAACAAGTTATACCAGCAAACTTGTTACACAAATATATTTTTGAAAATGTACCTGTTGTGCAATTGGACTTCCAATTGGATCCTGAAAACATGAAGTTGGTAAGATGATTACAACAATAGGTTACAGCAGCAAACCAGGTAAACAAGGAAGTTTCTGAAAACATACCTGTTGTGCCAACGGAGTTTCAGTTGGATCCTTCAAACTTGAATGTTAGCAATCCATAAATAAAGTTTTGCAAGAGACATAAGAAACTAACATCAAACTAGTAAAACTAACCAGTTTTGGGAATGTATTTAATTACACATGAACTAGTAAAACTAACAAGTTCTTGGCAACGTATTAAAGTAACAAGTCGGTACAATTTACCAGCAACACAGACATCTGTAAAGTTCTTTGATGTAAGCAAAATGATTCCAACACATATATAAGTTAAAAAGACGGTGTCCCTCATATAAACATGACAGTTGTCTATCTATGAACATGCAAACATTACTAGTGCTACAAGTGATAGCAGCAAACTATTTAAACAAACAGGGTATCAGAATGTCAATTACGCGTGAATTCTACTGCACCCTAGAAGTACACATTACCAGCTACATACGTGCTTAAGTAGCTATTTAAGTTCAGGCAAAAAGGTAATTCTTAACAGTAAGTATCAAACACATAGATAGGCGCAGTCTATAATAGGATTAACAGGCTATGTCATTATGTAATCAGTAGCAAACTAAATTAAGCCAAGCAACATAATTGAACAGTTTTGCAATAAGTGGCTAACTAAAATTACAAGAAGTAGGTAACTGAACTTACGCTAGCTCTTTGTAAAGGCACACTACAACTCTTTTTCGCTCACAAGGTTCTACGAAGGAGTCCATGGCATCAATTGCTTGGATACGCACTCCCGATACTTCTTTCTTCCCACACTGCATTGGTAAGTCGAATGGTTAATCTGGTAAGATGGTGCTCCTTAATATGTTATATGAGGACATATAGTCATAATAGGTGTAGACACACACATCACACTAGCTTTTACTGTATATTTCATGCGATTACGTTTGGCATATCGAGATCTAAGCAATCTACAATAGGATGAAAAGACTGACATCCTTCACATTATTGGCGAACTCAGTTCATAGAAACAAGCAATTCAACCATTCCGTGGTTAAATCAAAAGCGCCACTAGAATATTTTTCACTACCCCAATCATACACGCAAAAAGGGGCGACACCACCATAGGGGCTGGTATGGGAGGCTGCCTCGGGTGGCTGGAAAGTGTGCACCTAGTTTGAGTTCTCCAGGTTGGCCCAGGCTAGTTTTGTTCGCCCCAACGCACGAGCAGGCAATGTAAAAAATGAATAAAAATGTTTCAATTTGTATGGGCAAACAACACAAGTGCAAGGCATGCCCTATAGCAGGCTCGCAGCCCAAACGAGCGCCTCCCATATCGATCGACAACAGGAAAAATCCCATTTTGTTCGCTCCAACATCTAGTCTAGTTCGCTCCTAACCTAGCCGCCACTGGAAAGATTGACACAACACTTCCTCATGCCCTCATTTGTGGGAGGTTGTCGGGCTTCAAGCGAACAGAAGGAAAAGAAGATGAAGATCCAACCCTGGGTGTAGCCTGCGTGGGAGGCAGCGAAGGTAGCACGGGCATGGAATCGAGCTTGTGCAAACGGACAGTCGCAACTTGCAAGAGTAGCATGCGCAATGAGCAGGTACATCACATCCCTAATTATATCTAATTCAACTGTTCAATTTCTGGCCAATAGTTAAACCTGACGGTGTTGTAAAACTGCTTGTATGTAGGGAATCTATTAGAAAATGAAACAAATTTCTGCTTATTTTATAACTCCCCCAATGAATACTAAACTAACTGAATCTGATGTATCTAATCAAGTTTCCGGTGCAAACATACAAGCTCATGTTGTTCTTGAGCCTGAAGTGTCTAATGAACAGACTGCTAATGAAGGATTTGATGGAAACATTTTACATGCTCCTAGTGATGAACATATAGTGTCTAATGAGGGATCTATTGCAAGCATTTTGCGAGCTCCCATTGAAGGATTTAGTGTCTAATGATAATCTGCTATGTTGAGAGAGACATAGAGGTTTGCAGGCATTGATGACAAGCAAATTATAGTACATTTTCATGGCTAGAGGAAACATCGAGGCCATCTACCAGAAAGTCCCCGTATCATGACAACGTAGCATAAATACTTTTCTAATATGTTGTTTGAAACTATTGGCATACTTGTGCAGGATAGATATATTGATATGCAGTTTGCGCACTAGTTATATGTGCAATTACACTTCGATATTTTCAGCCAAAGAACGAATAATTCAAGCAGGTACATACCATGTTAGTAGTCCTTGTACACCAGGTTGCATTTTGTGTTTTTTTTGTGATTGCATCATTTAGTGTTTTGTAATCTGAACTACTTTGGATCATTAGCTGGTTTTCAAAGTGCATGTAGCTTCACATTTCTCAAGTTATGTTGATTTCCGGAGTGCAAGTGCCGTCTTATTTTTTAAGTTAAATGTTCGCCCCTGGTAACTTGAATTCGTGGATCCACCACTACACACAAATCATACACACATGCAGGTATGAATTAAATGAAATGCAGGGACTTACGTTAGCTCATTGTACAGGCTCACTACAACTCGGCTTGCACTTGGGATGTTACATGTACAAGTCCATGTTACCACTTGCTTGGATGTGCAGGCCTTGTGCTCCTTGCATTCCCCTCTGCATTTTTGACACGACGAATGGTTGATCAAATAAGAGGAATCCACCTTGCTGTAGTACCGGAGGACAGATACTTACAAGGTTATATGGTGTGCAGGATGTGTATCTGATCCCGTAGCTCTGTCTTGCTTCGCTAAAAAATGGTTTTGCTTGTTTTAGATGATATCTCCAGAAGAAATAAGAGTTAAAGTCAGTGTTGCATAGGCGTGTAAGCTAAGAGAGCAGTGAAAGGATATCCAAACATCATCGGAACAGTGCACAAGGTTCTGATGTATGGATACCTAGTTCGGGACGGCGTTTGGGCATGCTCGCCTAACTAGAGTGTGGGTCACTTCAGAGCCGTTGAGGGTGATGCGCTCGCATTGGCTGGCCGCGAACAGATGCAGATCTTGAGTGGCAGCGGAGCGCTATGATGTGGTGGACGAGACCGTTGGTGAAGCCCCAATGGACTTGGGGGGGCGGAGGTGCGACGATGTGCTCGGTGAAGTAGCCCCGGTGAGGTAGGAGATGGCATCGGTCAAGCGCACCTAATGTGGTGGAAGTCGGTGTCTGTGAGGCACGTCGTCTGCGGCGGTCGACGTTGTCAGTGGACCACCCGGTGCGGTTGACGGGGGCGTAGATGAGGTAGCTCCGGTGCGGTGGTAAAGCGCGACCGTCATCTTCGTCGTCGTCATCCGGCACAGAGGTGGGGAAAGAGACGAGACGAGGGATTTGAGCAATCTAGGCGCGGAAGGGGACGGTGGAGAAGGGAGATTTTGTAGGGCTGGAATTGGGGTTGCCAGATGTTTCAATCCGAAACACGGAAACACGAACTTATTTTGTCGTCGTCCTTTGGGGGGGGGGGAGGGAGGGAGGGGGTCGGTGGCTGGGTGCTAAGCGTTCATCTGACAGACGCGACCACTACGACACGACCCTGGTCTTCCTGGTGCGCCTACATTTGAGAATACAAACGAATCTTATTTCATTTGCAAACGAATTTGTATGTATTACCGTGTTGTGTTTTCCTTGCAAACAATTAGTCATTCGAAATGAGATACTATAACTTAATTAATGAGGAGTTATTTGAAGAAAAAAATTAAAACGGTATCCATGCTAACGTGGATTAGAGTGTGTGTCACATAATTAGTTATTTGAATTAGAGTGTGTGTCACATAGTGATCTCCAATTCTAACATGGATTTCGCATTTCATTGTATCCATGTTACTTTTTTAATACAAATTCATATGTATATGATGAACACCATGGTAGTGAGAAAACTTTTGGATGGATTCAAACATATGACCTACAAAATAGCACAACAATCGAGTCAATGTCAACTTTTCCAAACTTAGTATGTCACAAATTCGAAATAATTACCCATGTGCATGGTCCTCAGTTCAAATCTTACAATGTAGACCAAATTGAAACATTGATATTAAGTCTCGTACTTTCTACATTCAAATGTTGTTTTTAGCCCCCCCCCACCTCGGCACACACGCTACATACATCCTATATCGGTCAATCTTCCTCACCTAACCACCTTTGGAAGCTATCGGTTTCTGACACACGTTCATTCTTTCTCTCCATGTTTTGATCTCTAACTCTCTCAACTACAAAACTCCCTTTTCCACTCTGTTACCAAATTTATTTACCTCACACACCCGCCATTGCACCCCATGCCGAGCTCTCTCTCTCTCTCTCCCTCCCAGCCTCTCGTGCTAGATACATGCATTGCCTATCTAGCCCCCCAACCTCTCATACGCACGCATGCACGTTGTCTATCTAGGTCACTCCCTCGAGACTGTCTCACTCTTTCTTCCGCACAGCGGGCCACACTCGCTTAATCTTGCTCTCTTTATCTGAGTCTCGATTAACCTTGTTTTCTTTCACACACAAATGTTATATCTCCCTGTCCGGGCCTCGATCGACACACTCTATACTCTCTCACGCAGATTGTCTATCTAGGTCAGTCCATCCAAGCCGCCCCCACTCTTTCGACCTCATGGCGGGCCATGCTCACTCAATCTCTCTCTCTCTCTCTCTCTGTGTGTGTGTGTGTCTGTGTGTGTGTATGTCTCGATTGACCTCGCTCTTTATTGGACACAAATGATATATCTACATCTTTGAGCCCAATTTTACATATTCATATTGTATACTCTCTAACGCACATATTCATATTCATATTCATATTGTCTATCTAGGTCACTCTCTCCAACCCGTCTCACTCTTTCGATCGCACGACGACCCACACTCGCTCAATATCTCTCCCTTTATATATGTAATCGATTGACCTTGCTTCCTCCCATGCACAAAGTATATCTACATGTCTGTGACTGGATCATCTCTCAAGCCCTATCTTACAGCCCTCACCCTTCCAAAAGCTCCATCAGACAATATCTCTCCAAAGCATATATATATCTTTCCAATGAATGTCAGACCACGCTCACTTCGTCTCTCTATCTATATGTCTCTCGATTGACCTCGCTTTCTCACACCTTATATTCCACAATTGAAGCTACCTCTGCATCCCTTGCAAAGATGGAGCTATTTACATTGCGAGGGGGACTCCAACCTTGGATTAATTTGTGTAGGCATTTATTTCGGTGGGTTTAGATTATATTTTCGTAGCATTCGGCCGACAACTACTCCAAACACCGTTGCAACCCCCGTACCTCCCCCAGTTGATTTCCCTCTGGCTCGGTCATCGCTCTCTCGCACGTCCTTTGTCGCCTTCAACGTCGCACCATGGTATTATTGCAAAAAACTCTGTTGTTCTCTTTAATTACTACAAATAGGCTATAAAACTACACACCGATGGTCCACTTGGAAAGGAACAATTTTCGACCCACAAATTAAAGTGCTACAAACTACACACCGAGGGGCCCACCTATCATGAAACAAATTTGGACCCATATAAAAATTTAAAAATAAAGGACGAGGATCGAACATGCGACCAGGGCCTTCAAGCCGCATGTCAATAGGCAACATACGTAGAACAACAATGTTTGTTGTACCCCCCCTTTGTTCATATAATGCTTTTATATTACCACAGCCTATTTTATGGATAACATGTAATGTTATTTTTAGTACAGTAGTGGGACCAACTCGTTAGCGTGTACTATTAGCCTTCACTTACTGGTGGGTTCCATGTGTTCTCTCTCTCTCCTCCCCTTCTGCGTTTAGACGCACGGGCAAACACGAAGAACTCGCGGGCGATGTTGCCGTTGACCATATCTGGACGCGTTCACAAGTTACGGCACCAGTTTCACGTACTAGTAGTACTAGTCAATGTGTACGTGCAATGCACGTTAATTTGGAAGTATATTAAGTGCATGCGGATATTAAGTAGGATATTATTTGCGTGTTATTATGTGATTAGCACTATTTTTGGCATGAAATTAACTGCACGCTAAACGTGTTGAGCGCTCGACATTGAAGCAGTCTAGGTCGTTGGATGAGAAGGAATACATGTGGCTTGATGACGTTTTATATTTAATTTGATACGGCTCTAGCAGAACATTCAATCGATCAAACCATAGATTTCATTCAGTCTGACTCCGACTTTACATTCATACGACGATCGATCTAAAATAAACGGAAATGATAAAGTGTTCGGATTTTAAGATGGCAATCCGAACGTTTTTCATGGAAATTTAGATTACGCGGGCGGCGGGGGCGTCTTGCGGTGGAAGCGGTCCTCTGCCGTGCTCTGTGTGTCGTCGGGCCACTGCCAAGCGACGGCGACGGCGGCTCGTCTTGCGCCGTTGTTGGCGTACTCCTGGACGTTGGCCTAGCTTCAAGGAAGGCCACAATGTTCTGGACTTCGGTCTCCAGGAGCGAGTCAACTGGCGGGAGGAGGCGACTGGCGTGTGGTGCAAGGAAGCGGTCGACGGCGGCCATCCATGCCGCTGAGGGGGGCACTGGCACCCGCGCGGGGACAGGCGTGGCAACGGCGCGACGGAGACATTCGTGTGCACGGGCACCGGCATGGGCGCGCACGTCAGTGCACGCGCAGGCGCATGGCGCTTGGCAGGTGCACGGGCACCGGCACGGGCGTGCGCGTCAGTGCACGCGCAGGCGCATGCGCTGGCAGGTGCACGGGCGCGTGAAAGTCGGCGGGGACCTCGTGGAACCCCGTGGCATCAAGCTCGGCGACAATGTGTGGCTCCCAAGCCATCAATGCCACGGGGATGGGCGCTGGCGCAGTCGGGGCGATGGGAGCCGGAACGGGAGCGGGGACAGGCGCGGCGTCTTCCCGCAAGGCCGTTCAAGCTCGTCCCAAAGCGCCTTATGTTCTTGAGACTCCAGCTGGGTGTCTTCCTCAGGAAACTGGAAGACTAAGGGCAGACCATCGTGATGCGGCATGGCGTACGGTTAGGTCAGGCTGGTTGGAGGTAGACGACAGGAGAATCGGAGGGGAAGAGAGAAGATTGTAGCGATACCGGGTAGTGCGGGGTTGATTTTAAACTGCGGCGCCGGCGACATTAAAAGTGGGAGCAGTTGGGACGAAGGTGGGCGGCGGAGCCTGGTCAAAGGGCTCGCCTCCCGGTGAGCCTGCGCAGCGGTCTGCTCGCACGCCTCCCTGTCAGCCGGCGCAGCGGTCTGCTCGCACGCCTCCCGTCGACTCACACGCTTGCTCGGACGGCACCTGCCGATGAGAAGCGGGACTCGTGGCGGCACGTAAACGCCCACGGTTTCAATAGTGAAAGCGTTCGCCTTAACGTGACAGGTCTTTGTTCCAAAATACCTTGGCTCTTCATTTGTGCAACTTCTCATAAGCAGCTTGTCTCAAATTGAAGAAAAAAATTACGAAGGAATATTTGTGCCATATCACGTAACCATGCTCAGTTTCATGAATTTCTGGTCACTCTTGGATTTTCTGAAATTTAAAATCCAGGATTCGAAACAATATCATAACCTGCATGATGCAATAAATTTTCAGGCGATACATCTGTCCTGTTGTATTTCTTATGAAAGGATTTGGTCAAACATTTTGCTTAGTTAGAATTTAGACAAGTTATAAATGCAGAGTAAAAGGATAATCCCTCCGTGCATTGCCTGATATATTAACTCAAGTACTAGGCATGAACAAACGGGCTCAATTATGTGCTCATCCTTGTATAGTAGTAGTAGTAGGCAATGCAGTTGACAGGTGACCTTGGGGAGCGGCGACCGAGGGAATTGAACCGTGCTCGGCACGGTAGGTTACATTGTCTAGTTACTAAAGCATCCATCCATTGTTCGTCGGTAGTCATTATGGACCGGGGAGATGAGGGGAATTTCCTAGGGCTAGAATTTCGGCCGCCAGATATTTCGACTCGAAACGCGGAGGCTCGACTGGTTGGGGTTGCCTAATGTGCGTACGAGCACGCCACCATAAGGACACAAGCCCTTTTTTTTAGGATCAACATGAGCCAAGGTCTGGTTGATACGCCGTTGGGTACTACCACTTGAAAATACAGAAGGAACCTTTTAAATTGCTGAACGAATCTATGTGTATTACAATGCCTGTAATTTCCTTGCAAATAGTAATCTCAACGTGGTAATTGATTTATGACGAGTTCTTGAATTAGAGTGAGTTTGTGATATAGTGATCTCAACGTGGATTTCACATTTCATGGTATCCCTTGTAATTTTTTCATTGCAAATTCAAATTTAAAATATGAACAATATGGTGGTGAGAAAACTTTGTATGTATCAAGCATATGACCACACACACACACACACACATGATACGTCTCCAACGTATCTATAATTTTTGATTGTTCCATGCTATTATATTACCCCTTTTGGATGTTTATGGGCTTTATTTTACACATTTATATCATTTTTGGGTCTAACCTACTAACCGGAGGCCTAGCCCGTATTGCTGTTTTTTTGCCTATTTCGGTATTTCAAAGAAAAGGAATATCAAACGGAGTCCAAACGGAATGAAACCTTTGGGAGCGTGATTTTTGGAACGGTCGTTATCCGGAGAACTTGGAGCACAAGTGAAGAAGCTTGCGAGGCCGCCAGGAGACAGGAGGGCGCGCCCCTATCTCCTAGGCCCCACACGCGGCCACCGACGTACCTCTTCCTCCTATATATACCTACATACCCCGAAAACATCCAGGGAGCCAACGAAACACAATTTCCACCACTGTAACCTTCTGTATCCGCGAGATCCCATCTTGGAGCCTTCGCCGGCGCTCCGCCGGAGGGGGAATCGACCACTGAGGGCTCCTACATCAACACCATAGCCCCTCCGATGATTTGTGTGTAGTTTACCACAGACCTTCAGGTCCATAGTTATTAGCTAGATGGCTTCTTCTCTCTTTTTGGATCTCAATACAATGTTCTCCCCCTCTCTTGTGGAGATCTATTCGATGTAAACTCTTTTTGCGGTGTGCTTGTCGAGATCCGGTGAATTGTGGGTTTATGATCAAGTTTATCTATGAGAAATATTTGAATCTCCTCTGAATTCTTTTATGTATGATTGAATTATCTTTGCAAGTCTCTTCGAATTATCAGTTTGGTTTGGCCTACTAGATTTATCTTTCTTGCCATGGGAGAAGTGCTTAGCTTTCGGTTCAATCTTGCGGTGTCCTTTCCTAGTGACAGCAGGGGCAGCAAGGCACGTATTGTATTGTTGCTATCGAAGATAAAAAGATGGGGTTTATATCGTATTGCATGAGTTTATCCCTCTACATCATGTCATCTTTCTTAATGTGTTACTCTATTCTTATGAACTTAATACTCTAGATGTAGGTAGGAGTCGGTCGATGTGTGGAGTAATAGTAGTAGATGCAGGCAAGATTCGGTCTACTTGTCACGGACGTGATGCCTATATACATGATCGTGCCTAGATAATCTCATAATTGTTCGCTTTTCTATCAATTGCTCGACAGTAATTTGTTCACCCACTATAATACTTATGCTACCTTGAGAGAAGCCACTAGTGGAACCTATGGCCCCCGGGTCTATCTTTTATCATATAAGCTTTCAATCTACTTTTATTTCCATCCTTACTTTTTGCATCTATATTATAAAATACCAAAAATATATTTATCTTATCATACTATCTCTATCATATCTCACTTTCGCAAGTGGACGTGAAGGGATTGAGAACCCCTTTATTGCGTTGATTGCGAGTTCTTTGTTTGTTTGTGTAGGTGCGTGGGACTTTTGAGGAGCCTCCTACTGGATTGATACCTTGGTTCTCAAAAACTCAGGGAAATACTTACGCTTCTATTGCTGCATCTCCCTTTCCTCTTCAAAGAAAACCAAAGCAAGCTCAAGACGTAGCAAGAAGGATTTCTAGCGCTGTTGCCGGGGAGGTCTTCGCTCAAGTCAAGACATACAATGTAGCAATCACAAACTCATCTCCCTCGCATTTACATTATTTGTCATTTGCATCTCGTTTTCCTATCCCCTACTTCACGCTTGCCGTTTTATTTGCCCTCTCTTTGCCAATATTCTCCTCTCTTTTTCACTTGCCTTTTTCTGTTTGCTTGTGTGTTGGATTACTTGTTGCCATGGCACAAGATAGTACCAAATTGTATGATTTCTCCAATACCAATGATAATGATTTCCTTAGTACTCCGATTTCTCCTCTTAATGATGTTGAGTCTTGTGAAATCAATACTGCTTTGCTGAATCTGGTTATGAAAGATCAATTTGCCGACCTTCCTAGTGAAGATGCCGCTACTCATCTAAACAACTTTGTCGATTTGTGTAATATGCAAAAGAAGAAAGATACAGATAATGATATTGTTAAATTGAAGTTATTTCCGTTTTTCACTTAGAGATCGTGCTAAAGTTTGGTTTTCGTCTTTGCCTAAAAATAGTATTGAACCCACTATCTCGGATTTCAAGGAATTTGATTATGATAATTGTTCTTTAGAAGGTTGTATTTCCTTGTTGCAATCCGTTGTTAATTCTCCTCATGCTTATAGTCAAAATAAAGCTTTTACCAAACATATTGTTGATGCCTTGATGCAATCTTATGATGAAAAACTTAATTTGGAAGTTTCTATACCTAGAAAACTTAATGATCAGTGGGAACCTACTATAAAGATTAGAATTAAAGATCATGAGTATTTTGCTTTGTGTGATATGCACTACAGGAATCAGCTACTTTGCCGTCAGCCACGGACGGCAAAATGCTCCGGCAAAGTAGGCTTCGGTAAACAGCTACTTTGCTGTCTGCTACTGATGGCAAAGTCTTTGCCGTCCGCCGCAGACGGCAAAGAGAGCACGGCAGACGGAAAAGAAGGTGGACGGTAATAATTGCGCTGTCAGTCCGTTAAGTGGCTAACGGCAGGCCTTTGCCGTCCGTCGCTGACGGCAAACTTTCTAGTGTCTTTGCCGTCCGCCGTATGATGTCATCTACACGTCACTACATGGCAGGTTCTTTGCCGTCTGGCACTGATGGCAAAGTCTTTGCCGTCTGCCACTGTAGGCAAACTGACCAAACGGGTCAGCTCTCAGGAAGCACAGCTGGATGACACGTGCCTTCTTTGCCGTCCGCGGCACACGGCAAAGAGCCCGTTGCTGTCGGTGGAAGACGGCAAAGAGCCTGCATATTGGCTCTTTTATCTGTTTTTTATTAAATCCAACAATTTTCATCAGAAATATAGATGACATATATAGATATATTTCAAAAGGCCATTACAGAGCAAACATATAAGATATCCAACACATAACTTCATCATCCAACCATATATATTACATGCATAGTTCCATCATACATAACAAGTTCAACATAGAGGCATCCAACCATATATATTACAATAGTTTCATCCAACGATACATGCATAGTTCAACGATACAAAAGAAACAGAGAAAGGGATAAGGAGCACTCCATCTATGCAAGCTTTCGTCAAGTGAATGAACTCTGCAAAATGAAAAATAAGAAAGTTAGAACAAGAAGAGTAGAACAAGAAGAAGAGTAGAACAAGAAGAAGACTAGAACAAGAAGAGTAGAACAAGAAGAAGACTAGAACAAGAAGAGTATGTCATTTATGAGCTAACTTACGTGAAATGGATCATATATGAGCTAACTAAGTTGAAATGGGTCGTTTATGAGCTAGCTAAGGTGAAATGGATCATTTATGAGCTAACTTAGTTGAAATGGGTCGTTTATGAGCTAACTAAGGTCAAATGGATCGTTTTTCAGGTAACTAAGGTGAAATGGATCTTTTTTAGCTAACTTAGATGAAATGGATCATTTATGAGCTAACTTAGTTGAAATGGATCGTTTTTGAGCTAACTTAGGTGAAATGGATCATTTATGAGCTAATTTAGTTGAAATGGATCTTTTTGAGCTAACTTAGGTGAAATGGATCATTTAAGAGCTAATTTAGGTGAAATGGATCGTTTTTAGGTAACCTAGGTGAAATGGATCGTTTATGAGCTAAATTAGTTGAAATGGATCGTTTATGAGATAACCTAGGTAAGATTGGTCATTTTGGAGTTAACCTAGGTGAAATGGGTCATTTTAAAGCTAACGTAGGTAAAATGGATCATTTAGGAGCTAATCTAGGTAAAATGGGTCATTTTTGAGCTAAATTGGATGAACTGGATCATTTATAAGCTAACCTAGGTAAAATGGGTCATTTTAGAGCTAACTTAGGTAAAATGGATCGTCTATAAGCTAACTAAGCTAATTATGCAATTTTTGACATAAGTAAGCTAAGTACAGATCGTTTTAGAGCTAACTTAGGTAAAATGGATGGTTTTGGAGGTCAGTAAGCTTATTAAGTCATTTTGGAGGTGAAGAAGCTAAGTCTAGGTCATTATGGTAAGCATTGGAGGAAATAAAGCTAAGTCTAGGTCTTTATGCATGTGTTAAGCAAAACACTAGATAAACTTACCAAGATGTAGGAGGTGTAGGAGCGGGGTGGCTCGTGTCGGTAGCTGGAGAAGGATCGTGCGATGCTTGTCTGGAGTTACGCTGCACCAAAGATCATTTCCAATGTCTTGTTAGCATGATGACACTCAAATGTTAAGACTAGCAAGTAATGTCCATTCAAATAAAACTCACCGTGGTCCCAGGAGCAATCACTGGCATCGGCGGAGCGGTCTGACCTGTCTTCTCGCACACAAACTGCACATTTGGTTTTGACGACTCAGTCATACTAGTTAGTAATGAGACAAACACTACATGAATGTTTTGGCTAATCTGCAGAAGAAACTTACCACAAGGAGCTCGTACATGGCCCTTGCCTGCATGTCATTCCGTGCCCTCTCCTCCTCCATCATCTTTGTCATCCTCTCCTCCAACTCCCGCTGCCTCTCCGCCGCCTCCGCAAGAAGTTTCTCTGTTCTATCTCTCTCACTCTGTATAGCAGCCTGCAACACCACTCACATGACCATTTGTAATCATTGATGGAAGCGCACACAATGTAATGGAGAAAGATAACTGAGTACGTATCACTAACCATGATGGCGAGTTGCACTGGCCGTTCACGAGGCCTTATCTCAGGAGCGGAGCTCGACTGGCGCGCCTTGATCTCCGGGAGAGTGCTAGGACAACGGATAAGTCCATCTCCAATGGCTATGGAGCCATGGGACCTCCCGCCACCAGATATCATCAACAACTCTGGATCAATGGGACCCTGGCTCAGGTTAAAGTCCTCCCCTTTCCTCGCCTTCCCCTCATCTCTATATCTCACGAGCTTGTTGTGGGAGGAGATGTTGGTGAAGTTGTTTGCATCATCGAGGTCAGACTGAGAGAAAGCCTTGACTTTCTTGAAAGAGGCAGTGTGGGCCATGGCATACAGGTCGTACACCTCTGGCACCTTATCCGCCTTATTGTAGCGTGCCTGAAAGAGAGAAACAATGAAAATTAGTAATTAAAGGGCTCAAGCTAGCATGATGAATGAATTGCATGAATCATGAAGCAAACCACACACCCAGTTGCGCCCGAACTGATATAAGTTGGAGCTGCCTTGATGGTGTGGCACACCTTCCATTTGGGCACATTTGTCCTTGGCCTCGTTGTGGATGGCTAGCCATCGTTGTGAGCACCACTCATCGACCAACACCTCCCAACAATCCATCCGATCTGCACACCATCTCGGAGGCGCCTAAGTTAGCAAATAGAAACTTGAGCGCTATGGCTAAGAATTACTAAATGAAGGAACTTAAGTAGAGAAGGCCTTAAGAATTACCTTCATGTACTGCTCCTTACTCAGGAACTTATCGCGGCACGCCGGCTTGGTCTTCTTGATACCACGCAAGGCGTAGTAGTCTCGAACAGCCTGCACCCGAGCCTCGTGCCGTAAGTTCTGGAGTAGGCGCTTGCAGACGTTCTCGATAACATGTGCCGCGTCCTCCTCGTATCCCTCCTCACACCTGTAGAATGTCTGCAATCAAATGAGACAATATTGATTAGTACAATTAATAACTAGCTAGTTGAATATTTTTAAATGTGTAAAGGAGAAATTACCCAGAACTTTCTGATCACCATGTCTACCCTCGTGTTGCACACGACACCGTCGATAATCTCATCCGGCGGGGCCGGGGCAGCCACGTAGTGCTCCCAGCTCAATCCAAGCTCTGGAAGCCGACCCTCACCAGGCAACGTGACAAACCCCGGGAAGTTTTGCCGGCAAAGAACTCCAAGGACGGAGTTGGGCCGGCGGACACTATGATGGTGGTCCCAACCCCTACAGCATGACAAGGCCAACGCATTAGTTATTTGAAAAAACGTGAATGCACAAGGTACAAAAATATTAAATGCACTTACGTACCTCTCCCCATTAGGGAAAATCAACCACCTCTGCTCGCGGGTCACCGGCACGGACAGGAGCCGTGTAGCACCACGCTGGTAGACGGTGCCCCCCTCCTCCTCAAGATCAGTCGGCTCCCTGCCATCATCAGCATGGCCACTCGGCTCCTCGGGCTGATCCGGCCAGGTACCCCATCCGGACGTGTGCTCCTCCGGGGTCACGTGGGCCGAACTCTCGTGGGCCGAAGGCCAGTCGACCCGAGGCTCATGGGCCCAAGACCCATGGACCGGAGGCTCGTGGACCGGAGTCTGTGTAGCCTCCTCCTCGGACAAGTCCACCCTAGCAGTCACGTGCTCGGGTGAAACGGCTGGGGGTGGTGGCGAGGAAGGCGCCGTAGCAGTCACTCTACCTCCTCTCCCACGACCACGTGCCCCACCTCCTCTCTTCCTACCTCGTCCCCTGCTGGGCACCTCGGTCGACGAAGAAGGGCCCGGCGGTGTGGCCATACTGTCCAGCAACGCTCGGCGGAGAGGTGCGTCTCGTATGGAAGACCTTAGACCACGCTCCCGACCAGCGCCCACCATCTTTCAACACCTGCCATGACAAACAGTAAACGAAATTAGTACAACATAAAAAAAGACCGACATGAATAATAATATGTGTATCACTTAAGTGTATCATCATCAAGTACAACATAAAAAAATGTAATACCTGACACTACTAATAATCTTGAACACCAAACCTTGCAGCGATGAAACAACTGAACATTTAAAACTACACGATCAACACAATTATATATGATGTTTTTCATAAAAAAATCGAAAAATATATTACCTAACTAATAATTCACAAATATATGACCCCGTCGGCCTCTGGAAGGCCTAAGAACACCTTTTCGGGAGGTGTCGGTGGTCAGGGTGTCCTGTCAGTGTCGGGGTGCCGTGTCGGGGTCTCGGGGTCGGGGTGTCGGGTCGGGGTGCCGGGTCGGGGTCGGGGTGCCGTGTCGATGTCGGGGTCGGGGTGTCGGGGTCGGGGTCGGGGTCTCGGGGTCGGGGTGCCATGTCAGTGTCGGGGTCGGGGTGTCGGGTCAGGCCCGGGGTCGGGGTGTCGGGTTGGGTGCCGGGTCGGGGTCGGGGTCTCGGGGTCGGGGTGTCGGGTCAGGCTCGGGGTCAGGGTCTCAGGGTCGGGGTGTCTCGTCGGGGTGCCGGGTCGGGGTCGGGGTGCCGTGTCGGTGTCGGTGTCGGGGTAAGGGTGGGTGTGGTGTCAGGGTGTCGGTGTCGGGGTGTCGTGTCGGTGTCGGGGTCGGGGTCTCGGGGTCGGGGTGTCAGGTCGGGGTCGGGGTGCCGTGTCGGTGTCGGGGTCGGGGTGTCGGGTCAGGGCTCGGGGTCGGGGTGTCGGGGTCGGGGTCGGGGTGTGGGGGTCGGGGTCTAGGGGTCGGGGTGCCGTGTCGGGGTCGGGGTCGGGGTCTAGGGGTCTTCTTCTTCTTCTTCTTCTTCTTCTTCTTCTTCTTTCCTTTTTCCTCTTCTTCTTCTCCTCCTCTCCTCTTTTTTCTTCTTCTTCTTCCTCTTCTTCTTTTTTCTTCTCCTCCTCCTCTTCTTCTTCTTCCTTTCCTTTTTCCTCTTCTTCTTCTCCTCCTCTCCTCTTTTTCTCTTCTTCTTCTTCTTTCCTCAAACTAAACTAAACCTAAAACTAAAACTAGAACTAAATCTAAACTAAACATAAACCTAAAACTAATAAAACAGAAAAAAAGGAAAAACTAAATCTAAACCTAAAATTAAACTAAAACTAAACCTAAATCTAAAACTAAAACTAAATCTAAACTAAAACTAAAAAAGAAAAAAACAGAAAAAAGGAGGGGGGCTCACCTGGGGCAGGGCCGATGGAGGAGGGGGGCGGGGCGGTGGAGGAGCTGGCCGGGGCGCCGGGGCGGCCTGGGGCGGCGGGGGCTGGGCCCGGGGCGGTGGGGCGCGGGGCGGCAGGGCGCCGGGGCGGCGGGGGGCCGGGGCGGCGTGGGGCCGGGGCGGGGGGGGGGAGATGGGGCGGCGGGGGGCCGGGGCGGCGGGGGCGATGGGACGGCGGCGGCGGGGGCGAGAGGCGGCGGCGTGCGATGGGCGGCGGCGGCGGCGGTGGGGTGGGAAGTGGTGGCGGGGCGAGGAGAGAACAGAGAGGGGCGGGGGGGGGGTACGGGCCGTTAGATACTGCCCTCTTTGCCGTCCGCCCCTCTTTGCCATCCGCCCTTTTGCCTCTTTGCCGTCTGCTGGCACATGGCAAAGAGGTGGGCCGTTAAGTTTTCCCAAACGGGCGGGGGGTGGGGGCCACCTCTCTCTTTGCCGTCTGCCAGCTGACGGCAAAGATTCTTTGCCATCTGCTGGCGGACGACAAAGATCTGGTGGACGGCAAAGAGCTTCTTTGCCGTCAGCCTGATCTTTGCCGTCTTCTTTTTGGTAGCTGATGGCGAAGAGCTTCTTTGCCGTCAGCTAGCAGACGGCAAAGAGCTGGCAGATGGCAAATTAGCTGATTCCAGTAGTGATGGGTGCTAGTGTTTCCACGATTCGGAACACTTTATGTGATATTCTAGGTTTCCATGATCTTGATGATTGCTCTATAAATTTGCACCTTGCGGATTCCACCATTGAAAAGCCAATGGGAAGAATCAATGATGTTCTCATTGTTCCAAATAGAAATTTGGTGCCCGTAGATTTTATCGTTCTTGATATAGATTGCAATCTTTCTTGCGCTATTGTTCTTGGTAGACTTTTCCTTAGAACGATTGGTGCGATTATTGATATGAAGGAAGGGAATATTAGATTCCAATTTCCATTAAGGAAAGGCACGGAGCACTTTCTGTTGGGGAGGCTGATTCCACCAACACCTATGGGGACAGGGCCCCTTTCGGTTCGGTGAGGGCGGAGGCCGCACAAAGAGCGGATCGAGGCGGTACACGCGAGCGGTTTTTACCCAGCTTCGGGCCGCACGGATGCGTAAAACCCTACTGCTGCTTGTTTGTGTATATTGAATCCTTGCTCAGGAGCGATGGACGCTGCCAGACTGAGCGTGGGAGCGTTTCTGGTGCTTCCGAATGAGCCGAGCCGGCCGAACCCCTTCTGCGTTGCGCCTGGGCCTCCTTTTATACTTTCAAGGGGTCACCGACAGGTGGCAACATAGACTAGAAGGGTAAAAATGGAAAAGGATGCGGTAGGTGCAGCTACCGCTACTGTGGATACACTGCACCCTACCTAACTCTGACGGCAGGGGACAAGGGCATTAAATGCCTGTCGGAGTTGCCTAAACAGTGCAAAAAGTGACCGTTAGGAGCGCCACCGTTTGCCACGATGGCCTTCTCTTCATCTCCACTTGCCACCTCGCACCCCTAGCTGCACAGCCTCCTGCCACGTGTGCTTGGGAGAGTCCTAGAGCGACACGTTAGCAGGTGTGCTGGAGCGCGGGCACGAAGTGGGGGTTTCCCGCGGCAAGCTCCTTGCCGCGGTCGTCGTCTTGTCGTGTTTGGGAGCTTGTCGCTCACCGGGCCTTGCTGGGACGCAGGGCGTGTCGCGGCAAGCTTTCTTGGTATGCCTTGAGTGGCCTTCCCGGGAAGCTTCTCTTGCCGGGGTCTTGTCTCTTCCCGGCAAGCTCCTCTTGCCGGGGCCTGGGTTGGCCTTCCCGGCAAGCTCCTCTTGCCGGGGCCTTGGTTGGCCTTCCCGGCAAGCTCCTCTTGCCGGGGCCTTGGTTTGAGTACTTTGTTCTTGAATGGTCTTCAAGGGAACCACGGAGGGTCTTGGCGGTCACCCGGCAAGCCTTGCCGCGGGATGCTGCGACTGCCCGTGCACGAGTTCGGGATACTAGGTACCCCTACTCTAGTACACTGACAGTCATCAAAAAAATCAACGCAAAAGCACGTTTCTATGATTTAACAAAACTAAATTCATGCGCGCAAAGTTTCTGTTTTTCAGCATAATCAAATCAACTATCATTATAGGTTATCCTATATGTTCTACTTGGCACAAACACTAATTAAAAGATAAAAACACATCTAAACAGAAGGTAGATGCAAAATTTATTACTAAAAAGGAACAAAAACAAGAAACACAAATAAAATTGGGTTGCCTCCCAACTAGCGCTATCATTTAATGCCCCTAGTTAGGCATAAAAGCGAAGATAGATCTAAGTAGTGCCAATCTTTGGCACTAAATTCATAAGTAGGTTGCATGATATATTCATAAGGTAATTTGACTTTCTTTCTTGGAAAGTGTCGGTGTACTAGAGCAGGGGTACCCTAGTATCCCGAACTCGTGCACGGGCAGTCGCAGCATCCCGCGGCAAGGCTTTCCGGGTGACCGCCAAGACCCTCCGTGGTTCCCTTGAAGACCATTCAAGAACAAAGTACTCAAACCAAGGCCCCGGCAAGAGGAGCTTGCCAGGAAGGCCAACCAAGGCCCCGGCAAGAGGAGCTTGCCGGGAAGGCCAACCAAGGCCCCGGCAAGAGGAGCTTGCCGGGAAGAGACAAGACCCCGGCAAGAGAAGCTTGCCGGGAAGGCCACTCAAGGCATACCAAGAAAGCTTGCCGCGACACGCCCTGCGTCCCGGCAAGGCCCGGTGAGCGACAAGCTCCCAAACACGACAAGACGACGACCGCGGCAAGGAGCTTGCCGCGGGAAACCCCCACTTTGTGCCCGCGCTCCAGCACACCTGCTAACGTGTCGCTCTAGGACTCTCCCAAGCACACGTGGCAGGAGGCTGTGCAGCTAGGGGTGCGAGCTGGCAAGCGGAGATGAAGAGAAGGCCATCGTGGCAAATGGTGGCGCTCCTAACGGTCACTTTTTGCACTGTTTAGGCAACTCAGACATGCATTTAATGCCCTTGTCCCCTGCCGTCAGAGTTAGGTAGGGTGCAATGTATCCACAGTAGGGGTAGCTGCACCTACCGCATCCTTTTCCATTTTTACCCTTCTAGTCTACGTTGCCACCTGTCGGTGACCCCTTGAAAGTATAAAAGGAGGCCCAGGCGCAACGTAGAAGGGGTTCGGCCGGCTCGGCTCATTCGGAAGCACCAGAAATGCTCCCACGCTCAGTCTGGCAGCGTCCATCACTCCTGAGCAAGGATTCAATATACACAAACAAGCAGCAGTAGGGTTTTACGCATCCGTGCGGCCCGAAGCTGGGTAAAAACCGCTCGCGTGTACCGCCTCGATCCACTCTTTGTGCGGCCTCCGCCCTCACCGAACCGAAAGGGGCCCTGTCCCCATAGGTGTTGGTGGAATCAGCCTCCCCGACATCTCTGGCGCGCCATGTAGGGGGCGTCGAGATCGTGCGAACCCGATCTGGCGTGCACGCGAGCTAAATCTTCATCGTCTTCACCGACATGCCACCGAAGAAGAAGGCTTCGAGGGCAACAGCCCCGTCTGCGTCGCCTCCACCACCTCTGAAGCAGGCGGACGGTGGAGTGGACGCCGGCGGAAGAATGGACATCGACGAGGGTGCCCACAGCGCTGCCAAGTCCAAGGACAAGGCCGCGCAGACCTCGGCGTCCATACGCCCACCGCGCCCATCTCAGGAGGCGCGGGACCAGCAGCGTCGTGGCGTTCGCAGCGCCATACGTCCGCTGGCCCAAGATCAAGCTGGTGGTTCGCGTGGCGTTCAAGACCAGCATGCACGCCAGCATGCTGGCCCCAGCGAGGTGCGGTCGCCTGGACAGGACACTGCTCCTTCTAACTTGGTTAGGAGTCCGAGCATGTCCCGCTCCTCGCACTGTTCACCTTTGCCGCCCACCACGCCGGCGGAAGCCTTGGCGCGGGCCCAGCTACTCCTAGATTATCCTCCGACGGCGGACAAGACCGACGAATGGAGGGCCACTATCCAGAGCCTCATCGGCTTTGCCAACGGCGACACTGCGCGGCAACCAAGCACCTCGCTGCCGCGGCAGGACAGCCAGACGCGAGCCGATGGCAACAAGACTGGGGGAGGTGCGACTTCCATGCACTCTCCACTACGAAGACCAAAATCGCCGACTCGCCGGGTCCACCCCGACGGCGGCTCCACCGCGTCGTCGGACCCACGAGCTCGTCGCGACCAGCGCCAAGTTCTCCATGAACGACAACAAGAAGACGCTCGAACCCGCATCGAGCGCCGAAGAGAAGCGCAACGTCAATCCGACAAGCGCACTGGGCCCTCTGTTGACATGCACGCGCCAGGGGAACCAGGCGATCTGCCGTACGCGGTAGGTTGTCCTGCGTTCACCCGTGAGCTGCGGCAAGTCCAGTGTCCCAGCACAAAGAATTTCAAACCAGACGTACCAGAGAAGTACGACGGCAAGACGCATCCGTCGGAGTTTCTCAGCATCTACTCCATTGCGGTGCAGGCTGCCGGGGGACGGGACGACAAGATCCTTGCCAACTACTTCCCGCTGGTACTCAAGCCCAACGTTAGGTCCTGGCTCATGCACTTGCCGGACAACTCCATATCCTCCTGGGCTGATCTGTGCCATCAATTTGTCGGCGCCTTTACAGGCGGCCACAAGCCACATGGCCAAGAGAGCGATCTTCATCTGCTCGCCCAGAAAGAAGGAGAGCCACTGCGCAAGTACATTCAGAGATTCAGCCGTGTACAACACAACATCCCAGACGTCCACCCCGCCGCGATCATCAGCGCGTTCCATCAGAACGTGCGAAACCGAAGGATGAGGGAGGAGATGGCGATGTGTAAGATCAGAGACGTCAGCGAGCTTTACGCCCTGGCCGACAAGTGTGCACGCGCTGAAGAGGGGAGGAGGCTCCCCGGAGAGGATACAGGAGCAGGAGGATCTGACAGTGAGGATGCCGCCCCGGCAAAGAAAGGCCGGCGGCGGAACAACAGAAGGAAAAAGGGCAAGGAAGTGCTAGCTGTCGAGCAGACCGGCAACGAAGGTGGCGCCAAGGAAGCTAAAGCTGGTGGCTCCGACAAGGTGGCCCAGCCTGTGGCGGCCGCCGACAAGCAGGACGGCTCCGGCAAGCAGTATTGTAAGATCCACTGCACCAGGGGTCACGATCTACAGAACTGCAAGAAAGTCGAACAGCTTGTTGAGCAACAGAAAGCTGAATACGAGCGACGCGACAAGGAGAAGGCCCAGGAAGGTGCTGGTGGATCCGGCAAGAAACGTCCCGGCCGAGGAGGACGCCGCGGCAAGGTCAAGCAGCGGCAAGGAGATAGGCCTCCCCGCGGCCGCGACAAGGATGAAGATGACGACGATGACGAGGACATGGATGATGACGAGGCCGACGAGCAGGAATTTCAGAAAGCCACAGAGGTCCTATGCGTTGACGGTGGCGCCTCTCTGTATTCTTCGCACCGCCAACTCAAGCAGTGGATGCGGGAAGTGAATGCAGCAGAGCCATCCATAGAGTCACGCAAGCCTCTGAAATGGTCCAGCACGCCTATCATCTTCGACATTGAGGATCACCCTGATCGCGTAACTGCGGTCGGGTGCTTGCCGATGTTGGTTTCACCAACTATCCGCAACCTCAAGGTCACGTAGATGCTAGTTGACGGTGGGGCCGGCTTGAATCTGATCTCCTCCGCGGTCCTTCAGAAACTCCAGATTCCTGACAGCGAGCTCGAGGAGACCGGCACATTCCAAGGAATCAGCCCGGGAACAAGCAAGCCGAAGGGAAAGATCACGCTGCCAGTCACATTTGGCAATGAGATGAATTTCAGAACTGAGAGGGTCACATTTGACGTTGCCGATTTTCCATTGCCCTACAATGGGATCCTTGGCCGTCTAGCGCTCGCCAAGTTTATGGCAGCCTCTCACTATGCATACAACACGCTCAAGATGCCAGGCCCGATAAGTGTCATCTCTGTCCCCGGCGACAAGAGAGATGCCCTTATCTGCGCCGACAAGATCTACCGGGAAGCAGCAGCCGCAGCTGATCACAGCATACTTGCCGCTGAAGCTCTCGGGGGGAAGAAGAAGACAAAGTCCGGCAAGAGCTCTGATGCCCACTCCGGCAAGCGCACCTCTTCGGAGTGCTGCGCTACCGTCGAGGACGCACCATCGAGCTCCACCGGCAACTGCAAGAAGGCAATGGCAGCTCCACCTGAGACTAAGAAGGTGTCCGCCAAGGAGGACGGCACTGGAGGTACCTTCACCATCAGTGCCACACTTGACCCCAAATAGGAAAGCGCGCTCATTGCTTTCCTGCGGGCGAATGTCGACGTGTTTGCATGGCAACCGTCTGATATCCCCGGTGTTCCCAGGAAAGTAATTGAGCACTACCTTGCCATCTGTCCTCATACGCGGCCCGTCAAGCAGAGAGTCAGGAAGCAAGCAGTGGAGCGCCAAGAGTTCATTGCAGAAGAGATCAGGAAATTGGAAGCAGCAGGCCTTGTCAGAGGAGTGCTCCATCCCACGTGGTTGGCCAATCCTGTAGTCGTGCGCAAGGCGAACAGGAAATGGAGGCTTTGTATAGACTTCACTGATGTCAATAAAGCTTGTCCCGAAGATCCATTTCCCTTGCCGCGCATTGACCAGATTGTTGACTCCACAGCTGGATGTGATTTGCTTTCATTTCTTGATGCATACTCAGGATACCATCAAATCTTCATGGCAGAAGAGGATGAGGAAAAAACCGCATTTATCACCCCTTGCGACACATACTGTTTTGTACGGATGCCCTTTGGGTTGAAGAATGCTGGTTCAACATTTGCAAGAGTAGTCCATGTCGCTTTTGAGCCACAGATACACAGAAATGTGGAAGCCTACATGGATGATATAGTGGTCAAGAGCAAGGACAAGGCTACCCTGATCCAAGATTTAGATGAAACTTTTGCAAATCTGCGCAAGATCAACCTCAAGCTCAATCCCGAGAAGTGCGTGTTTGGAGTCCCTTCCAGCAAGTTTCTCGGGTTCTTTGTGTCTCAGCGGGGAATTGAAGCCAACCCCGACAAGATCAAGGCCATCGAGCAGATTGAAGCACCGAAGCGCGTCAAGGATGTGCGAAGGCTTGCCGGTTGCGTGGCTGCTCTCAGCAGGTTTATCTCTAAGTCTCCTGAGCGCGCCCTGCCGTTTTTCAAAATATTGAAAAAGGCAGGTCCAATGAAATGGACTCCGGAAGCAGAGGCCGCGCTGCAGGACTTGAAGAGGTACCTGTCCTCCACTCCAATACTTGTCGCACCTAAGCCACAAGAGAAGTTGTTGTTGTACCTAGCGGCAACCAATCAAGTGGTTAGTGCTGCGTTAGTAGCGGAGAGGGAGGCGGATGATGAGCCAGCGACCACGACAAGTGAATCCAGCGACAAGCAGGGGGCCTCTCCGACAAGGTCTGGTCCCGACAAAGATGAATCTGCGCAGACGTGCAAGGAGGTGCAAAAGAAGATGGTGCAGCGCCCAGTTTACTTTGTCAGCTCCCTTCTCCAGGGGGCTAGGTCGAGGTACTCTGGTGTGCAAAAATTGCTTTTCGGCCTTCTCATGGCCTCGAGAAAGTTGCGCCATTACTTCCAGGCACACGAGATCACAGTTGTCACTCGCTTTCCGCTGAAGAGGATACAGCAGAATCCAGAAGCAACAGGCAGGATTGTCGAGTGGGCATTGGAACTGTCAAGCTTTGGCCTCAAGTTTGAGAGCACTGCAACAATCCAAAGCAGGGCATTGGCAGAGTTCATAGCAGAGTGGACGCCAACCCTAGACGAAGAAATTCCAGAGACGAGCATCCCCGTCAAGGAGACAAGCAAAGAGTGGGTGATGTACTTTGATGGTGCCTTCTCGCTGCAAGGTGCCGGTGTTGGCGTGCTGCTTATCGCACCCACCGGAGAGCACCTCAAGTACGCAGTCCAGATGCACTTTCCCAAGGACCAAGCAACGAACAATACCGCAGAGTATGAGGGTTTGCTTGCCGACCTCAGAATCGCAGCCGACCTTGGGATCAAGAAACTCATTGTAAGGGGTGACTCGCAGCTTGTCGTCCGCCAAGTGAACAAGAACTACCAGAGTCCATTGATGGAAGCTTATGTTGATGAAGTAAGGAAGCTAGAAGCTCACTTTGACAGCCTGCAAATGGAGCATGTTCCGCGAGCTCAGAATGACATTGCTGATGGCCTGTCAAAGTGCGCTGCACTAAAGTTGCCTGTGGAACTAGGGATCTTTGTGCTCAAGCTGACTCAACCATCCGTGACACCATCAACTGGACAGAATAAGAAGAGGAAGTTGGTTTCTGGTGACTACTTTCCGGCAGAGCTTCCCGAAGCCGCCGCCAAGAAGGTCCCCAAGATCGACGCCAAGAGTGCTGAGGAGCAGTCTGCTCCGGCGAACCTCTTGGTTTGTTCCGTTGAAGCAAACGCTCCCGACAAGTTTTGCTCCGGCAAGCTTGCCGGGGAATATCACGCTCCGGCCGAACCGCAGGTTCTTGCCATAGAAGCGGATGTTCCCGCAGCAACAGATACGCCTTTAGTCCTTGTTGTCGAGCCACAAGCTCCAGCATGGGCGCAGCAGATTGACCGTTTCCTTCAGACAGGAGAGCTTCCCGAAGAGCAAGAAGAAGCTGAAAGAGTAGCCTGGCAGTCAAGTATGTACAAGTTTGTCGACAACACACTGTACAGAATAAGACTCAACAGTGTGAAATTGAAGTGCATTCGCCGGGAAGATGGACAACAGCTGTTGGCAGAGATACATGGAGGCATATGTGGTCACCACCTTGGCGCAAGAGCACTTGTCGGCAAAGCATTCCGACAAGGCTTCTTCTGGCCGACAGCCCTCCAGGATGCAACTGCACAAGTAACCAAGTGTGAAGCGTGCCAGTTCCATTCCAAGCAGATACACCAGCCAGCTCAAGCTCTCCAGATGATCCCTTTATCCTGGCCATTTTCGGTCTGGGGGCTCGACATCCTCGGCCCCTTCCCCCGAGCCGTCGGGGGCTTTGAGTTCTTGTACGTTGCAATCGACAAGTTCACAAAGTGGCCGGAAGTGGAACCAGTGAGGAAGGTGACAGCACGGTCAGCAGTCAAGTTCTTCAGGTCGATTGTTTGCCGTTTCGGGATCCCTAACAAGATCATCACCGACAACGACACTCAATTTACGAGCCGCACCTTCATGCAGTACGTCCAGGATCTTGGCGCCAAGATCTGCTTCACTTCTGTTGCTCACCCGAGAAGCAACGGTCAAGCGGAGCGGGCAAATGCTGAAGTGCGGCGAGGCCTTAAGACCAGAACTTTCGACAGGCTGCTCAAGTGCGGAAGAAACTGGATCGAGGAGCTGCCGGTGGTTCTTTGATCGATCAGGACGACGCCAAATCAAGCCACTGGCCAGACACCCTTTGCTCTAGTCTATGGAGCAGAGGCATTTCTCCCCACGGAACTCGTTTACGGGTCACCTCGAGTGCTCGCTTATGATGAGCTCGAGCAAGAGCAGCTGCGACAAGATAACGCGCTGCTCCTTGAGGAAGACCGTCTTCAGGCTGCTGTGCGAGCCGCTCGCTACCAGCAAGCTTTGCGTCGCTACCATAGCCACAAAGTTAAAGCCAGAAGCTTCGAGGAAGGCGACCTTGTTCTTCGGCGTGTTCAGTCCGCCAAGAATTCCAACAAGTTGACGCCGAAGTGGGAAGGCCCTTATCGGGTGAAACGAGTCACTAGGCCCGGTGCTGTCCGCCTTGAGACCGAAGATGGCATTCCGGTGAGCAACTCCTGGAACATAGAACATCTTCGTAAGTTTTACCCGTAACGCGCGGTTGCCGGAAGCTTTTCCGGCAACCACCTTTTGTACAAGTTTTGCCGCTGTTGCATGTAATCCTTTGTACAAAGCCGGGCGCAGACCCCGTGCACCAGTAAAGTTCATGTGCCCCGCACATCTTGTCAGTTTTTTATGCTATAATCCTTTTTCGCATATGTTATCTGACACTTTGTGCAGCACCAGACCCCGGTAAGCAATAGCGAGCCCAAGGCTCCATATCATTACTTTATTTCTCTGTTTCTTTCTCAAAAGAAGGAAGGTTCCCTCGCCCACAAGGTTTGCCGGGGGGGAAGGAGAAGATAATGGTGTGGACCAGGCCGTTCAAGAAAATTTCTCCTTGTCGGGAAGCAGACGACAGAAAAGCTAAGTTGCTAAAGCTTGAGCAATCAGTTTTTTAAGTTTTTGAGTTATTTTCCTTGAACGACCGTGCTTCGTATGGAAAACCTGTGCGCGGAGGAACCAACTCGTAGCTAGCTGCGCCCTTACTTTGTTCCGAGTCCGCTCAACAACTTAAGTGAGCTGCTAGCGCCCTTACTTTGCTTCGAGTCCGCTCAGCAACTTAAGTGAGCCGCTAGCGCCCTTACTTTGTTTCGAGTCCGCTCAACAACCTAAGTGAGCTGCAACTAGTTGCGACAAAGTTGCTTGTCGGTAGCGACCCCGCCAGTAGGCTGCTGAAGTTCCGCACTCGACGGTCGCGGCAAGGGTACCTGCGCCAGCAAGTTTCCCTAGAAAGCGTAGGGCAGAACCATGCAAAGCCAAGAGTCGAGTAAAGGAAGTAACACAGCAATTTTTTGCCTAAGATAGAGTTATATTACAAAAATAACTTGTCGCGCCTCTAATAAAGTGTTCCCATGACATGACTGGCAGCGACAAGAAAAGAAGAAAACGGATGGCCTAATCTACGCGACCGCCGTCAACCCTTTTGACCTCGTTCACCCTGTCCACAATGGGTGCGACGAGGGCCTTAAGTGCATCAAGATCAGCGTCTGCCGGCAGCCTCTTGAGGATGTTGGTGAGGTTGAGGCCTGGATTGCGGAAGGCCACTTTCACCAGCACCTTCTCCAGAACTCCGGCACAAATCGAGTGTGACTCATCGGCCAACTGCTTTGGGATCCGTTCCCGGAGTTGCTGGAGCGCCGCCGCCACGCCTTTGAAGAACAGAGTGAGCTTGGCGCTGGGTTGGAGGTTCTCGTCGGAGGAGTACCCGAAGCCTTCCACCCCCAATTGCACCAGCTCCTCTTTGATGACTGCAGCAACGTTGGCCCTCCGTCCAGAGCTCCACAGTATCTCTGAGAAGATTCTGGGTTTCGGCGGCCCTCGCTAGCAGCGCCTCGTTGGCCTCGATGTCCTTCTTCAAGTCTGCCTCCCGTTTCCTGGCGCTGTCCAACGTCTCCGTCAAGGTGGCCAGCTTCAGCGTCAGATCGGTGTTGGAATCCTTGGCGGTGCTCAATTCCTTGCCCCTCTCGGCGAGTCGGCCCTGCAGCTCACCGTGGGCAAGGGCGTCCTTCTCGCGCTCTAGCTTGAGGGCGGCAGGCTCTTCACCACCAACCTTCAGATCAGCTTCTAGCTGCGCCACCTTTGCCTCCAATTCTTTCTTGGCGGCCTCGGCAGCCACAGCCGCATCCTTTGCCTCTTGGAGCGTCCCGCCAAGTGCCTGTTCGCGCGCGGCAAGCTCCTCTTCGTGGCTATCGAGGTTCACTTTCCGCTGAGTCAGCTTGCCTTCTCGTGCGTACAGCTTCTCGCCGGTGAGCCGCTGCTACTCTTCAGCTTCGGCCTTCTTGAGGAGGAAGGCCTTCCGCTCCTCAGCAAGCTGCTCCCGCTCCTCCGCCAAGGCCCGGAGAGTTTCTTGGCGAAGACCCCGGAGCTCCTCCGCACGCTTCTCTATGTGCACGCTCGCCCTCGCGGCAAGCGCTTCCCGGGACTCCAACTTGACTTGACGGGCGCGGTAGAGTGCCAGCAGCCTCCGCAGCGGCCGCTCCTCCTCGGGCTCTTCATTGCTGCTTCCCGGCGCATCGACGATCGACAACCCGGCGGAGGCAAGCACCTCCCCATCCAGAGGTTCTCCTTCCATCGGCGCCCTCGAGCTCGATGCCCAGGGGAGCTTGATGAAGATGCCCTCGCCAGCCTTCAGATAGGCGCCGGGCTGGGGCTCCTCGGAGCCTGATGCTGCGGCATCGGCGGAGGGATCGGCGGTCGGTGCAGCGCCTGGCGCTCCTGCGGCCTCAGGGCCGTCAGTGCGATCGCCAGATCCCCCGCCAACTTCTTCGGCAGCAGTCTTGGCGGCCTCTTCGCCGGCGGGCACGTCAGCGCCGGCTCCTTCTTCGGTGGCCGCGGCATCATCAGTATTGTCGCGCGCGTCCTCCTCGCCGCCCGCCTCAGTCTCCATCGGATCCATGGAGGGTGGGTCTGACGACCAGAGAAGAAGGAGAAATCAAACAAGTGTCCGAGAAGAGAAATCAGCAGAAGACTACAAGGAAAATTTCGGGCAAGAAGGGCTACCTGTGCTAGGATCTGCCGTCGTGACCTCCACCACCGGTGGATCGTTAGCGCTGTCCCTTGCCGGAGACTCCTCCCTTGCCGGAGGCTCCTCCCTTACCGGAGGACGCTCCCTTGCCGAGGAGTCCGCCCTTGGCGGCGTAGTCGAAGCAGACGACGAGTCGGAGGAGATCACCATGCCCTCCTGATGAAGCTGTTCTGCTCCTGCGCAAGCAAACCAGTGATCAGATGTCAACAAAGGAAAAGAGCAACCACGCGCACCCAGAAGCAGAAAGTAAACCATATGCTTACGCTGGGGGCTGCGCTGGGGGCTGCTCTGCGAAGTGATGGCCGGATCCGGCAAAGTGGTCTCGGGCGCGCCTCCTGTCGTCGCAGTGGGCTCGTCCTCAATGACCACCACCTGAGCCTTGGCCCTCTTCGCCGCCCTATGGGCCAGAGTCCTGAAAAGAAGAGCCCAGGGTGGATCAGATCTGATGCAAGACAAGATCAGCAAGTTGAAGAACTACAAGAACAAGCAAGGGAATCTTACTCTTCTTCTTCTTCCTCCTCGTCGGAGCTGAGCACGGAGAGGTCGAAGTTCGGCCCACTTCCGGCACGACGAGGTGGAGGGGTGGGATCCCTTGCCGCTTGGCGGGGACTGCGGTGCCAGCCCGAGATGACCCCGCCCCAGTTGCCACTGCGGCGGGAGGCGCACCCGCGGCAACCGTACTTGCCGCGGCGGAGCGCGTCGCGCGGCGCTGCGGCTGTTGACCAGCTTGCCGCCCTGCTGCGTCCCCGACCCTGCGGAGGCGCCTTCTTGGCTGCACTGGGGGCTGCGTTCCGAGCACTGTTTCCGGCAAGCTCCCCGGAGATGGCGGGCCGCTCGCACCCTCGGCGGGCTCACTCAACTCGGCGTCGGGCGCGGCGAGCTCTTCTTTGTCTTCGGGCCACTCCCGCTCAGCAAGACTCATCGCCGATGCCGCGTCCGCTTCCTCCACCGTGAACCCAAATTCGCCAGCGGCTGCGGCTGCCGCCGCCTCTTTCGCCCTAGTGGCGATGCGCTCCATCTCTTGATCAGTGGTGTCGCGGGTGAGGAGCTTCTTCTCGTCAGCATTGACCGTCACCTCCACCAGGCTGTCGAAGAACTGCTGCACGACGTCGCCGGCGGGCTCTTGCCAAGTTGGAGCGATCCCGTGCGAATCACACAACGGCATCATTGCGCAGATGCGGTCACGCGAGGAGTTGTTACACAGAGGCACGACGCCTGCCGACAACCTGAACCACTCGGGATGCTGCGGGTCGTGCTTGAATATTTCTTTAAGTATCCCGTCCAATTCTATGACGGTGAAATTGAAGTTGAGGCCTGGGCACAACCTCATGATGTCCGCCGGGCCTCCAAATTCCTAGGCGGGTCTCCCCTTCGCCTGCAGAGGGGCGATGCGGCGGTGGAGGAAATCTGCGCCGACAGCTCCTACAGTCAACCCGGCAAGCCTGAGGCGCAAGATCCGGGTGGTGGCGATCTTCAACTTGTCATCGTCCGCGGACAGAGCGCTCCAATCATTACCTCGCGCTGCTGGGGCTTGGCGCAGGGCGGTGAACGGCTGCGGGTTCTCCTCTACAACCCAGCACCAGTTTGCTCTCCACTCGTCCCACTTGCTGCGGAGCTCCCCCTCCAGATAGGTCTCCTTCTTGCCGGCTCATGAGATCCAGGCGATTCCCCCGGCAAGGGTTTCCCCTCTCTCGACACGGGGCATGAAGAAATGGCGGAAGAGAGCTACATTGGGGTGGACTCCGACAAAGTTTTCGCATAGATGGGCGAAAACTGCCATGGTCAAGACGGGGTTGGGGGTAAAATCAAGGAGGTGGAACCCGTAGGTGTTCATGATATCACAGAAGAAATCAGAGAATGGCGGGCAGAGCCCGCAGTAGAAGAACACGGCAAAGAAAGGGTACCCGCCAACTGGAGCTTCTTGCGAGGTGATGGCGGAGAGTACCTTTGTGCGCGGATGCGCCCGTGTCTCCGTCGACCAGAAGAGATAATACCACTCCCTCAGATCCTTTGCGGAGAGCTCGGGGAGGAAGGTGGCCCGCTCTTTCCGCAGCGCCTCAAGCCGCTGCGCTTCGGTCGACTTCACAGCTTTCGCGGCCTTCCCCTTTCCGGGCTTCGGAGCCATGGCGAAGGCGGTGGGGGAAATTGACGGCGCCGGTAGTGGCGGCGGCGACGGGAGCGGAGCGCTGCTCTCTTTCGACTTTGGAAGCGGAGGAGGGCGGCGGAGGTTTCTGAGATTGCAACAGTGAATGACAAAGATGGAGGAAATACCCCTGTTTCCCCTGCTTATAAAGAGGGACGGGGCGGACGTTTCGGCCTTCCAAATAAACAACCTCCCACGATCTCTCCCACGACGCCGCGTTTCACGCGTGCCATCCTGGGCGGGCGCGGTGGGAGCGGAGAGATATGCGGCGTGACCTAGGCCGCGCGTGCCCGTGCACTGTTTTGGGCCTGGCCCAACAGCGCTCGGCACCGTGTATGGCCCAGGCCCGGGGGCTCCTGTCGGTGTACTAGAGTAGGGGTACCCTAGTATCCCGAACTCGTGCACGGGCAGTCGCAGCATCCCGCGGCAAGGCTTGCCGGGTGACCGCCAAGACCCTCCGTGGTTCCCTTGAAGACCATTCAAGAACAAAGTACTCAAACCAAGGCCCTCGCAAGAGGAGCTTGCCGGGAAGGCCAACCAAGGCCCCAGCAAGAGGAGCTTGCCGGGAAGGCCAACCCAGGCCCCGGCAAGAGGAGCTTGCCGGGAAGAGACAAGACACCGACAAGAGAAGCTTGCCGGGAAGGCCACTCAAGGCATACCAAGAAAGCTTGCCGCGACACGCCCTGCATCCCGGCAAGGCCCGGTGAGCGACAAGCTGCCAAACACGACAGACGACGACCGCGGCAAGGAGCTTGCCGCGGGAAACCCCCACTTCGTGCCCGCGCTCCAGCACACCTGCTAACGTGTCGCTCTAGGACTCTCCCAAGCACACGTGGCAGGAGGCTGTGCAGCTAGGGGTGCGAGCTGGCAAGCGGAGATGAAGAGAAGGCCATCGTGGCAAACGGTGGCGCTCCTAACGGTCACTTTTTGCACTGTTTAGGCAACTCAGACAGGTATTTAATGCCCTTGTCCCCTGCCATCAGAGTTAGGTAGGGTGCACTGTATCCACAGTAGCGGTAGCTGCACCTACCGCATCCTTTTCCATTTTTACCCTTCTAGTCTACGTTGCCACCTGTCGGTGACCCCTTGAAAGTATAAAAGGAGGCCCAGGCGCAACGTAGAAGGGGTTCGGCCGGCTCGGCTCATTCGGAAGCACCAGAAACGCTCCCACGCTCAGTCTGGCAGCGTCCATCGCTCCTGAGCAAGGATTCAATATACACAAACAAGCAGCAGTAGGGTTTTACGCATCCGTGCGGCCCGAAGCTGGGTAAAAACGCTCGCGTGCTGCCGCTCGATCCGCTCTTTGTGCGCCTCCGCCTCCCACCGAACCGAAAGGGGCCCTGTCCCCATAGGTGTTGGTGAATCAGCCTCCCCGATGATGATAATAGATAAATTTCCAGGACTTCCTTTTTGTAGGATTAGAGTTCAATAAGTTTGTGTTATAGATTCTACAGATGTATCTGTTTTTGACAGATTCTGTTTGTGTGTTTGTTTGCATTTTGATGCATCATGGCTAGTAAATTAGTTTATAAACATAGAGAGTAAGTAGTTTTGAAAATAATAAGAATGAGTTCATACAGTACTTATGTGGTGTTTTGTTTCTTTCTAACGGAGCTTATAAGTTTCTGTGAAGATATTTGTGTGTAAGTTTCAAGATTTTGGGATAAGACTTGATGGCTTTGGAATAAGGAGTGGCAAAAGCCTAAGCTTGGGGATGCCCAAGGCACCCCAAGATATTCAAGAATAGCCAAAAGCCTAAGCTTGAGGATGCCGTGGGAAGGCATCCCCTCTTTCGTCTTCGTTCATTGGTAACTTTACTTGGAACTATATTTTTATTCACCACATGATATGTGTTTTGCTTGGAGCGTCGTGAATTATATTAGTCTTTGATTTTTAGTTTACCACAATCATCCTTGCTGTCCACACCTTTTGGGAGAAGCCCACTTGATTAGAATTTGCTAGAATACTCTATGTGCTTCACTTATATCTTTTGAGCTCGATAGTTTTTGCTCCAGTGCTTCACTTATATCTTTTAGAGCACGGCGGTGGCTTAATTTTGAAGAAATTGCTAGTCTCTCATGCTTCACTTATATTATTTTGAGAGTATTTTAGAACAACATGGTATTTTCTATGGTTACAAATTTGGTCCTACAATGATGAGCATCCAAGTTGGGTATAATAAAAACTATCATAGGAAGTGAATTGGATGATATGATCAATTTGATGCTTGATAATTGTTTTGAGATATAAAGGTAGTAATGTTAGGGTCATGCTAGTGGGTAATTATGAAATTGAGAAATACTTGTGTTGAAGTTGGAGAAATACTAGTGTGTTGATCTTCGGACTTTACAATATAGCATGCACGTATGGTAAAAGTTGTGTGACAAATTTGTTGCATGAGGTGCTCTTTTAATTGCCTTCCTTATGAGTAAAGGTCGGGATCGCGAGATGGTTAACTCCTACCAACCCTTCCCCTAGGAGCATGCGTAGTAGTACTTTGCTTCAAGGGCAAGTAGACTTTTGCAATAAGTATATGAGTTCTTTATGACTAATGTGAGTCCATGGATATACGCACACTCATCCTTCCACTTTGCTAGCCTCTATTATAACGCGCAACTTTCGCCGGTATCATGCACCCATTATTTACCTTCCTCAAAACAGCCACCATACCTACCTATTATGGCATTTCTATAGCCATTTCGAGATATATTGCCATGCAACTTTCCACCGTTCCATTTATTATGACACACTTCATCATTGTCATATTGCTCTTTGCATGATCATGTAGTTGACATCGTATTTGTGGCAAGGCCACCTTCATAATTTTCATACATGTCACTCTTGATTCATTGCATATCCCGGTACACCGCCGGAGGCATTCATATAGAGTCATATCTTGTTCTAGCTTTGAATTGTAACTCTTGAGTTGTAAATCAATAAAAGTGTGATGATCTTCATTACTAGAGAATTGTCTTAGTGAGGAAAGGATGATGAAGACTATGATTCCCCCACAAGTCGGGGTGAGACTTCGGACTTTACAATAAAAAAGAAAAAAAGAAAGGCCAAAAAAAGGCCAAAGAAAAAAAGAAGAAATAAAAAAATGAGAGAAAAAGAGAGAAGGGACAATGCTACTATCTCCTTTTCCACACTTGTGCTTCAAAGTAGCACCATGATCTTCATGATAGAGAGTCTCCTACGTTGTCACTTTCATATACTAAGTGGGAATTTTTCATTATAGAACTTGGCTTGTATATTCCAATGATGGGCTTCCTCAAAATGCCCTAGCTCTTCGTGAGCAAGCAAGTTGGATGCACACCCACTTAGTTTCTTTTGTTGAGATTTCATATATTTATAGCTCTAGTGCATCTATTGCATGGCAATCCCTACTCACTCACATTGATATCTATTGATGGGCATCTCCATATCCCGTTGATACGCCTAGTTGATGTGAGACTATCTTCTCCCTCTTTTTGTCCTCACAACCACCATCTTATACCACCATAGTGCTATGTCCATGGCTTGCGCTCATTTATTGCATAAGAGTTGAAAAAGGTGAAGCGCGTTAAAAAGTATGCACCAATTGCTTGGCTGAAACCGGGGTTGTGCATGATGAGGAGTATTTTGTGTAATGAAAATGAAGCATGGCCTAACTATATGATTTTGTAGGGATAAGCTTTCTTTGGCTATGCTATTTCGATAGGACATGATTATTTGTTAATATGCTTCGAAGCATTATTATTTTTATGTTTTATAAGCTTTTATCTTGAATCATTTGGATCTGAACATTCATGCCACAATAAAGAAAATTACATTGATAGTTATGCTAGGTAGCATTCCACATCAAAAATTCTGTTTTTATCATTTACCTACTCGAGGACGAGCAGGAATTAAGCTTGGTGATGCTTGATACGTCTCCAACGTATCTATAATTTTTGATTGTTCCATGTTATTATATTACCCCTTTTGGATGTTTATTGGCTTTATTTTACACATTTATATCATTTTTGGGTCTAACCTACTAACCGGAGGCCCAGCCCGTATTGCTGTTTTTTTGCCTATTTCAGTATTTCCAAGAAAAGGAATATCAAACGGAGTCCAAACGGAATGAAACCTTTGGGAGCGTGATTTTTGGAACGAACATGATCCAGAAAACTTGGAGTGCAAGTCAAGAAGCTTGCGAGGCGGCCAGGGTACAGGAGGGTGCGCCCATCCCCTCTGGGCGCGCCCCTATCTCCTGGGCCCCACAGGCGGCCACCGACGTACTTATTCCTCCTATATATACCTACATACCCCGAAAACATCCAGGGAGCCAATAAAACACAATTTCCACCACCGTAACCTTCTGTATCCACGAGATCCCATCTTGGAGCCTTCGCCGGCGCTCCGTCAGAGGGGGAATCGACCATGGAGGGCTTCTACATCAACACCATAGCCCCTCCGATGAGTTGTGAGTAGTTTACCACAGACCTTCGGGTCCATAGTTATTAGCTAGATGGCTTGTTCTCTCTTTTTGGATCTCAATACAATGTTCTCCCCCTCTCTTGTGGAGATCTATTCAATTTAAACTCTTTTTGGGGTGTGTTTGTCGAGATCCGATGAATTGTGGGGTTATGATCAAGTTTATCTATGAGAAATATTTGAATCTCCTCTGAATTCTCTTATATATGATTGAGTTATCTTTGCATGTCTCTTTCAATTATCAGTTTGGTTTGGCCTACTAGATTGATCTTTCTTGCCATGAGAGAAGTGCTTAGCTTTGGGTTCAATCTTGTGGTGTCCTTTCCTAGTGACAACAGGGGCAACAAGGCACGTATTGTATTGTTGCCATCGAGGATAAAAAGATGGGGTTTATATAATATTGCATGAGTTTATCCCTCTACATCATGTCATCTTTCTTAATGTGTTACTTTGTTCTTACGAACATAATACTCTAGATGCAGGCATGAGTCGGTCGATGTGTGGAGTAATAGTAGTAGATGCAGGCAGGAGTCAGTCTACTTGTCACAGACGTGATGCCTATATACATGATCATGCCTAGATAATCTCATAATTATTCGCTTTTCTATCAATTGCTCGACAGTAATTTGTTCACCCACCGTAATACTTATGCTATCTTGAGAGAGGCCGCTAGTGAAACCTATGGCCCCCGGGTCTATCTTTTATCATATAAGCTTTCAATCTACTTTTATTTGCATCTTTACTTTTTGCATCTATATTATAAAATACCAAAAATATATTTATCTTATCATACTATCTCTATCAGATCTCACTTTTGCAAGTGGCCGTGAAGGGATTGACAATCCCTTTATGCGTTGGTTGCAAGTTCTTTGTTTGTTTGTGTAGGTGCGTGGGACTTTTGAGGAGCCTCCTGCTGGATTGATACCTTGGTTCTCAAAAACTTAGGGAAAGACTTACGCTACTATTGTTGCATCACCCTTTCCTCTTCAAGGAAGACAAACGCAAGCTCAAGACGTAGCAACACACACCCACGAACACAACAACAATCCAATAAGTATAGTGCATCTATTTTTCCAAACCATGCATGTATGACACGAATTCAAAAATACTCCTTTTTTTCCTAAATATTAGTCTTTTAGAGATTTCAACAAGTGACTACATACGGAGCAAAATGAGTGAATCGACACTCTAAAATATGTCTATATACATCCGTATGTGCCAGTCCATTTGAAATCTCTAAAAATACTAATATTTAGGAACGAAGGGTGTAAAATGTAAGACATGCATGGTCCTTAATTCAATATTCAAAATAAATAGGAAACTAAAACTTGAATTCTAAGTCTAGTACTACAGTACATGCAAATGTTGTGTTTAGGCGGAGCTATGTAGATTGTCGGGGGTTAACCCCTCGACCTTAGATAAAATTGTGAAGCTCTCTTTAGGATTGTGTAGATTATATTTGTCCCCACCCTCCCAAACACTGATTGGTTGTGCACCCCCCTCCTCAACGGGAGAATATCATGTCCCCACATCTTAGATGCTATATGCTGATACGAGTTGCTTGGAGCTTGTAGATCTGAGATATAGCAGCTCACAAGATGTCTTAATATTGTTACAGGAAACCTTAATGAGTTTTGAGAATTGCACACAATTTGTACAAAAACTACTCAGATGTCCTTGGATCCCATATCCCACGACCTCGAAGCTCGTATCACTGTAGCGCCTAAGATGAAGGAGGAAATCATATTCCCCTATATGTAAGAATATCATGTGCTTTGGTGATACAAACTCTTCGGAGCTGTTGGATTTGTGACCCAACAATTCCTTGGTGCTTTGAATGACTTTTTGCAGAAAAGCTCCCAAAGAGTTCGGCCACTGCTTTAAGCACAAAGACTGCTCACATGCCATTGGATCTCAGATCAAATGACCTCGAAGCTCGTATCACCATAGCATCCAAGCTACAAGAGCACCTGATGTTTTCTTGCATGGGAGAATAGTAGGTGCTCCCGCACCGTAGATTCTATAGTGATACGAGTTCACGGAGATCTAACGGCCTACAGTAGGAGGTTTGAATGTTTTTGCAATATACGGCTGAGAGAGTTTCAGAATTGCGAAGAAAGTACAAGTACTACGCATGTGCCATCTGATCATAGATCATACGACCTAGATGCTCGTATCACCCTAGCGGGTAATTAAGCTACGGGGAGCACCTAATATGAGAAATGGGGAGCCATTAGATCCAAGATGCAGCGGCACATATGAGGCCTGAATGTTTTATTTGCAAAAAAAATTTGGAGAGTTTGGAAATTGTGCATAATTACAAAGACTTCTCCCAAGCCATTGGATCTCACTTCCAACGATGTAAAAACTCGTATCACCATAGCATCTAAGCTGCGGGGTGGATGTGATACTCTATGCCGCTGTCATTTTTGTTCTTAAACTTGCAAAATACGTGTAACTCGTGTCGTTACTTGTCTAACCGCGCAAAGTGTTTGTTCAAAAAAATCATCCTACACTGAAATATCGGAACAACACACGGGGGTCCCACTTGTCATTAATCAAATTTGGACCTAAAACTAACAAATCTGAAAGACGAGATTTGAACTGGCAACCTAGACTACAAAGCGTAAGTCGATAGCCTGAAACAACAACGGTTGTTGGCTTTGTCCCATAACTTGATTCTATATAGTATTACATTGAGTAGAGTAGAAGGAGTGCCTCATCAACACATGCATGACCGTTGACTCACTTACTAGTGGGTCCCAGGTCTTTGATCTCTCTCTCCTCTCCATCGTCTAACCTTTAGACGCACGGGCACACACAAAGAGCGGCACTAGCTTGCCGGGTGTTATTATAACTAAAAAAAGCTTAGAAAATAGAAGAATCGCCTAGAATAAGAGACGTTGTGGCTGGTCGAGATGGAGCTAACCACACCTATCCTCCGTGCCACATTAGCATGATGAAGTTGTGTGGCTAGTGGGGTGTTTTCGACTGACTAGCTAGGTCCCGAGGTCGAACCATAGGTACTGCGTCTGATATAGTATATTTTTACACGCACATTTTTCCTCTATGCCGAGACGTGGCACACCGTACCGCATGGTTTCGGGGTCCTCCCATGTGGTGCACGCATATATTCTTCCTTGCTAAGACGTGGGATGCCCAACCGCCCGTTTTCTGGGTCCTCCTCGGTCATAGCGCCGAAGCAAGTAAATGAGTCATTAAATCACGAAAGACCACATTTCCCGCCGAGTACATCAGTGAAGCACAGTGGCTAGCTCGTTGGGCTAGTGTGACTGATTAGCTAGGCCGCTGCCACATTTGTTTTTTCACCCCTTTTTTATCTTCTTGCCGGAAGGTAAATTTAAATATCCACCACGGCGTTGATCCGTGTTCGGGTGCGGCAGGATTTTTAATTTTTTGATTGACGGGAGCAGGCGCGGCAGGATTTTTAATTTTTTGATTGATGGGAGAAGGCGCGGCAGCAATTAGTCATGATGACTCCACCTGTAAAAGCCATTGCTCCCTGATGTGAGAAGTTGTCGACTGGTGTTTTCCAACGGTGAAAACCAAAAGATACCCCGCTCCTCGGCTGGCTCCCTCCGCCTTCCCGTAGATTGCATTGCCTTTCAGTCGTTTAACCCCCTTTGCTTCCTCTCCCCATTGCTTCTATCTAGTGCCATCTCAGTCAGCAGATCACGGAGTCTGAGGTGAGGCGCCTGACACAGGAGCTCCAGGCCAAGGATGCGGAACTCAGGGCCAAGGACGTGGAGCTCCGTGAACTCAAGGAGCAGAGGTGTGCCATGGTCCTCCGTTATGTGTGGGAGTTCATAGAGCTTGAAAAGCGACAAGCGTCCACCTCAAAGATGCTCGAGGCATCGGCGGTGTTGCTGTAGAAAGTGGAAAATACGTTAGGCCGTCAGTGGAGCCGGATGGAACGCGAGCGGGCCGATCATGACGAGGTCTAGGATTGCCTCAGCCACTTGGTGGACCAAGTTGCCACACATGTGTTGCGGCTGCGTGATCCCTACCGTCGTGCCAGCATGACCATGACGGCTGTCGGGATATACCCGTTCGACCACCCCGTCGACTTCAACAAGTTGTGGCTTCCTGACCTGGTCTCCTTCTTCACCTGTATCTGTGAGGATCTGAGCCATCTCCGCGCGATGGTGGGGGCGGAGCTGGACAACGAGGGATTGTTGGCTACCATAGCCGTTGCTAGGCGAATCCTCTCAGGGCTCCGTCACCGGAATCCATTCGCGCCATTGGACGCCGTCTTTGACGAGCTGGCTCTTGTCGACAGGGATCAAGCTCTGCGGATGGTTGCACCCTGCATCACCATCGTCGTGCGCGTCGAGAAGCAAAGGGACTTCGGTGGTGTTTAGGCGCCCTTTGCATGGCCATGTCCATGTCTCGGCGCAACATGACCGTTAGATCAAATTCAGACAGTGCAGATCAGTCATTGTAGCACAAAGCGTGTGGGTGTGTTTGGTTGCATTCTCATCTCAATATAGTTGTTCCCTCTTTGTGTATTTGTCTTAACCTACTAGTGTGGACTCATGCACCCTTCATGCACTCTGCCAAACACACAAAAGTGGGTCGAGAAGGGAACTTTTACTCCCATCCTGTGCACCCGTCATACACCCTGCCTAACATTAATTCGTGTTTCATATGGTTCATGTTTCATGGAGTACTGTAGCACTGTACTCTCCATGCGATGTAGACCTCATTTTGTTAACATGGATCTCACCGTTCGTTCTCGATCGGACATTCGAAAAAGCCGTACTATGTTACTACATTACTGTTCATATAGTTGACATACGCACAACATCATTTGTTATCATCATATCTTACTACACTAGCACCAAGATTATGTAGTACTGACGTATGAACCACTGTGCATGCCTAGTAGTATGAGCACTATATATGTTCAAGTGGCTGCCGTGTTTCACACTCCTCCGTCATAAGAGTGGAAACACTTGTTGTAGTCATTTTTTCTTCAAAAAAATAGTGGACACGCTCTACCATGCGGATCCTCCTCCAGGGTCGTCGGGAACCTTGCTACTCACTTTTGCCGACATGTGGGACAACCAGCATCGGGGTCCACCAACCACGATCGAAGCGCCGCAGTAATGCCCAATGAGCCGTCAAATCACAAAACCCCCTCCTTTCCAGCAGTAAGTTGGACGGAAGAAGCAACCATCATTTCACTCTTCTCTCTCAGCTTCCTCTCTTGAAGAAAACCCACACTCACTTCTCCCTCATCTCGTTCCTCATTTCTTCAAGAAAACACCGACCTGCTTCTGCCATTGTTCTTCTCTCCCAAAGAAGGAAAGGTGAGCACATCAATGATGTTGATTCTGGCCAATGCTTGGTCTTGCAACCCCGAGACTGATCCTATAACTCCCTCTCTGTTCTTCTTTTGGGTTTGTGATTATGGTTTCTTTTCTTTTATTTCTATTTGACAGTTTCTTGATGGACGCTGGAGCACCGGACAAAGTGATGTCTATGGCTCTGGCCAAAACCGTCGAGGCTCATGGTACGAAGAAGCGCAAGCACCCCACCGAGATTACAGCAGACAAGCTCAAAGCCATCGCCCTGTCCAAGCCCCCCTCTCCGGGATCCCTCATTAAGCAAGTCTAGGTAATATCTCTTCTTGACGATCTTTTTCTCGACCGTGATCATGTTTTTTCATCTAACACGCAATACTAGTACTAGTAGTACAACTTTCAGGGTGATCTTGCATGTGATTTTTGTGTGCCAAATGACGATTCTAAATTCCTCTTTTGACCAAAGCATGCGAGAGGTTGACACTGATTTCTTATAGATTACTTTCAACTACTATATGAACATTAATGCTACCTTTGAAGAGGGTATATTTGCCTCAGTAACTTGTGTTATGGATATTGCAAGTAATCCATCTGCTTTCATGCCTTTGAAGACATCCTCTAGTATCTTTGTTCACTCATTTCTGCGCGTATATGTAGTCATATATGGAGTATAATATTGAAAATCATCTTATATTTCTGAACGGAGGTTGTAATAAAATATGGTTTCTGTTTTAATTAGAACCAGGTCCACGGTGGAGATGAAGTTCTCAAAGTCATGCCGTGTGAACTGGAAGACCTGAGGATGAGTTCTACTGCTAAACTATCCAGCTGTTTTGTCCTTGTCGCCACGTGTCCTGAACTAGTGTTTTTCTGTAGCATTGTTGTCGGGCGTGTTCTCGAGGTTGTACTTGACCACAACAATTTCTTTGTTGTGCCCTCGATTACGAAGGGTGTGGTTCTTGTAAAGGTTCCTGACAAATCTGATGCGGCCTGTCTTCATCGTCATGTTTATGAGTGGAAAGACCACTCTGTTAGGTTCTCCAAGGTTGATGAGATGGTGATGGTGCAGGTAGACATTCTCGTGAAGTCCATGGCCTAGTCAGTTATGCCAGGTTCATCCCGTAGGTCGGTAGCAAGAAATAGTCTGCAGAGTTTAATTAGTGCAACTTTGCTTGTCTGTAGTAAGTACTATTGTTCAGTACTTGATTTGTGTTTGTGAACCCTGTATTGTTTAGTACTGCCACTTTTGGTGTGTGGTGAGTCCTGAGATCAGTCTATGTTAATGTTTGTCTACTCAATTCAGTCTGTATATTTTGAAGTATCTAGATCATCTTTTTTGTGAGGACGGTTTATCAATTATGGTTACACTCCAATATCTATATGCATTGCAGGGTTTGTCGCACCCACCAGGATTTCTAGTCCCATGGATGTTCAGTCCATACGATTTGTCATGACCTTTGGACTGTCCTACTTGTGGGAGTGGGCAGGGGCCCTGCATGCCACGCGTAGTTGGATGATCATTCTTTTGTTTAGTACTTCAACATAGTGATTTCTTGGTAAGGATTCACTCTTGTCACAACAAGTAAATCTTATTGATTTACTGTCTAAATCTTATTGATTTAATGTCATGTTTTCATTCTTTTCCTACAATTTTACGATGCAGGTTTTGCCATGTGACATTCAACACAGAATAAACCATCACTTATATGATGGATATTTTTGCAGGTTTTGCTCTATGATGGCTATTTTTGTAGGTTTCACTTCTTATGTCATGTCAGTAATGAAGGCACTGTCCATCACTTATATTACTGGAAAAATTGGATCAGTCAGTTGTCTCAGTACAAGCTGAATCCCTATGATAAACTGCAGTTTTGTTTAACAAACATGCCAAAATTAGTCCTTCTCGCGTTTAAAGAAATGAAGAAAGAAATTGCATCACGGTCACAGAGCCTAGTCAAGTTAGGAAGCTAATCATAGCAGACCAGACATGATCGCCGCTGTCTCGCACATCGGTACCACCTTCAGCAACGGATCGAGCACCAGCAGTTGCTCTAGCACTGACAACGGCAGCAACCCAGTTTGATCCAGCTGAGGATTGGGCACTGACCACATCAGCGGATTAGGTTGATCTACCGAAGGATCAGGCATCGACACCAACACCTGCTCCGACACCGGCACCAGCTCTACAAGGGGCACCATCTCCGGCAGCAGCAGCAGCGGCACTACCAGTCGCATCGGCACGGGAACTAGCAATGGCTTTGGCACCTACACCAACACTTGCACTTGAATCTGCTACGGCCCGTGCAGTGGCAACCGAATGAGCAGTTGCACCAGCAATATATTGGGCTGCAGTTCGCACTTCATATACCAAAGTCCTTCCAAAAACTGACATGTCCACCTTCTTTGTAAGCATTGGCCGCCCAAGTGCTTCGTTCTTTTTTCTTTCCATGTCGATTCACATGATTATCTGTGTTGATCTAACTATTTGTGTATGTCTTCTTGTTTGCAAATAGAGAATTCCTAGAGCAACGAGGGAGTCGTTCAACAATCCGAACGACCGTGGCCAAGTTTCTCTTACCATGCGCAGCCTTGGTGTGAATGAACATGCTCAATATACCATAATTACAAACGATGGTCGCATGATGATTGATTCTAAAGGATGGTTAAGGTTCAAATCTAAATCACATCTTGCGGTAGGGGATGATGTCAAAATCAAACTTTCTTGGCAAGGAGAGCTGGTCCAAATCAACTTTGAAATTCTTCAGCAGCAGCATGCAACTACCGAACTGATCTATCCTCCGAGAGATTTTGATGTAATAATCTAGCATCGTGAAACAAGTTTCTTGTGTGTATAAGTAGTACGACAGTATTATTTATCACATTGTATATCACTAATAGAATTGCAACTCTGATTGCTAGTTAGGAACTGGCGTTCAAGTTCATTCCAACAGATGGTGTGCTTTATTCAATTTTGTGTATTCGCCTTGCGACAACATTTAAAACCAGTGCTGTACCGCTCGCTTGCAATATGAAAAGCGCTGAGGTAGAACACATGGGCCCCCAAACATGCAGGCCCACTGGACTATGGCCCAAAGTCCAGAACCGTGAGCCTGTCTGAGTATTATATTCCCAGCTGAACCCCCATAATGCCCGTGCGTTGCACATAACATCAAGATGCATTTGTATGAGTATTTTATCTTGTGAGAGAAAAGGATGAATGAGGGAAGGCCTTATTTGCAAATGTGGAGAGGTGTGTGGGTATGTTTTTGCAAAATTGCCATAGTTTCCTTCCTATCCATCAGATATAAATCGGACGACCTATATTGCAGGATGGCAGGCACACCATCATCACCAACTCGTCTATATTGTGTTAAAAATACTCTAATTTTTATAATTATATATGTTATATATAATCCCCTTGATTTTTGTTATGTATAAAGTTATGATATAAAAGATTTTTTATATTTCTTTACAGAGGGATTATCTCTCTGTCAAAAATATATTTATTTGTAACTAGTTACTCATGTCTTTCTACTTCCTTTTGCTGATATGTGGGGCATCCGGCAACGGTGTCCACGTGCCATATGCACCAAATTAGAGTGCACAACTGCACGGTATACACACCCCGGTCGTAGCACTGCAATAATGCCCAATGAGCCGTCAAATCACAAAACCCCCCATGTTTCCAGCTTTAGCAGTAAGCTAGACGGACGAAGCGGCAATATTTCACTAGGCATGAATCCCCTTATCCATCATCTGCTTGTTCAGAGAAAACCCCCTCTTGGCGATTGCATAGGGTTTTCTCATGGAGAACCAAGTACGAATTCTTCATCCATCCCCCATAAATCCAAGTCCCTTGGTCGCGGGTAATCCTAGGATGGCAGTCGCCGCCATTGATGCATTTTTCTTCCTATTGAATCTAGTGTGTTTCATTTGCAGTGCCCAAAGTGCGAGGACCCTACAGGTTTCTGCGCCCTTGGCGAGACGCCAAACTTGTTCCTTCTCCTCCTAACACAAGATTTTAAAACGCGCATAGTATATTCCTAGAATCCTCTTTTCTATCTAGGAGGGTGCGGTTTTTTGAACATGGCGTCAACTAATTTGGAAATTTCGATTGCTATATTTGGATAAAAGGTACTAGTACGATGGTCAACACTGACGTGAAGGAGAAATTATTTCTAGATTTTGATAGGGAATACATTTGTTCTCATGTTATTTTTCCTACAGTGCATTACTTGCTCTGCCAGAACACATGTACTCAAGATGCTCGGCCTTTCCATAACTGAATACACCAGTTTAATGGTCATAGTGAAGTGAAGCCATGGATAAAAGTTCCGAGTTGGGTTCATGAACCAAGAAGATCATTGCTTTTTTTATGGCCGAACTTGGATAAACTTTCTCAAGTTTCACGGACTGAAAGTTGGCGCACGAATGTTGATGGAAATAGCAGAACTTGGTATCATCTTCACTACGATCTTCCACCCCTATGTCGTTCCAATTGTTCATCCATGTTAGTTTTGTATCTGGTTCTTTCTTGTTGCCTCGATTACTTCTTAATCCACTTATTCTGTCTAACTATCACAATTTAACTTTTGAAGTAGCAATGAAACTCTCACGAAGATGCTACTTCTAAGTAATATTTTCTTATAATTGGTGGCACGTGTAGGTTTTTTCAGAGTTAAGCAGGCTACTTGTTTGTTATACTATAAGAACTCGGCTGTTACTGATGGCACTAAAGTTGACTGGGAATACATCCACAAGTTCCTACACTTTATTGATCCTATTGTGGTCCTTGTGGGGCGTTTCGATGGTGGAAGGCCACGTGGGATATGTGTGCCACTGCTGCACTCGTTGAACATGTCCAATTGTGTCGAGAAACTTATGGTACGAGTTGTTTTTTGTTATATATGTTGCTCATAAACTATTGCTTATACACAATTTTACAGCTGTGATCTTCTTGAAACAGAAACTGCCCAGTTCTATTGTTCCTATACAGATGCCTGACCATGGTTGGGTCAGAGTTGCGCTTGGTCACAACATGATTTTTATGTCGACCTACTCCATTCCCCTTGAAGGTGAAAAGATACTTATTCATGGGTGGTCTCAAATAATGAAGGCCCGTCCATCTTGGAGAATAAGACAGAAGATTATGTTCCTTCTTTTCCATGGATCTAAAGCGAACATCCTATTTATTGACCACATTGCGAGATGAAGCCGCTTTCATAAGGTTGTGTATGCGCGCGGTGGTGCCTGGGCCTTGTCCTGGGGCTTGGCGGCCTCACCCTTGGTTAATTGTAGGCAAAGTAGCACTGTTTGGGACGTGCTTTGTACGGCTGAACCTGTATAAGTACTAATACTGCTTTCAGCTATGGTTGTTGAGTGCCCCTGCTAGATTTAGCTAAGGTTGTTAAGTACTCCTGCTGCTTTTATAGTCTGTCGTGTTTCTTCAGTCCTGTCTTCATCCAGCTCCCAAAACCAAACCAGCGCCGGCGGGGCCGCCTGCTTCCACCTCCCACGGCTGGCTGCGCCTCAGCGCACGCATCGCTGCCCCACCGTCCCCTAAATCGTTAACGCCAATGTCCGAGGCATCAGCGTCTTCCTTCGCGTGCTTTGGGGCGCTCGCCGCGGCGCCACCCTCTCGCGTTGTCAACATGGTAAACAAACAACAGGAATTGGCATAAGTATGTGGAGAGGATGACTGTAGGGGCCCACCATGTCAGCGTACGGAAAAAGACCTAGTGGTTTCCTGACATCTCGGACCCACGACATTGTGAGTGTATATAGTTAATAGACAAGAGAACAGCGCAAGATCGGCTGACACCTAGGACGTAGTTGCTCGAGCAGTATTTTTTTGTTATTGTTGAGACGGAGCAGGGTTTCAACTGGGTTGTGGCCCGTCTAGCCCAGGCTTATATTTTATGTTCACCATATGACCAGCCTAGCTATTTTTTCTTTGTGAAAATGAGCCCAGTTTATTTTTCTGAAGATACCCAATGCAGGCCTACTTATCTTTTTATGCCGTGATGAGGTGCAACTCTTTCAAGACGCTTGCAAATTTTGAAAGTAATATGAAATGGGTTGTAAATATAAAAATAGATGACAAATTGGCAATTACTTTATAATTTCTGAATTTTTTCACATTTTCAGATTCCTATTTCACTGGGCTTTAACCTAATTTAAATATATCTTCAAAGTACTTTAAATATGGCTCGATATTTCGGTATTAAAAATAGTTTGGAACCCACAGAAATATGCAAAATTTCGTTTAAATTTTTAACCCCGGCCTTGGCCAACAAAAAAAATGAACTGCAGTATATTATACATTTATTTTATATTTATATTTAGCACTACTTCTTATATCTTATATCTCTTCTATATATTATAGATATATCTACTACTCTTTTGTTTCTTATAAAAAATATAAAAAACAGAGTTGGTGATGATGGTGTGCCTCCCATCCTGCAATATAGGTCGTCCGATTTATATCAGACTGGTAGGAAGGAAACAATGGCAATTTTGCAAAAAGGTACCCACACCCCTCTCCACATTTGCAAATAAGGCCTTCCCACCTTCATCATTTTCTCCCACAAGATAAACTACTCATACAAATGCATCTTGATCTTCCGTGCAACGCATGGGGATCTTGCTAGTTCTAAAAAACTTTCCATCATTTGCCACACTACTTGTTGCAGATGAAGAACCTAACCAAGCACTATGCAATACAGGAGTGACTCACAATTACAAGGTTAACAATGCAATCTAGTATAAACAATTACTTTTACAAGAACAATAGCAACCAGGAAATTTAAAGGGTAGGTATGAACAAAATTGGAACTGCACATGTACTTCACAGATTCAATACACACAGTACCAATTGAGGAGGAGTACGATGGTCGCGGCAGCCTCTATGCATCATGGTCAGTAACGGAAGTCAGTTCATTGTCCATGGCGGTGGTGCTTCTGCGCTTGGTATCAGCTTCCGAGAAGCAGATCCGAAACTGTGGAAGACGGTACCAGGGAAGAGGCTATGTCTACAACGATGAAGGTGCACCGGCTACGGTGCAGTGTACGATGTTGTTGATGAGGCAGATGTGCTGTGGTGGACGAGTCCGCCGATGTAGAAGGAGAGGAGCACAAAGGCTGCGGTGCCGCGGAGAAATCTAATTTGCAGTGAGGATAGAAAATGGGGAGTATTCAGGTGTACTACTTTGTGTGCCGGGGTGGGGTTGGATGGGTAGTGTGAACCCGAAGTTACCAAAATAGTCCCCCTGCCAACCAGCATCCGTAGACCGGTTCCGAAGGGTATGATGTACTTTGCACTGCTCGAATCATGGTCGCAGGAGATTTTCCCGCCGACCTCAAAATTTTGCAACACTGAACTCCCCGTTTGGCGTGTCGAGTGATTGGGCTAAGCAACTAGCGAGTTGTACTAGTAAATACTAGTACTCCCTCCATTTTTGTTAACTTTGCATGTTAGGTTTGGCCAAAGTCAAAGTTCCTAAAGTTTGACCAAGTTTATAGAAAAATATAAACATTTACCATAACAAATATGTATGATGTGAAAGTACATGACATAATGAATCTAATGGTATCTACTTGTTATTGTATATGTTAATAGTTTTTGTTATAAACTTTGTGAGAGTTTACAAAACATGACTTTGACCAATGCTTATACGCGGACTTAAATAAAAACGGAGGCAGTACACATTTGTTTTCTTAGTTTGTAGTGGAATTAATCATTTGTTGTAATCATGAAATAAATATACTAGGCTAGTGACGTCAAATGTAATGGTTTATACAATTCATTAGTTAGGATCATTGTTGAATTCCAAGATGTATACGAGGTCTATAGAACTTTACAATATGCTCAAACTCACATAATCTCAGTCAAATGAAAATCTAAATGCATTTCATCGTTATTACTTTTTAAGATGCAACAAAACCAACCATAACTCTACATGATCCATTATAAAAGCAAAATTTTGAACACATCTGAATGTGTGAATGAAATGTGTAGAGAGAGCTTGTAAAGATGGAGAAGATAGGGCAGGGAATATTGTATGTATGTGGGCGAGAGAGTATGAGACAAACCTAACAAGAGAGAGACAGAGAGAGAGAGAGAAAGAGAGGAAGAAGTTAGGTCGGTGAGAAAGATGGAGACATGTACTATACATAAGATGCGTCTGCATTCGGATTTTGTACACGTGGAAGGAGAAGAGACAACGGATTTGATGAGAGAGCTGAAAAAACATGGTCGAGAGGGGAAGGATCTCGTGGGTTAAGGTCTTGATAATTTTGTGCGGGAGAGTCTAGTGGGAAACCACGGCCACCTATGGGACCAGGATGGCCCCTTGTTGGTTCGATAGAGGGGAGTTGTGTTGCACAAAGAGCAGACCAAATAGTGCTATCATACCTAACTCTACAGGCTAACAACATGAATTTAATGCATCGCTTAGTGTCATGTCATTGGTTGACCAACAAGGCTTGCTCGGCTATCTGCCAGCTCCATGCCTGCTTGCTTGATACGTCACTGGACGGGTACCATTTGTTGCTTCACTTCGTAGGAAGTGGCCGCAATGTGGCGAATGGCTACCACTTAATCATTTTGTGTCTTCAAATTGCACTAATCCACAACGTGGTCGAGGTGGAGCAGTCGGTGGGGTGTTCTGGTCCATGCGAGTCCCGACAGGCCCTCCCGGGATGCCTTGGTCTTCTTCTTCTGGGGGTGGCCTTACCCCTTGTCGGGCTCGCCTGCCTGGCAAGGGATGCCTCTACCTTGGTAATATTTGGCTCCTCTACATTAGCCTTGGTTCCTCTTGATCCGTTAGTTGGTTCTTTGAGTCTCTTGGTCTCTTTCTCTGGTGTTCTAGCTTGTCCGCGCATGAGTCAGGGGATAACATGTACCTCTGTATAGTTTCCCTGACATAAGCCCCCGGACCTGAGCCATACGTGTTGCTGGGCTCGTTGGGTTAGGTCCCAACACGTGTGCAGACATGTGGCAGGAAAGGGCTACGCGCCCCGGTTTGCCATGATGACCAGTCAATCCAACATCCACTTCGCGAGTTTATTGCGCATCATGGGGTCATGGGACTGTAGCAGTTAAGGTAAAATGGTAACTTTCTGAAGCATCGCACCCCCATTCCGCGTCTCTCTCTTAAGAGCAGGAAAAGCGAAGCAACACGATCCATCTGTTCTCTGTCCTGCTCCCTCATCTTCTTCCTCCGGAAGCCACGTAGCAGTTCCCCTTCTTTCCCTCTTGCCACAGTTCTTCTCACCGCTGCCGCCGGAAATGGGGAAGAAGCCCGTAGATAAGAATAAGAAGTCGACTACGGCGAGGAAGCCACTGCCGAGGGGAATAAAAGAGGGGCAGAGCTAAGCAACAAGCAGAGTGAAGACGTCGTCTTCACTCCGTCAAATCTGAGCGGCCCCGTCCTCCTAGCGAGATATGGGTATCTATGGGGGAGGCCCGTAGAGAAGGGGCACGTGGCACCGGCGGTCATCATGGTGGGGAAGGAGGTACCACAAAACTCTTACTATTTCTTCTGCGCCTATTTTATCTTCCGTATATGCCCTCCCTTCTCCAGATTCTTCGAGGCAATCATGAACACCGATGGGTTCCATCTTCTGGATTTTACGCCAAATGCAATGGCAACCATGGATATCTTTGCCCATCTGTGCGAGAAGTTTGTCGGAGTCAATCCCAATGTGGATCTGTTCTACCATTTTTTCCGCGGGTGGAGAGCAAAGCCTATCTCTCCGGGGTTTCAGCTGGATGCCGTGTGTGGCAAGGAAGCTTCGGGATTACCTTCCCGGTAATCAACGAGAAAGATGGAATGAGTGGAGAGGTGAGTGGTGCTGGATTCATGACGAAGAGGCTCGATCTGTGAAGCCCGGAGGGAGGTTGTTGAGCGCGGTAGGGACTGGAGCGCCAAGGGCCTCACTGAAGATAGACCACGCCCGGCAATCAACAGGATCACCTGTTTGGCGGCTGCCGGGCTAACTATCGAGCATGTGGGGGCAGATTTTCTCCTCTGCCGAATCTCATCCTTGCCAGAAAGGGACAGGCCGGCGTGGATGTATGGCGACACGGCAGACATGATGAGGTTGCTCCCCGGGATGGCCAACAACCTGTGAGTGTATGGGCATGTGTGGTTATGCGACCAACTATTCGGCCGCTTCGACATGTTCAACTCCCGGAAACTGTCATCCCCCTGAATGTTAACTCCGCTCGGGACCAGATATTGAAGTGAATGAAGGACTGCAATGCTGGAGTGGTGGCGAGCACTTGGCAGTTGCCCACCCTGGATGAAGAGCTCGAGTGGTCAAGCAACTTTGTGGAGGTGGCTACCAAGGTTGAAACCAGGATGTATAAGACCACCTCTTCTGCAGAGGTGGCATATATCTTGAGTAAGGTCGGCGAGGCCAAGGCGGCCTACCTCATGAAGATGGCAAAGGCTGCGAAGGCTGGGAAGAGCAAGGGGAAATCTGGAGACGGGGCCTCTTCCCAGGGTGGAGGCGAGGTGACGCAGGGCAAGCCCTTCCCCGGTGGATGAACTTCCCCCGCCACTCGTGTCGGAGGCAGTTCTGGGGAACCCCTGGTGAATGAGGCCATGTTGGATGCCACTAGGATTTCCACGGCAGAGGAAGCAACTTGGGACCCGGCAACAACTGTGGTCGGGGAGACTGAGATTCCCGCCTGACAGACTTCTCCAGGTGGCACACATGCTCTTTCTTCGCCACTTCCTTTTTTCTTTCTTTCTTCTTTCTCTTTTTTTCTTAACTTCCTCTTCCTTGTTGTCTCCTGTCCCCCCTCTTTTTCTGTGGACCGCCAAGTTGCAGAGCCTGAGCCATTGGAGGTGGTCAACATAGGCAAGGCTACTGCAGAGGAGGCCGCGGGCATTGCTACAGCGGAGGGACATGATATGTTTGCCGGGGACACGCAGGGGTCCCTGGTAGTGATGGAGCGCCCTTCCGAGATCGGCCTGGCAGAGGGAGTGGCCATAGATGTCAAGATTCCTCTCCAAACCATGGGCCCACTCCCCACCATCAGGTCCTTCTTTGAGACCCCGCCGTCTTCCTCCGGCGTGCTTGACATGCTGTTGTTGCTGCCTGGAGCTGGAGCCCCCGGTCCATCCTTGGTGACCAATACCAAACTTGCCGAAGAGCTTCAGCGCATCCTGGATCCACTTTACCAAGAGGCTAGGGAGGCTGATGACTCGATCGCCATTGCCATGGATTTGTCCTTCATGGAATCCATGGCGTCGGGCGTCAAGGAGATACGTGCCCGGCATAACCAAAAGTGGGTGGAGCTGAAGGAGCGGCGTGAATCTGTTGAAAAGATGGGCCAAAAGCTGAGGGACAAGGGCTTGGAGCTGCGCGAGTGGCATGACAATCACTTCAAGGTGCGGCTTAGGCAGCAAGAGACGCTCCAAGTGATACGGGAGGATGTCATAGCTCATGAGGCGCGCCTGGCGGACCAAAAGGCTTCCCTGGATGCCAAAGAGCAAGAGATTTCCCTCCGGGAAGAGAAGCTTGCGGCCACTGTCCGTGCCAAGGATGATGAATTGGAGGCTCTCATCCGCGAATGTAGCAAGGATTTGGAGGACAAGCAGGAGGCGGCTCCGAATGCTGCCGCTAATTCCGTGGATCGACTGAAGAAGCTTGCTGATGACTTGGCTGCCATGTCTGCTGCCAGGAATGATCTTGATCGGCAGGTGTCCGAGCGGGCGGATGATCTTCCCAAGAGCGTCAAGGAGTTGGATGCCCTCAAGGAGGAGTAGCGGAAGACGAAGACCCTCTTGACTGATGTGCGGTCACAACTCTCCTCCAAGACTCAGAGCCTCGAAGTTGGTAACTTGAAATCTTAGACTTGAAGGCGAGAATTGGCACGCTGGAGAGTTCGGCAGAGTCTCTTGAGTCCCGCCAAAAGTTGCTGACCAGGGACCTGGACGATGCCAAACGTCTCCAACAGGAGGCCGAAGACAGGCTAAAGAACCTCGTTGACCTGAGCACCCTCTGGATCAAGAGTCTAACCGATATAGCTGAATGCCTGAGCGCTCGTGCTGCGGAAGTGGGCATGGACGGCCCAGTCTTCATACTCAACCAGCACGAGGTCCCAAGCGCCAAACTGGTGGTCTTCTTCAACAAACTGATCGAGAAGCTGGGGGCGCACGAAGGGGGGAGGGCCTAGCGCTTCATGTCTGAATCCCGGAAGCTGGCTCGCAACACCCTCTTCATGGTTCTGAGCAACATGGCATGCCACCACTTTGATCTTGACCTCGCCCACGGCAGGCGCCGACGTCGAAGCCACCAAGGAGAAGGCTGTGTCGTGGGCCAACAAAGTCCTCCTAGTCTGAACTTTTCCGACCGGTCGCCAAGCCAATTGTTGGGTCTATGTTGCCATGTAATGAAAAGATGTTGCATATTCTATGTTTAGTCATCCTATCTCTGATGTTTGTGTCTAACTGGTACTTTGGGTTAAATCTTAGTTGTGCATTTATCTCTTTATTCCCCGTATGTTTGCGTTCGCATGATCTATTTTCATGCATATTTTGGATGCCTGCAGGTATCATATTGCCGCGATTGTCGTAAGGGTTGGGCCCTTAATAGTCATCTTGGCATGGATGCGTCCCGGCAGGTTTTTCCCAGGTAGTTCTCGGTGCAGCCTGTTGTCCTAAGAGAAAGGCTCTGTACAGGACGGTGGAGCAACCAAAGAAGATGACCAAGGTTCCGTTACATGAGGATTTTCGCGATACGAACACTTGCTAGGGTTTTGAGGGATAAACGACTCCAAAGAATTCTATAGCATCAACTTAGAGATGATACTATGAACTTAGCTTATGTTTTGGGCTCACCTTCCTTCTGTCGGGCCGTGCGCGTCGAGCGTGTTCGCGGTGCCCGGCAAAGCAGAAGCCAACCAGGTGGTTTCTTTGTCCCTAGCAGGGGCCAATGGGCATCCCATGCGGCAGACGGATATCGAGGCATAATGATGAGTTTCTCTGTTCCCCCTCCCTCTTCCTCTTTTCTTTTTGGGTCGGTCCAGTGGCCGCCAGTGCGTGGATGTGTGCCGACGCAGGCAACCTTGTTGAAATGTGCTTGTTGGGGCATCAATCGATGGACTCGTACCAGCACCTCGCTCAAGATTGCCCTAAGCAGGGCGGATACTCGACCAAGTGTTGCATGGTAGTCGTCAACGCTGATGTTGTCGGGGCTTTAGCAATTCGACTGCTGACGAAAGGAAGAGACGGGGAGGCAAAAGCTTTCATCCACAGGTTCTATGTTCTTTGTTTGAGCGGTGCCAAATGGTGGATGCATCATATGGGCCGCCGAGACGGGTCTCCTGCCTCTAGCGGAGATCATTGCCATGACCGCGGCCGTGGAGAGGTGGGGCGGCCAGCAATGTGGTGCGGGGACAGCCCCGCTCTGCATCCATGCCCTTGCAGGTCCCATGGTCGGTGGCGTCATCGATGATGTACGTGGCGATGAAGATGACATGCTGCTTGCGTCTTCAGGTTCGCGCAAGCGAGCCCCCTACCTGGCGCACCAAAGATGTCACGGGAAACCACGACCACCAATGGGACTAGGACGGCGCCTCGCTGGTTCGGTAGGGGGAGTCGTGTTTCACAAAGAACAGACCAACGCAAGGCAGCGCGGCAGGGATCACACAGGCAGTTTTACCCAGGTTCGGGCTGCCGCGAGGCGTGAAACCCTACTCCTGCTTTGGTGGATTGATTGGGAAAAGGTGGTGGCGGTTCAAAGTACACTTGTCTAGCAGGGAGGCTTCGGGGCAGCAGCGACTACGTGCGTACAGGGGTGTGAGTGGTCTAAGCTTCCAACATCTCGAATCGTTGCCATGGGCCTCCTTTTATAGATCAAGGGGCTACCATAGTGGCAAATTGGTCATTAGACACTGATATGATAGCAAAAAGTGCTATTATATGTAACTCTGCAGGCTAATAGCATGCATTTCATGCGCCGCTTAGTGTCATGTCATTGGTTGCCGGACAAGGCTTGCCGGGCTAATCTTCCAGCTCCACGCCTGCTTGCTTGACACGTTACTGGACGGGTGTCATTTGTGGGTTCACTTGGTAGGAAGTGGCCGCCATGTGGTGAATGGCTGCCACTTAATCATTCTGTGTCTTGACACCGCACTGATCCACGACGTGGGTCACGGTGGAGCAGTTCGTGGGGTGATCTGGTCCCTGCGAGTTCCGGTACGCCCTGCCGGGATGCCTTGGTCTTCCTCTTGCCGGACTCGCATACCTAGCAAGGGAGGCCTCTTCCTTGGTAATATTTGGCTCCTCTGCATTAGCCTCGGTTCCTGTTGATCTGTTAATTGGTTCTTCGAGTCTCTTGGTCTCTTTCTCTGGTGCTCTCACTTGTCCACGCACGGGTCAGGGGAAAACATGTACCCCCATATAGTTTCCCTGACAGAGAGAGAGAGGGGGAAGAGTTAGTCAGCCATCATCACATCATCCTGCTTGTAAATGGCCCCGCATTGTCTAGTGCATTGTGGTCGTCGTCTTCGATATCCTCGATGCCCTCTTTGAAGATTGAGGTGGTGTGCATGTTGCGGTGTAGAGAAGCACAAGCGAGAGGGGTCACCATATAACCATGGATGGGGATGAATTATGTGCTCGGGGGAGGGGGAGTGTGTGTGCAGTGTGTGTGTGTGTGTGCCAGATATTGAAAGAAATGAAACCTATGGAGAGAATGTGTGTGTATGTGACAGAAAGAAATAAATATATTAGGCTACTGACTTTGAATGTAATGGTTTATACAATTCAATAGATGTCGGGGAAAATACACATGGGTATATGTTTTCCCCTGACTCGTGCACGGACAAGCCAAGATCGAATCAAGATGCCAAGAAACCAAGGGATTCGAAGAACCAACAAGCAGATCAGTGGAACCAAGACCAAGCTAGAGAAGCAAGACATCGTCAAGAGAAAGGCCTCCTTTGCCATGCAGGAAAGCTCGGCAAGGGGTGAGGCCACCCCTAGAAGAAGGTGACCAGGGCTTCCTAGAAAGGCCTACCGGGACTTACGGAGGCCAAATCGCATCACCGACCACCCCACCACAACTCACGTCGTTGATCAGTGAAGTGTGAAGCCGCAGTGTGATTAAGTGGCAGCCATTCACCACATGGCTGCCTGTTTCTACCAACAAAAACGATAGACGACATCCGTCCTATGATGTGTCAGACGAGCAGGCTTGCGGCTGGCAAGATAGCCCGGCAAGCCTTGCCGGGCAACCAACGACGCGACGTTAAGCAGCGCATTAAATGCACTTTGTCATCCTATAAAGTTAGGTATGATAGGACTATGTGATATCTTATTAGTGTCTAATGATTGATTTGCCACTATGGTGACCCCATGACCTATAAAAGGAGGACCATGGCAATGGCAGAACGGTTTCGGGAGTTTAGAGAGTTGGATAACTCGCATCCCCATGCGTGCATAGTCGCTCTTGCCCTGGGGAGACCCTTGCCGGGCAAGTGTACTATGCTCCACCACCAAATTTCCACTATCAATCCACCAAAGCAGGAGTAGGTTTTTACGCCTCGCGGCGTCCGGAACCTGCATAAAACTACCCATGTCATCTCTGTCATCCTGCCTCATGTTCGTCCGCTCTTTGTGCTACCCGACTCCACCCTGCCGAACCAGGAATGGGCCGTCCTGGTCCCATAGGTGGTCGTGGTTTCCTGCGACATCTTTGGTGTGCCAAGTAGGGGGAACGCTTGCGCGAACCTGAAGGCGTGAGTAGCGCATCATCGTAATCGCCATTTGCATCTTCAGCAACGCCATCGGCCATGGCTACCACGCAGACGCAGAAGCAAAGCGGGGCCATTACCGCACCACATTGTTGGTCTCAGCGCCTCACCTTAGACATGGCTACAGCAAAGGTATCTGCTGGTGGCAAGAGACCTGGCCCGGCGGCCCGCATGGTGTACCCACCATTTGGACGCCGTTCGAAGAAAGGAGACAAAATGTGCGGGCGCGAGCTACATCCTTCCCGTCCCTTCCCTTTGTTACTAGTCAAATCGCTTTAGCCCCGATGTCATCAATGTCGACAATTACCATGCGACGCTCGGTCCAGTATTTCTCCTATTTTGGGTAATCCTGAGCGAAGCGCTAGTATGAGTCCATCGATGGATGTCCCGGCGAGTGTATTTTGGTGAGGCTGCCTGCATCAGCACGACCTATGCATCAGCGGACGCTGGACTGACCGAAAAGGAGAGGAGAAAAAGGGAGGAGAACCAGAGAAGCTCGGCATTATGCCCAAATGCCCGCCAGCCGCATGAAACGCACATCGGTCCCTTGCAGGAACGTAGGAACCACCCGATTGATTCCTGGTCCGCCAAGTGTCGCGGGCGTGCCAGGCGAGCAGCCCGACAGAGGGGAAAAAAGCTCAAAACGAAAGCTAAATTTACATGATCACTTTTTGATTGATGCATTAGAGAATTTTCCGTCATTTATCCCTTAACTCCAGTGAGCGTTCGTATTGTGAAGACCCTCGTGTGATGGAACCTTGGTTAGCTTCTTTGGTTGCTCCATCGTCCTGTCCAGAGCCATGCTCGCAGGATGAGAGGCAAGACCGAGAACTACCTGGGAAAAACCTGCCGGGACACATCCACGCCAAGATGACTGATAAGGGCCGGACCCTTACGACATTCGCGGCAATATGATACCAGCAGGCATCCAAACCATACATAGGGGTCAATCATACAAACGCAAATGTACAGGGCTCAAAGGGATAAACACATGTTTAAAATTCAGCTAGGAATATCGGTTTCGCATAAACGTGAGAAATAAAATGACTAAACGCAAAATGTATGTCATGCTTCATTATAGGGCAACGCAGAAGCAGCAGCGGTCCAATATTTGGGTCGGTGGCCAGATGGAGCGACTCAAACTTGGAGAACCCTGTCGTCCTGTGACGCAGCTTTCTCCTTGGCAGCTGCAACGTGGGCACCCATTGGTGGCTTCTTTAATTGGTCGTCAAGGTCGAGGTCTGTATGGTGGCATGCAATATTGCTCAAGACCATGAAGAGGGCATTCCAGGCAAGCTTCCGGGACTCGGTCGCGAAGCGCTTGGCCCTCCCTTCTTCGTGAACTCTCAGCTTCTCGATTAGCTCATTGAAGAAGACTCCCAACTTAGCACTTGGGACCTCGTGCTGGCTAAGCCAGAAAATTGGGTCGTCCATGCCCATCGCCGCAGCCTAGGCACCAAGACACTCAGCTATGTCGATCAGACTCTTGATCTAGAGGTTGCTTAGATTGACCTGGTTCTTCAGCTTGTCCTCGGCATCCTATCGGAGGCGCTTGGCGGTGTCCAAATCCTTAGACAGCAACTACTGCCGGTACTCCAGTGACTCCGCCGAGCACTCCAATGTGTCAATCCTCGCCTTCATGTCCGAGATGTCGTCATTGGAAGTTTCAAGGCTCTGAGTCTTAGAAGAGAGCTGCAACTACACGTCAGCCAAGAGGGCCTCCGCATTCCATGCTTCTTCCTTGAGAGCTTCCAACTCCTAGGCGTTCCCGGCAATATCTTCCGCCAGCTTAGACACCTGCTGGACAAGATCAGTCTTGGTGGTGGACGTGACAGCCAGGTAATCAGTGAATTTCTTCAGCTGGGCAGCAGAGTCAGTGGCAGTGGCCACTAGGGCCGCTGCATGTTTTTCCACGAGATCCTTAGTGCACCGACAAACAAGAGCCTCGAATTCATCATCTTTGGCACAAAGGGTGGCTTCAAGCTTCTCCTCCTGGAGGGAAACCTCTCACTCTCTGGCGTCCAGGGATGCCTTGCGATCTTCCATGCGTGCCTCGTGAGCTATGACATCCTCCCACGTCACTTGGAGCATCTCTTGCTGCCTCAAGAGCACCTTGAATTGTTTGTCATGCCACTCGCGCAGCTCCAAGCCCTTATCCTTCAGCTTGTGGCTCATGCTGTCGATGGATTCGCGCTGTTCCTTGAGCGCCAGCCACTTTTGGTTGTGCCGGGCATGCATCTCCTTCACGCCCGCCACCATAGATTCCATGAAGGACAAATCCATGGTGATGGCGGCAGAGTCAGCGGCCTCCCCAGCTCCCTGATAGAGCGGAGCTAGGATACATTGAAGCTCCACATCAAGCTCGGCATCCGTCATCAGGGACAGGCCGGGGGCTCCAGTTCCGGGTTGCAACAGCACCATGGCCAGCATGCTCAAGGAGGATGGTGGGTCCTTAGTGATAGTCCCGGTGGCGGGAAGTGGGCCCATGGTCTGGAGAGGCAAATTCACCTCGACGGCCACTCCCCCTGCCGGCGCGTCCTCTGAAGAATTCTCCTTCACTATCAGGGAACCCAGCGCTTCCCCGACAGCGAGATCCCGTCCCTCAGTAGCAGCGAGCTCTACGGCTTCATCTGCGGCAGACCTTCCTATATCAGCCGCCACCTCTGGTGGGTCTGATTCCTCGGCTTGAGGGGTTGCATATGGGAGAGCTAGTGAATCATGAAGAAACAAAAGTCCTAAGAAAATACAGAAGCTAGGAGAAGCAAACAGAGCAAGAAAGAAAGAAAGGAACAAATGAAATACATGGAGAAGTCTACCGGGCAGGGACCTCCATTTCCCTGGCAACAACAGCTGCTGGGCACTGAACGTCCCCCTTTGCCATGGTAGTCCCGGCAGCCTTCTATGCAGCATCACCCCCGAAAGGGTCCGTGGGGGTCTCTCCAGCTCGAACAGTGTGGGAAGTGTGCCCCCCGGGGAGGGGCCTGCCCTGCATCATCTCACCTCCCCCTCCACTTGAGGGAACGAGAAGGCCATCACCATCACTACCTTAGATGGAACTAAGTCTCCACTCTTGGGACGAGGGCTGGACTGGGGGCTCGGCACAGGCTCCTCTTCATGACCCCCACCATGGCCGAGTTCTCTGCACCCTTATACGACCCGAGAGGCCGGAGCTTCCTCCGGGAGCGATGGACGAGAGTTTTCGTGTCCTCCTCCACCTCCCTGTCAGCGACAACAAAAGCAAGAGGTCACTCAGCAAAAAATAATTGGATATGCACTAGATATCCACCAAACAAAGCATCCTTACACTTCTGCAATAAGCATGGAGTCCAAGTTGAACTCCATAGAACGTGAGGGCTCCCTTCTCCTCTTCGGAGGCGGACGGGCAATGCTCTCCAGCAGCTGTGGCACCTGGCGTGGAGCCAGGGGATCAGATGAAGACAAGTTCTGTGAAGAATTCAAACTTGAGCTGGAGTCGGGATCATCCTCCACGACCGCCGCTCACCCGGCCGAAGAGGTCTTGGTCCTGGCGAGACGAGGAGATTGGTTGCATGCCACCTCAGCCTTGGAGGATTTGGTGGTAGTCTTCTTCATCTTCTTGGCGGCTGGATCGACAGCGGCACGCCTGTGGGTGCTCTACTCGGGGTCCGGCTCGGGGGCTTGCGTCCCAGCTGCGAGCCACTCCTCGAGCTCCAACACCTCACCGACCTCCCCCTCCTGCTGGAGCTCCATTGCTGCTGTGGCTAGGGTATCTAGCTCGGCAAAGTTATCCCCGGAAAGATCTTTCCTGACAACTCCTTTCATGGCTTGCGCATCACTGCCGCCTTGGGAAGAATTCTTGTCCCCAGCCTTCCCCTTGCTCTTTCCGGCCTTCGTGGCCTTTGCCATCTCTGCGAGGCAGGCCACCTTGGCCTCCTCGACCCTCCTCAAAATATGTGCCACCTCCACAAAGGAGGTGAGCTTATACATCCTAGTTTCGGTCCTAGTGGCCCCCACCAGGAGGGTGTTTGACCACTCGAGCTCCTCACCTAGGGTGGGTAGCTGCCAAGTGCTTGCTACCCCTTCAGTGTTGCAGTCCGGCATCCATTTCAATATCTAGTCTCAGGCATAATTGATGTTCAAGGGGATGATAGTTGCCGAGAGCTTGAACAACTCGAAGCAGCCAAATAGTTGGTCGCACAGCCATGCATGACCATAAACTGAGAAGTTATTAGCCAATCCAGGGAACAACCTCATTCTATCGGCCGCATCACCATACAGCCACGCGGATCTGTCCCTTTCCTGCAACAATGAAATGTGGCGGAGAAGAAAGCCTGCCCCGACATGCTCTATGGTTAATCTGGCAGCCCTCAAATGGGTGATCCTATTGATTGTCGGGCGCAGCCTGTCCTCGATAAGGCCTTTGGCACTCCAAGCCTTACCGCGCTCGACACATTCCTTCCGGGCTTCGCAGAACTCGGGAGCTTTGTCGGCGTTCTGGATACGGGGTACCCAAACTTGCTTGCCTACGGCCGGCGGTGTGGCTCCATCGATGGCCTGGTACAACCTAGTTTTGACGTCAACAACTCAAGAACCTCGCGAGGGGCCGAGCCTCATGAGGCGGACGGCACCAACACCTCAAAGGGGGTCAGCCTCCTTAGGCTAGCTTCTAAGGAGCAGAGATTTCCATGCAAGGCTGACCTCACGAGGTTCGAATGACGTGAGCCATGACAACCAAGGACACATAGCTGCCAGGCGGGTGCCAGCGGGTGCAGTGTACTAGTTTCCTCTTCAGTGCAAAGGAGGCAAGTAGCAGACGCAGAGTCCCGAGGGAGCAGCCAAAGGTTTCCATTCCCGTGCAACAAGACCAAGACCGCTAGGACGACAGGACGGAGGTCATCGCCGAGCCCACCGCAACGTCACAACCAGAGGCTTTTGAAGGACAATACCACTTTAGTCAAGATAATATGTACTTGTTGGCCCCCTTCAAATTTGGCCGTTGTGGGATCCCTTCCCGCCTCCATTCGGGAAGAGGACCAAGGCCACTATAAATAGGACCTAGCCACCACCAAGGAAAGGGATCGGATCCATTCCACCATCAACAGATCACCAGCTCACTCGAGCCCAAGAAGATGCTTCCTGAGGTTGTTCTCCACTGTATTAGTTTTTCCTTAGCCCTTCGGGGCAAATCCACAACAAAGCAGGAGTAGGGTTTTACACCGCAAGGTGGCCTGGACCTGGGTAAACTGCTGTGTCTCGTAACCTTCGAGCTCGACGCATTAGGCTGTGAGATTAGTGAGTCGGCAGACTGGGGACACTGAGATCTTCACACGCACTCCAGAGTTTGAACCTCTCAAGGGTTTGCGGAACCAGTAATCCGACATTTGGCGCACCAAGTAGGGGTGCATCGGACCTTCTCTTCCGTCGATCAACACGCCACCACTCCACCACTTCCATGGCTGATGCACGCCGTGCTCGTGCTAAGTGCCGGGGCGCCCTTGCTGCCTGCATTGCTCAGACAGCGCCGGCGGGTGACAAATGCCCTCAATGACCCCCGTCACTTGTGGCGAACTCCGCCACGGGCCCCGCAGGCCACGAGCAACAAGCCTCTTCACTACATCCGTCTATGTGCCGCGATGGGCGCACCGCCACTCCGTTGCTGACTCCAGCTACTTAGTCCTCTCACGATCGCCGTGGCCCGGCGAATGCATAAGCCGCTCTGCTCATGGCGCAGAAGCTCCTACGGTACCGCTCGTTCGACGACCTCTATGAGGACTGGCTTGACCGCATCGCCGAGCTCGTCAGCATCGTTGGGGATTCTGCTGCACCAGCTCGCTCGCTGCCTCAACTGCCCCCTCCCGTGGGAGATGTAGCTCACGGGGCTCCTCCACCTCCAAGGTAATACGCCATCATCGAGCCAAGGCAGGTGGCACCTCGGTGTGATCCCAATGTAAGGCGCCCACACACAATGAAGCAAACTGGCAGGTGGTCCAACGGCCACAAGAAGAAGCATGCGCGCTCCCGGCGCCACGCTAAGACCACGCGCCGCCTGTGGTGGCGGTGGGCGAATGCCAAGACCGGGCTCCACCTCCATCACGGGTTCTCGTCACCTTAACAGGGTGTCGTGCATTCACTCTGGACTTGCACAATGTCTTCTGGCCAGGAAAGTTCAAGCCTGACCTGCCTCCATGCTACGACTGCACCGTTGACCCTGCCGAGTTCCTATAGCTCTATGAGCTGAGCATCGAGGCGGCCAGTGGCCATGAGAAGGTCACGGCGAACTGGTTCGCCGTGGCCCTCAAGGACGGCGCTTGCTCCTGGCTCCTGAACCTTCCCGTGGGATCGATCCCCTCCTGGGATGAGATGAGGGAACGTTTCATCGCCAACTTCCAGGGCAGTCGCGACCGGCCGCCGGCCGCGGGTGACCTGCGACACATCAAGCAGCAACCTAGAGAGACCCTGTAGAAGTACGTCCAGGGCTTCAACGGCGTTCGCCTCAAGATCCCCAAGGTGTCAGACGAAGCCGTCATCTCGGTGTTCACCGATGGCGTCCGTGATGTCAAGATGAAGGAGGAGCTCGCCATACACGGAGACCTATGCACGGCCCTGGAGATGTTCAACATGGCAACCAAGTGCGCGAGATCTAAGGAGGGACGCCTCTCCCACCTCGAGCTCCCTGATGCAAACCCAGAAGACAAGAAGGCCAAGGCGAAGGATGTGAAGCGCAAGGGAGAAGCCATGCTCGCAGCCGAGCCTGAGATGAAGCACGGCTGCGATCACCTAGAATCATCCAAGGGCGACCGCCCATTATGCGTCTTCCACAATGTGCACAACCACAACATAACCGACTGCCAGGAGCTCAGGGCCATCTGTGATGGGCGCCTAGGTCATCACCCCGAGCGCAACTATCGAGGCTACGGTCACGGAGGAGGACGAGGTGGAGGATGCTGGGATGGCTGCGACCATCGTCAGGAGCGGCGTGACTAGCCTTGGGAGGACCGCTGGCAGGGCCAGCCTCGCGAGGGCGCGTGGAGGGATCAGCCTCGCCAGGATCGGTCTCAGGGCAATGGTGCTCTTCCTCCAATGCCGTTGCCGCCAAGAAGGAACGAAGACCACCATCAGGACGAGGGGGCTGGGGGCTACCAGGAGCCTCGTGCCATCGCCTGCATCCTGGGCGGCTCCTAGGCCCCAGCCTCTCATCGCATCTTCAAGCAATTCGCGCATGAGGTGAATGCATCCCTTCCCAAGGTCGAGGCGACGCGCCCACTCAGGTGGTCCAAGGATGCCATCACCTTTGACTCCTCTGACCAACTCAACTGCGCGGCCACAGCTGGCGTGCTCGCAATGCTCTGCTCGCCCATCATCAGTAAGGTACTCTTTACCAAGACGCTCATTAATAGTAGCACATGGCTTAATGTTCTCCCTGTCCAGACGTTCAATAGGCTCCAAGTGCCATATCACCAGCTTCAGCCTACCAAGCCCTTCTCAAGAGTGACTGACGGCTCCACACATCCGATCGGGCAGGTCCGCCTCCCCGTCACATTTGGCAAGCGCGACAACTACCGCACCGAGCTCATCGACTTCGATGTCGCTAACTTTCGCCTGCCATACAATGCCATCCTTGGGTACCTAGCCCTCGCCAAGTTCATGGCGGCAACGCACCATGGCTACAATGTCCTCAAGATGCCAGGGAACTGTGGCATCATCACGGTTGCTTGTGAAGAAAATGACACGATGTGCTCTCTCGAGCACGCCTACCAGGCTCCATCAGTTGAGAACCTTGACGACGAGGGCGCTGTCCACCCTCTTGAGGTTGTTCCCAAGAAGAAGAAGTAGCAGCTCCACCAGGGATCTCAGGACGATGGGGTGTCCGGCGGTGCCGCCTCAAGCCTGGCGTGTGTGGACGGGTCCCTTCCCCTCTCACATAGGAAGGTGCTCCCAGTGCCCCTCTTAGGTTTGGCTCCAGGGCTCTCCTCTGGTGGGCCTCCGACCTGGCCAGCGTCATGAGGGAGGCACTCGGGCACCATGTGGACGCATGCTTCAGCGCACGCTTCCGCGGAGAGAGTGCCGGGCGCAGGGCACCTCGCGCTAAGGAGTTTGTCAACAAGGCAGTCAAGGAGATTCAGGAGGCAAGGATCATACGGGCGATCACCACCCACCGCCAGGCGTGACTCCTCGCCCAGGCGAGGACGCGGAGCTGCGCATTTGCGTCAACATCTCAGGAGCTCTTCTGGCCGTCCCATGTTGGCTGATGTGAGGGCCCCCCCTCACAGCTACATCTACATGCCCTTTGGTTTGCTGAACGCAGCTGTTGCATTCCAGTGCCACATGTGGGGCGTCCTAGTGGCTCGGGAGGCCCAACGCCATGCGATTCAAGCGGAGATAGCGATGGATCCTCACGAGCCCCCCGGACCTCTAGAGCCTCCCAAGGTTCAGGGCCAGGGCGGCTCATGAGGAGAGACTTCTGTAGCGCGCGTATTCCACTACTCCAACACCTCTTCAGCACCAGTGCCAGGTGACATCTTTTAGTTCGTTTAGTTGGGGGCGCCCCTCGGGTTTCACTATCCCCAACCCGCGTTGGTCCATCCCTGTGGCACGTATCCTTCTTGCATTTATCAGAGCTTCCTAACCATCTTCCGTGAGCTGCTTCATGATCATCACCCGTTTGCTTTGAGTCCTATGCGCTTCACGGCCTGTCTGCATTGTTGACTCGCCCTTTGCTCATCCCGCAACAGGGACTACTCGTGCTGGCATGGTGCTTGTGCTCGGGTCCGTCCCAGCAACGTTGACAAATCTGGGAGACCAAGCTTTAGCTCATGACCTGCCTCGCATACGCCACCTCGCCAGGTCCTTGGTGCCTTTGTCTTCCTGCGGAAAGATCAAAGGATAGACAGCAAGCACCATTCGGGGTCATATTCTCCTCCGCGGGCTAACCCGCAAGTATATCTGAAGCCTAGCTATGGGCGGGCCTGATGGCCACCCCCTTCTCACACGAGTTACTTTCATGTTAAAGGGGGGGGCTCTTGAGCATCGTGCCTCAGAAGCTCCTACTGGCTCCCAGCCCTCACCCCTTGGCCTTGACCACGGCATCACGACCTGGCATACAACGCAAGGGAATCGCCGCGGCGGCTGAGTCTCGCTTGAGGGCCGGGACCCGAGGACGTAGATCACCTAGACGAGCGAGAAAAGGGAATGGTTTTCGCGGGCTCTACCTATAGGAGCCACCACTAAGGCACGAATGGGCACAACGCAAGGGAATCGCCGCAAGCTCACTAAAAGATAAGTCACTCGCATGTCAGCATAGACCTCATGGCTCAATCTCATGAGCTTCGCAGTCTCACTCGCGCAATGTCGCTTCCCTTTCTGGTCCTTGGCTAGCTGCTTGCACGCTATGGGGAACCTTGTGAGCATCGCATCTCAGGAGCTCTCACCGGACCTCGGTCCGCTCACCTCCTGGCCTTGACCACAGCATCGCAACCTGGCATACCAGCGACGGCTGAAGCCTGCCTGGGGACTAGGTCCCATCGGCATAGAGCGCTAAGCTACCTTGGGAACGAAAAGGGGGAACCGTGCTAGAGCGGGATACACAATTTTAACACGGTGCTAAAAAAACAACATCGACACAAAAGTATCATGGTTTTTACATACCCCCATGGGGCTTGTCATAATTCTGCACAAGGAAACTGAAGAAGGAAGGCTTTGGAGGACCTGGCCCAAGGGCATCACAAGCGATGCCGGCGCCGCTGCTGCATTTCGAGCGTGGTGAGAGCTCGGCGGCATGTAGCTGTCGTCACTAGACTCCGGAGAATAGCTGGGCTCGGGAGAGTTGCTGGATTCCCAGGAGTCGTCGCTGCTGCTGGAGGAGATGCCGGTGTAGTCGGAGGCGGGCCCAACGCTCACGGTCGTGCCCTGCGGGATGCTTCCTCCAGGGCAGCACTCTAGCCGTCGGCCCTCCTCGTCGAAGACCTTGAAGAACAAGAAAGAGGTGCCGTCATATTCGAAGTGGATCACGAGGGCCCCTTCTGTGCGGCAGGCGCGCGCAACCTCGCCCCATCCACGGGTCATGAAGATGTCTCCGGGAGGCACTATGATGTAGGGTAGAACCCTAGAGGCCGATCTTTCATGTTTGGAGCGGTTCCCTACGAGGAACACGAAGAACACGAGGAGGGGAATGAGGGAAAAACACGAGAGAACACTCAACCAACAAGAATAAAGTCACACATGAGCTAGATCATCGAGGCCCAAGGTAATACAAGATCCAAATCCAACAAGGGACGATACATAGGGTAACTGGTTCTTCTCCGTGAGGAGGTCTTGAAGATGGTCTTCTCCAAAAGGAGGTCTCGAATCTAACAAGGATCTTCTCTGAAGAGGTGTCAATCCCTTGCGAAGGAGTAGATCTGGATGGATGAGCGAGGATCTATCTCACAAATGAGCTAAATCAACGCTAACCCCAGCTAGGAGGTGGGAGAAGTCTATATATAGTCTAAGAGGACGAAAGGGTAAGTGGCTTCGGCCAACACATGGGCAGACGAATAGGCGTCGGACGTCCGATGGTCACCGGACGTCCAAAGGGTCATGAGGGTTCGGACGTCCGATGTTTTGGTTCTGGACAACGAGTGTCGGTCGTCCGATCGGGGTCGGTCGTCCGCTGTTTTGGCTCAGGAGTGGTTGTGTCGGTCGTCTGGATAGGCATCGCTCGTCCGGGCGCTGGTTGGTGTCGGACGTCTGGTCGGCATCGGTCGTCCAGCCACTATACCATGCGAGGGCTAGGACTTGGCTGGTCATTTGGAGATTCCAGTCATCGGTCGTCCGATGGGCATCGGACGTCCGGTCGTCGTCGGTCATCCGAAGCCTAGGAGTTCTGAGCGGGCCTTCTTCTTGTCCGTTGAACTTGGTGCCCTTGTCGTCTTGTCCAATGGGTGTAGCTGATCCGAGACTCTCCTCCAAACACCTGATCACACATAGAGTCTCCGCATGAGGTGGTAGCCATGTCTCATAAGTAGGGAGTGGGAGTTCGGAGAGGAGCGAGTTCACCTTTTCTTCGATAGCCTTTGCTGAAGCTCTTATCATGGGTCCAAGTGGTGTCGTGGGAGATATAGACATGTCCATGGTGATGATCGTGGGATACTCCGCATCATCTCCCCCCTTGGGAAAGATCCGTCCTTAGATCGAAAGGTTCATCACCATGGCATGGCGAGAGGTCTTTGACGTTGAAGATGTCGCTCATGTTGTACTTGTCTAGTGGGAGGTTGATCTTGTAAACGTTGTTGTTGTAGCGTGCTAGCACCTTGAAAGGTCCATCGGCTCGAGGTAGAAGTTTGGACTTGCATTCGTTGGGGAAGCGGTTGTGGTGAAGGTGTAGCCACACGAGATCTCCAATGTTGAATATCATGGGATGCTTGTTGACGTTGAGCTTGGTCGCGAGTCGTTGTACTTGGCGCTCGATGGTGTGCCTTGTATCGCCGTGCATATTTTGAGGTATCTTGATCATGCACTCGCGTCGAGGTTGGTGCACTCTTGTAGTGGAAGAGGTACAATGTCTGATCGGGACAACGGGTTGAAGCTGTAGACGACCTCGAAGGGGGACTTGCCGGTAGTAGAATGTCTTGCTTTGTTGTAGGCGTACTCAGCAATGGGTAGCCTCTCGTCCCGCTCCTTGATGTTCCTCTTGATCAACACCCGAAGTAGAGTGGAGAGTGTATGGTTCTTCACCTCCGTTTGGCCGTCAGTTTGAGGATGGTATGCCGAAGAGAACAAGAGCTTGATTTCGAGCTTGGTGCATAGATTCTTCCAAAAGTAACTCAAAAACTTGACTTCACGGCCCGAGACGATTGACTTTGGTACTCCATGAAGTCGCAAGATTTCCCTAAAAAAAGATATTGGAAACATGTGAAGCATCGTCTATCTTGTTGCATGGAATGAAATGTGCCATCTTAGAAAATCGTCCCACAACAACAAACACGGAATCCTTTCCAATTTTAGTTCTAGGCAAATCAAGTACAAAATCCATGCTAATGTCTTCCCAAGGTTGATAACGAATAGGAAGACGCATGTAAAGACCATGGGGTTGAGCTTTAGACTTAGCTTTGCGACATGTAGAGCATCGGTTGGTGAAGCGTGAGACGTCGCGGAACATCTTGGGCCAAAAGTAGTTCTTGGAGAGTGTGGCAAATGTCTTGTCATGTCCAAAGTGTCCCATGAGTCCGCCTCCATGAGCCTCTTGCAAAAGGATCAAACAAAGAGAATACTCGGGAATGCAAAGTTTCTTAGCTGTCATAAGATAATCATCCTTGATGTAATATCGTTCCCAAGATGTATGCGTCAAACACTTAGCATAAGGAGTAGCAAAGGAAGGATCATTCGTATACAAGTCTTTTATGCGCTCAAAGCCAATAACATTCAAGTCAAGTTTAGTGACAAGCGTGCATATGCAGGAAAGGGCATCCACCACTACATTTTCCATACCCTTAATGTACTTGATTACATAGGGGAAAGATTCAATTAATTCACTCCATTTAGCATGACACTTGTTCAACTTAGTTTGACCTTTCAAGCACTTAAGCGTTTGATGATCGGTATGGATACTCATGATGTCTAAGATAATGTTCCCAAACATGTAGCACACGTACTAAAGCATACAATTCCTTGTCATAGATGGGATAGTTAAGTTGAGCACCAGAGAGTTTTTCACTAAAATATGCAATGGCTTGTTTTTCTTGCATCAAAACTCCACCAATTCTGGTACCACTTGCATCACAATGAACCTCAAAAGTTTTGTCAAAGTTGGGTAAAGCAAGAATCGGAGTGTGAGTAAGCAAAGATTTGAGCTCATCAAAAGCGGTAGATTGCAAAGGTCCCCAAACAAAAGGAGCGTTCTTCTTACTCAAAGCATGCAAAGGTGCGGCGATGCTGCTAAAGTCTTTCACAAAGCGATGATAGAAACCCGCAAGGCCAAGAAAGTTACGCACTTGTTGCAAATTGGTGGGTTGGGGCCAAGTTTTAATTGCTTCAATTTTAGATTCATCAACATGGATACCCTTGGAAGAAGCAACGAAACCCAAGAAAACAAGCTGGTCAACACCGAATGTGCACTTTTTCATGTTGGCATAAAGACGTCCTTGCGAAGAGTTTGCAAAACAGCCCTAACATGCTTTAGATGCTCTTTCATGGATCTGCTAAAAACAAGAATGTCATCGAAGTAAACCACAACAAACACTCCAATGTAAGGGCGAAGCACAAAAAGCATAAGACGCATGAAAGTACCGGGAGCTTCCGATAAACCCATAGGCATAACCAACCACTCGTACAAGCCAAATTTGGTTTTGAAAGCGGTTTTCCATTCATCACCTTGTTTTATGCGGATTTGATAATAGCCACTTTTAAGATCTATTTTTGAGAAAATGGTGGCACCGCTAAGTTCATCAAGCATATCATCTAGGCGAGGAATGGGATGCCTATAACGAACGGTAATAGCGTTGATAGGTCTACAATCCGGGCACATGCAAAAACTACCATCTTGCTTGGGCACAAGTATAACCCGAATGGCCCAAGTGCCTAAGCTTTCATGTACATGTCCGTTGTCGATGAGTTGTTGTACTTGCTGTTGGATCTCCTTAGTTTCTTCGAGGTGGACGCGGCATGGAGCTTTGTTAGGTAGAGGTGCTCCCCGGATTAGGTCGATTTGGTGCTCAATGCCTCGTAGAGGAGGTAGACCCGGAGGTAGCTCATCGGGGAAAACATCTTGGAATTCCTGCAAAATAGAAGACAATACTAAAGATAGATCATGAGAGGTGTTAGATTTTGGTGCCTTGTCCTTGCACACAAGGACAAAGTGCATAACACTTGATGGGTTCTCACACACTTATCTCATCTCATCTTTGGTGGTAAATAGGACGAAGTTTTTCTTGTCGCTCATCATGGAGGTACTCGGTTTTGGCTTGTGGCTCTCACTCTCTTTTGGGTGGATCACTTTCTCACTCTTTTCTCCATGATGGGTGGCTTGCTTGTCGGCGATCACTTGACTAGGAGACATAGGTCGTAGCACATATTCCTTCCCTTTCATCTTGAAGGTATAGTGATTGGTATGCCCGTTGTGGATGACGCCACGGTCAAATTGCCATGGTCGACCAAGAAGGACGTGGCAAATGGACATCGGGACGACATGACACTCCAGAGTGTCCTCATATGCTTCAATTTTGAAGGAAAGCTTGACCGTATGCTCAACTTTTATAGTGCCGAAATCGTTTAGCCATTGGACCTTGTATGGGTGCTGGTGCTTCATCTTGACCAATTGTATCTTGGAGCATAGTTCTTCACTTGCCAAGTTGGCACAACTACATCCATCGATGATGACCTTGACAGACCGTCCATTGATGCCGGCCTTTGTGTGGAAGATGTGGCATCTTTGGTCTTTGTCTTGTTGATGTTTAAGAGTGAAGACTCTGGAGACAACGAGAGCGGGGCTCGAATCCTCATCACAAAATACTTGATCATCTTCATCTTTGTTCACACGCCAGTGCATGGCCACTTGCTCAAGGTGTCGGATATCGGGTTACGACAAAACCCTTAAGGTTCGAACACTGGGGTGCGCACGAAGATCTCCTCCTACCGAATCTTGCTCTTAGCCTCGCCGCGATACCAAAGCTAGATCGATGAACAACACAAGAGACACAAGATTTATATAGGTTCGGGCCACCGTTGTGGTGTAATACCCTACTCCTGTGTGTGGTGGTGGATTGCCTCTTGGGATGATGATGAACAGTACAGGGGAAGAACAACCTTGCGAGGAGAGGTGTTCTTGTGGTGTTGTGGTGTTCTGTTTAGGAAGGATTCCCCCTTCTAATGTGGTGTCTAGCTCTATTTATAGAGGCCCTGGTCCTCTTCCCAAATATTGAGCGGGAACGGATCCAACAACAACCATTTTGAAAGGGGACAGCTAGTACAAACTATCATGACTAAAGGTGGTCTTCGCCTGCCAAAGGTGCTGGTGATGACGCCGTCTTGGGCTCCATGGTGAACTCCGTCCTGCCGTCCTGCTGGTCTTGGTCTCGTTGCACCAATATGGAAACCTTTGCCTGATGCCTCGGTTCTCCGCGCCTGCGCTTTCCCTCTTTGCACCAAAGAGGAAACAAGGACACTGCGCAGGCTGGCGCCCGCCTGGTCTCGATCGTCATGGCTTGTGTCATGGGCACCTCGCGAGGTACCCTTTGCCTTGATCTCTCCGCCTCCTCATGAGCCTGCCTGGCAAGGCCACTCCTGAGGAGGTCTTGTATCGTCCGTCCCGCGAGGCTTGGCCCCTCACGAGGGTCTTAAGTGTTGGTTGATGAAGACGGGTCGTACTGGGCCACCGATTGAGCCATGCTGCAGGCCGCAGGCAGGCAAGTCTGGGGACCCCCATTCCCAGAACGCCGACAGTAGCCCCTGGGCCCAAGGCGCGCTCGGACTTGGCTTAGCAGCAAAGCCAAAGGGCAAGTGCGGAGCACCGCAGGCCCCAACAGCGTGTGGCCATTGTCGCCGCATGGCGACTGATTAGGCGTGGGCGTCTCCGCTTCCCCACGCTGCCTCGGCAACTGCCCTATTTGACGAGTCCCCGCTGCATGCAAAAAGGGTCATCATTACCTGGGATCGTGGAGTTCAACGGTTGGCCTCCCTTGGGCTATAAATACTGGGGGCAAGCGCCCCCGTTGTCCATCTCTTCTTGCACCGCCTGCTTCTTATCCCTTGCTCCATCTCCATCCTTGACGCCAATGGCACCGATCCAAAGATTCTCGGCCGAAGATAAAGGGAAGGCTCCCCGGGAGGGACCAGATCCGCTCCCGCTGAAGAAAGGACTGGTCCCATGCCGCCGCGACGAGGTTGCGAGGCTGGAGACAACGAGGCCTTAGTGCAAGCGGCCACCTCCTGGGTTCCCGCTAACCCTGTATGCCTAAGCCGAGGGCTCCGAAGAAAGGGATGGCGAGAGACGCTGTCCGTGCCGCAGGAGAGGTCAACGAGCTGTGGCGCCGTGCGCCGTCGCTCCTGGAGTCCACGCCGCGGACTCCTCTCGTGAGCTTGTGCTGCACGCGGTGATGCCTCCAAGCACGTAGATCCGCTTCCCTTCATTCTTCGCCACCGAGATGCCGCCGAGGGGGCCCCTCGAGCTTTGGCTGCAGCATGCCGACTGTGGCGCTGTGGCGACCGTAGCGAAGGTTGAAGTCATCGCCCCGGGCAAGATCTTCATGACCCGATGCTGGGGCGAGGTCGCCCGGGTCTGCCGAATGGGGGGCGCCCTCGTGATTCATTTCGAATACGATGGTGCCTCCTTGCTGTCCTTCAAAGTCTTCGATGCAGAAGGCCGCCGCCTGGAGTGCTACCCTAGAGGAGGCAGTCAGGACATCGACGTGGCAGGGGCTAGCCCTGCCATTCGCTTCCCTAACGGCTCCTCCGGCAGCAGCAGCTATGCTTTGGAGTCCAGGGACTCTCCTGAGCACTTCGTGACTCCGGAGACGAGCGAAGACAGCTACGTGCCCCTGATCTCACGCAGCGCCCGGAGCAACGCGGCAACATCATGCCGTCGCCGCGGCTGATCTGTATGGGGTTGGCACCGGCCTCTTGTGGCCCACTGTTGATGATGGCGTCGGCCACGGAGGCGTGGGTAGTTAGGGCTCCTTAGGATTCTCGTCTTTTGTTCCTTGCGAGGAATCGAGAAAACACCCCGTGGGGGCATGTAAAGGGTCCGCGATGTATTTTGCAGATGTGATCCCTATTATGAAACTGTTCGAATGCTTGTCCTGTCCTGGCTTGGTTCCCTCTTTCTAACCTCGCGAAGGTTCAACACTCTATGCTGACAGGTCCTGATCCCTAGGCAGGCTGCAGCTGTCGCTGGTATGACAGGCCACGATGCCGTGGTCAATGCCAGGAAGTGAGCGGCCCGAGGTCCAGTAAGAGCCCTTGAGGAGCGATGCTCAGAGGTCCCCTTTAGCGTGCAAGCAACCACCAAGAGGTGAGAAAGGAAGGTAATGTTGCCGTCATAGAGCTGCAGCAAGTGAAGATTTCGCGTCGCAACGATTAGCTGTTCCAGGCATGAAACTTATCTTGGTAATATGGAGTCACTCCCTTGCGCTGCGCCGGACTTGTACATTGGCAGCTGTGGCGGAGCTAGGTTAGGCCCTCGCGAGCTTTCCCTTTCTTCCCCACACTCCCCTTCATGCTCTACGTCCTCAGGTCCTGGCCCTTGAGCAAGCTCAGTCGCCGCTGGTATGCCAGGTCGCCATGTCGTGGTCAAGGCCAGGGGGTGAGGGCTGGAGAGCCAGTAAGAGCTCCTGAGTCGCGATGCTCAGGAGCCCCCATTTTAACGTGCAAGCGGATCATGTGGGAAGGATAGAGAGAGCTCGCGGTGCCGCCTGCCGTAGACCTCAGGAAGTTCCTGTAAATCAGCACGAGGAAAGCACGGGTTGCCATTGTGATTGCCGGTCGGGCATTGGTTGCTCCAAGAGAGAGGTGAGGGCACTGTGGTCCTGGTGAGGTGATGCGTGCGGAGCTGCCGCGGGCCAGACCTTGACCACTCAGATTTGTCCATGTTGCAGGGATGGACCCATGCACAAGCGTCGTGCCGGCGTGAGCAGCTCCAGTGGTAGATGTCAATTGAACAGGCGATAATCACAGGAAGGTTAGGCATGAAGGGCAAATCAGCTTAGGTAAATGCAGAATGGATACATGTCGTCGGGTCAGGCCCGAGTGGCTTGGGGATAATGGAGCCCGAGGGGCGCCCCCAGGAAGGTAAACTGAAGACATAAGAAAAAGGAATACATGCTGTAGGGATGGACCCACACGGCCTAGGAATGATGCAGCCCTAAGGGTGCTCCCAGCTGAAATGAAGTTGGATGATGTCACCTGGTTCCATTGTAGAGGGGGTCTTGGAGCAGCTGAAGATGTGCGGTGAAGAGGCCGACCCTCACAAGCCACTGGAGCCCTGAGTCTCAGGAGGCTCTGCGGGTCCAGGTGGCTCCTCGAGGACCGTCTCCATCTTCGCTAGGACCGTGTGATGCCTGGCCTCCTGAGCCGCCAGAATGCTCCGCAGGTGACGCTAGAAGGTGGCAGCCGCGTTCGGCAGGCTGAAAGGCATGCGAACGTAACTGTGTGGCGGACCCTCGCAGCGTCCCACGCGCGAAGGCCAGAGGCTCTCCTGATATGCGGCTCGGTTGAGCCCTGGGACATTGATGCAGACGCGCAGCCCACCGTCCTCGCCGGGATGGGGGCCACGCCAGGCAAGCGGCGGTCGCGCGCATGGCTCTTGCTTCCTAAAGCTCCTGAGTGGTCTTGGTGATGAACTTCTGAATGTTGGGCTCTCCACGCCCTAAGACCTCCTGAGGGAAACGTGCCGCGAAGCACGCCTCCAAGTGGTGCCCGAGCGCCTCCCTCATGATGTTGGCAAAGTCTAAGGCCCTCCAGAAGAGATCCCCCGAGGCCTACCCGAGGAGGGCATCGGGCGCGTCTTCCTATGCGATGGAAGGAGGCGCCCCTTGCACGGGCGCTGATCCTGACGTAGTACCTCCTGAGATGCCAACCTCCCGAGGCCTTGAGCTGAGCGGTGTACTCTTCTTCTTGGGGACTACCTCAGGAGGATTCTCGCCCCTGCTATCTGGGTCCTCGATTGATGCAACTTGGAAGGTGCGCTCAAGGGAGTACACCGCATCTTTCTCTTCGCAGGGGACCGTGATGATCCCGCCGCTTCCTGGCATCTTGAGGATGTTGTAGCCATGGTGGGTCACTGCCATGAACTTCGCCAGGGCTGGATACCCGAGGATGGCATTGTACGGCAGGTGGATGTGGGCGACGTCGAAGTCGATGAGCTCAGTGCGGTAATTGTCGCGTTGACCGAACGTGACAGGGAGGCGGACCTGCCCTATCGGGGTGGTCGAACCGTCGGTGACTCCTGAGAAAGCTTGGTTGGCTGGAGCTGATCGTATGGCACTTTAAGGTTGTCGAGCATCTCGACGGACAAGACATCAAGTCCTGCGCCGCCATCGATGAGGGTCCTGGTGACTTGCATGTTGTTGATGACTGGGGAACAAAGCATGGGGAGGACGCCAGCAGTAGCTACGCACTTGAGTTGATCTGTCGAGCTGAAGGTGATGGCCCACTTGGACCACCTAAGCGGGCGCGTGGCCTCGAGCTTGGGAAGGACTGTGTTCACCTCGCGAGCCAACTACTTGAAGATGCGCTGAGAGGCTGGGTCCTGAGCTCCTCCCAAGATGCAAGCGATAGCACGCGGTTCCTGGAAGCCCGCATCCCCCTCGTCCTGGTGATGGTCGTCATTCCTTCTTGGCGGCGGTGGCAGAGGAGGAAGGCCTGTGTTTCCCTGCGGGCATTCATCGCGAGGCTCATCCCTCCAGGCTCCCTTGCGAGGTTGGTACTACCAACGATCCTCGCAAGGTCGGTCACGCCACCCCTGGCGAGGGGCACGGTCATCCCATCGTCCTCCGCCATGTCCTCCTCCTCAGCTGTAGCCTCGGTCGTTGCGCTCGGGGCATCGACCGAAACGTCCTTCTCGAACGGCTCTGAGCTCTTGGCATTCGTTAGTGTTGTGGGTGTGGAGGTTATGGTAGGCGCAGAATGGTCGGTTGCGCTTGAACGACTCCGGCTGGTCCCTGCCGCGCTTTGTGGGTCTGGTTCTGCTGCAAGCACAGCTGCTCCTTTGCGCTTCACGTCCTTGGCCTTGGCCCTCTTTTCCTCTGGGTCAGCAGCTGGAAGCTCGAGGAGGGAGAGGCGTCCCTCCTCAGCTCTTGCGCACTTGGTCGCCAGGTTGAACAGCTCCAGAGATGTGCACAACTCCTCATGGATGGCGAGCTCCTCCTACATCTTGGCGTCGCCTTGGGGATCTTGAGGCGGGCATTGTTGAAGCGCTGGATGTATTTCTGCAGGGTCTCTCCAAGCTGTTGCTTGATGCGGGACAGGTCACCCGCGGCCAGAGGGCGGTCGCGAGTGCCCTGGAAGTTGGCGATGAAGCGGCTGCGCATCTCGTCCTAGGAGGAGATCGAGCCGGGAGGTAGGTTCAGGAGCCAGGTGCGGGCACCGTCCTTGAGCGCCTTGGGAAACTAGTTCGCCATGACCTTCTCGTCTCTGTTTTTCTGCCTCGATGCCCAGCTCGTCTAGCTGCAAGAACTCCGCGGGGTCGGCTGTGCCGTCATAGCGAGGAGGCGGGTCCAGCTTGAACTTGCCCGGCCAGGCGACGCTACACAGCTCGGTGGTGAAGGCGCGGCAACCTGTTGTGGTCATCGCAGCCCTTTGCTGACGCGGGGCTTGATCTTGGTAGTACCCGTGCACTGCCGCCAGGGGCAGTACGGGGTCTTGACACGGCGGTGCAGGGACGCGGTCTTGTCGTGCTGGTGCAGGAAGCACGTGAGCGCCTTCTTGAGGTCGAGGGATTTCTTGGCAGCTTCTTTCTTGTCGCGCGGGCGCTGGATGCGGTGGGTCACGTCCAGGAGCCAGGGCACCGGCTTGGGGGAGAGGTGGCGGAGGCGCTCCCTAAGCTGCGTCGCCCATGCCTGGAGGGTGATGCAGCGAGAGGGACGGCGCGGGAGAGCCCCCTGTAGTGCTGACGAGCTCGGTGATGCAAGCGAGCCATTCTTCGTAGAGGTCGTCGATGGTGCGGTATTGTAGGAGCTCTCGTGCCAGAAGCAGCGCGGCCTGCGCATCCGTGGGTGCGCGGCGAGCATGAGACGACGAACCAGCTGGGGTCAGCAACGGAGTGGTGGTGCGGCCTTCCCGCCGCACGGAGGGGTGCGGGAAAGACGGTTGCTGCTTGTTCCCCGCCAGGCCGGTGGCGGCATTGGCGGCAGGCGATGGAGAACGACGAGGAGGCCCGCCGACAGGAGCCGTCTGGGCGACGCAAGCGGCGAGAGTAGCGCAGCGCTCGGCGCGGGCTCGGAGGGCGTCCGACATGGATGCGACGAAGCGATGGGACGCTGACCGGGAGAAATAAGATTCCGGCGCACCCCTACCTGGCACACCAAATGTCGGATATCGGGTTCCGGCAAAACCCTTAAGGTTCGAACACTGGGGTGCGCATGAAGATCTCCTCCTACCGAATCTTGCTCTCAGCCTCGCCGCGATCCCTAAGCTAGATCGATGAACAACACAAGAGACACAAGATTTATACAGGTTCGGGCCACCGTTGTGGTGTAATACCCTACTCCTGTGTGCGGTGGTGGATTGCCTCTTGGGCTGATGATGAACAGTACAGGGGAAGAATAGCCTCGCGAGGAGAGGTGTTCTTGTGGTGGTGTGGTGTTCTTTTTAGGAAGGATTCCCCCTTCTACTGTGGTGGCTAGCTCTATTTATAAAGGCCCTGGTCCTCTTCCCAGATATTAAGCGGTAAGGGATCCAACAACGGCCATTTTGAAAGGGGACAGCTAGTACAAGCTATCCTGACTAAAAGTGGTCTTCGCCAGCCAAAGGTTCTAGTGATGACGCCGTCTTGGGCTCCATGGTGACCTCCGTCCTGCCATCCTGATGGTCTTGGTCTCGTTGCACCGATATGGAAACCTTTGCCTAATGCCTCGGTTCTCCATGCCTGCGCTTGCCCCCTTTGCACCAAAGAGGAAACAAGGACATTGCGCAGGCTGGCGCCCGCCTGGTCTCGATCATCATGGCTTGCGTCATGGGCACCTCGCGAGGTACCCCTTGCCTTTGATCTCCCCGCCTCCTCGTGAGCCTGCCTGGCGAGGCCACTCCTGAGGAGGTCTTCTATCATCCATCCCATGAGGCTTGGCCCCTCGCGAGGGTCTTGAGTGTTGGTTGATGAAGACGGGACGTACTGGGCCACCGATTGAGCCACGCTGCAGGCCACATGCAGGCAAGTCTAGGGACCCCTGTTTCTAGAACACCGACACAAGGGCTTCCATTTCCTCTTCACTCATGGAGTCATAGGTTCCATCATCGTTGAGGATCATGGTGCGCTTGTTTGTACATTGGAAGGACTTGTGGCCTCAGCCGCCGCAAGTGAAACACTTGAAGGAGCTTGTCTTGGCAGTCTCATCGGTTGGAGTAGATGATGAAGCGCGCAGCTTGAAGTTACTTGTAGTAGGAAGAGGATGACTTGAGGTTGTCAAAGTTTTCTTGTAACTTGACTTGTCGTCGTTGCATGTAGATGGCTTGGTTTAGGTAGAAGTTGGAGGAGTCGTTGAAGCATGGTTGTTGGAGAAGCCGTAGGTCTTGGATGAGTACTTGGCGTACTTGAAGTCATCTTGCACTTGACGTTCCGCTTTGGTAGCTTGATGCATGAGCTCAATGAGGTTGGAGTAGGGTTGGAAGTCAGCAATCTTCTTGATGGGATGATTGAGGCCATTCAAGAAATGTGCCATAGTTTGCTCATCATCTTCCGTGACATTGGCTCATATCATGGCTATCTCCATTTCCTTGTAGTATTCTTCAACACTCTTTGTTCCTTGCTTGAGTATTTGGAGCTTCTTGAACAGATCGCAGTTGTAGTAGGTGGACACAAAACGTGCTCGCATGACATCTTTCATTTGAGCCCAAGTGGTGATTGGTGGTTCACCTCTTGCTTCTCAGCGCTCAAGGACTTGTTCCCACCATATGAGCACATAGTCTTGGAACTCAAGTGATACCATAGCGATATTCTTCTCTTCCCCATAGTTGCGCAGACGAAAGATTTTGTCGACCTTCAATGCCCATGATAGGTACTCTTCGGGATCATTGCTTCCATTGTACTTGGACATGGTGAACTTTAGCTTGCCATAGCGTTGCTCTTCATTGTGTTGTGGTCGAGGGTGATGAGCATGCCCTTGACATGGAGGATAATCATAGTCAACTTGCTCTTGTTGAACTTGAGGTTGGGGAGGAGCTTGTCGAGCATGAGGAGGAGGGTGCGGAACTTGACGTTGCACTCTTGGTTGGTAGTTCCACTCTTGGATTTCTTCTCGAAGTGCTTCCTCCTGATTGCGCCTACCACGGTTGCATTTGGCAATGGCTCGACTTGCTTCTTGAAGGGCACATTGCGCCTCAAGAGCTTCTGCTTCACGTTGTTGTTGTTGAAGACGGTGAGCCTCGGCGTCTTGTTCATCTTGATGTTGTCGCGCTCGCTCTTCCACTTGGTGACATTGACGTTGTCGTTCTTGAGCTTTTGCAAAAGGATCTTGGTATGGTTGATGATGAAGTACTTGATCATCGACTTGCTCTTGTGAATGATTTTTGTCTAGAGGATTGTGCGATGCATGACGGTCTTGACGCGTGGCTCGTCGAAGAGTGTTCTATGTCGGTGTACTTGAGCCGGAGAAGGTGTCGTCAGAGTGCCGACTTGAACGGCTCCGTCTTGAATAGTAAGAAGTGGAAGCAGGGCGGTTCACCAACAAGGCACGGATCTCATCCATTCTTGCATTGTTCTCTTGCTTGTGAGTGTTGAGCTTGTTGTTGAAGTAGTCTCGTGTTCGTTGCTCGGAGAGTCGCAAGTTGGTGGCAAGATTGTCAATGCAGTTGGTCATTGCTTGTTGCTCTTGATGCAACGCTCGTTGAGAACCAAAGAGGTGGTTATTCGTGACGAATGATGACATGTCGTCGTCTTACTCGATGAAGAGTGGGTTGGTAGAAGAACTTGGACTATCCATCATTCCAAGAAAAGAGTGAGTGGGAGAAAGAGAAGAACTTATACCGAATGTACCTTGACCGATGTTGAAGATGGATCAAGATCACTCAAATGCGGACAATGAAATAGCACAATTGGTACCAATTCTTGTTGGTTCTCACAGCTACACAAGTAAAAGCTTATGGTGGAGTTTGGTTAGGATGGTGGCACAAAATTTGGTGCAATTGTAAGTGAGCTTCAATAATGTTGGAAAAGATTCACAAATTTGCAAATGAAACAAGTAGACCAAGCATGTAGTGGTAAACGGAAACACACACGCAAATAGATAAGTGGGATTGTGCAAATAAAAAATGAAGCAAAATGTGGAGTCCACGAAAATGCTCTTGTTGCACAATACTAGAGAGACGCTAGCACGATTTCACAATAGGCAGATACGGAGCTTGTGCACAACCTACTAGGCAAAAATGCAACGACCTCTATCCCAAGTATGCTATATGTATGGTATGTCGGTGATATGATTCAAGATGATCGGATATGACAATCTTAATGTGGTATGATGCTATGGTTCTTGCTTATAAGCGCTTTGCTTATCTTTCCCTCTTTGCTTAAAAGCTTGTTTGGCTCTTTCACTTTTGAGCTCTTTTCTCATGCAAAACTTCACGAACCAAGATAGAAATTGTGTATGGGATGATAACTTTGTGACACAAAAGATGTTACCAAGTTAAGCACCACTATGATATGGTATGTATGCTATGGAGTATGACCAATAATGTGCACAAGTCACGTTGCCGGCAATACTCAATGGCTAGTCTCGATGGGTAAGCAACCCAAAAGTAAGGCTATGTGGTTATCAATGCAATGGTATGGGATGACAAAGATGTCGTCGAGGTTACCGTCCTTGGCGATGATGAGTCCTTGGCGAAGATGAGCGGTGGTGATGATGATGTCAAACCGTACCTATATAGCCGAAACACAATAGGACACGGGAACCACAACTCAAATTCTCAAAGACCAAATTGTGTCCAAACTTGTAGGAGTGTGAAATGGGTAAGCGATGGTGGTTGTGGAAGGCGGTGGTGGTATGCAAGTGCGTATCTTGAAAGTGGTGGTGGAACGGGGGGAAACCTAACTGAAAATGTTCAGTTTCGGCAGGAATGGTCGGACGACCGAAGATGGTTGGACGACCGGTAGTTGTCGGATGACCGGTAGTCGTCGGACATCCAGTGTCGGTCGGACGTCCTGTGCCTGGGCGATTTCGGGCACAGGATGAGCAGCTCGGTTTCGTGGTGGAGGAAGGTGGAGAGGTCAAATCCGTGCGATTTTGTGGATGGAGAAGGGTGGGGAGGGTGGGGAAAGCTAGATCCACACATGGCAACACAAATCCATGGATCAAATCCAACAAAACTTCATCACACCAACAAATCACAAAAAAATTGGGGCTATTCTTGGTGGGGATTTTCGGATTTAGGACAAAGACAACAAAATAAAGCTAGAAAACACTGGGTAGGGGCTCCAAAAATGTGATCAACGTGGCTCATGATACCAAGATGATGTAGGGTAGAACCCTAGAGGCCGATCTTTAACGTTTGGAGCAGATCCCTATGAGGAACACGAAGAAGACAAGGAGGGGAACGAAGGAAAAAACACGAGAGAACACTCAACCAACAAGAATAAAGTCACACATGCGCTAGATCATCGAGGCACAAGGTAATACAAGATCCAAATCCAACAAGGGATGATACATAAGGTAACCGGTTCTTCTCCATGAGGAGGTCTTGAAGATGGTCTTCTCCAAAAGGAGGTCTTGAATCCAACAAGGATCTTCTCTGAAGAGGTGTCGATCCCTCGCGAAGGAGTAGATCCGGATGGATGAGCGAGGCTCTATCTCACAAATGAGCGAAATCAACGCTAACCCCAGCTAAGAGGTGGGAGAGGTCTATATATAGTCTAAGAGGACGAAAGGGTAAGTGGCTTTGGCCCACACATGGGCGGACACACAGGCGTCGGACGTTCGATGGTCGCCGGACGTCCGAAGGCTCATGAGGGTTGGGACGTCTTGTGTCGGTCGGGCGTCCGATGTTTTGGTTCTGGAGAGCTAGTGTCAGTTGTTCGGTCGGGGTCTCTCGTCCGCTGTTTTGGCTCGGTAGTGGTTGTGTTGGTCGTCCGGAGAGGCGTCCGTCGTCCGGGCGCTGGGAGGTGTCAGACGTCCGGTCGGTGTCGGTCGTCCGGCTGCTATAGCGTGCGAGGGCTGGGACTTGGCTGATCGTTTGGACATTCCAGGCGTCGGTCGTCCGATGGGCGTCGGACGTCCGGTCATCGTCGGTCATCCAAAGCCTGGGAGTTTCGAGCGGGGCTTCTTCTTGTCCGTTGAACTCGGTGCCCTCGCCGTCTTGTTCAATGGGTGTAGCTGATCCGAGACTCTCCTCCAAACACCTGATCACCCATAGAGTCTCCGCATGAGGTAGTAGCCATGTCTCATAGGTAGGGACTGGGAGTTCGGAGAGGAGCGAGTTCACCTTATCTTCGATAGCCTTTGCTCGAGCTCTTCTTATGGGTCCAAGTGGTGTCGTGGGAGATGTAGACACGTCCATGGGGATGATCGTGGGATGCTCCACATCACACTACCTCAACCTTAGCCATGGTTGCCATGCTGTAGCACCCGGCATGTTGCAGCCACAACTCAAGAGGCCCACTCGGCGACATCTCATTGGCGAAGAACCTCGGGAACCGGATGCGCGAGCCGGACATCATCGCTGCCCACACCACGAACTCAAACGAGCTACCCTCGACGTTGGTTCGCAGCCCTCCTGGCCGCTCAGCTTCGGATCGCTCGCTGCTGCCTGAGATCACTTGGCGGCGAGCATTGCCATCCTGCATGTGGGTGTATTAGGGAAGGGGGAAGCCAGGCGCAGGCCGTATGTGCCAAGGCCGGGTCACCTCCTGCCCCACGCCGGTGTCGCAGGGATGTCGAAACCTTTTATTTAGTGGAAGTGGTTCTGGCTCCTCCCGATGGGCCTTTCCCTTCTCCACCACAGGGAATCTCCGAATTGGCGCCATGGATGCTACGACAGGATGGAGAAAGAGAAGGGACGGGCAGCAAGAATATGAAGATAGAGATGAGCGAGGGGGCTTTGCCCCTCCCCTCATTTATAGTCGGAGGGAGGCCAACCGCCGGCCTCCACGATCCTGTGCAATGATATCTTCTCTGCATGCAGCATTGACTCGTCAAGTCAAGCGGTTGCTGAGGCAGCATGGGGAAGTGGAGACACCCATGTCCCATCAATCGCCATGCATCACCCAAGGCCGTAGGCGGTTGGGGCCCGCAGTGCTCCGCACTTGCCCTTTAGCTTCACCTGGAAGCCAAGTCCGAGCGCGCCTTTGGGACCGGGGCTAATGTCAGCATTCTGGATACGGGGGTACCCAGACTTGCCTACCTGATGCCCGCGGCATGGCTCCATCGATAGCCTGATATGGCCTAGTTTCGACGTCAACAACTCAAGACCGTCGCAAGGGGCCAAGCCTCGCGAGGCAGACCACAACAAGACCTCCAAGGGGATCAGCCTCCTCGGGCTATCTCCTGAGGAGCGGAGATTTCTATGCAAGGCTCACCTCGCAAGGTTTGGATGACATGATCCATGACAACCAAGGCCAGGCGGGCGCCAGCAGGCGCAGTGTACAAGTTTCCTCTTTGGTGCAAAGGAGGCAAGCAGCTGGCGCGGAGTCCTGATGGAGCAGCCAAAGGTTTCCATTCCCGTGCAACAAAACCAAGACCACCAGGATGGCAGGACGGAGGTCATCGGCAAGCCCATCACAGCATCACAACTAGAGGCTTTTCCAGGCGAAGATCACTTTAGTCATGATAAGATGTACTTGTTGTCTCCGTTCAAATTTGTCCGTTGTGGGATCCTTTCCTGCCTCCATTCGGGAAGAGGACCAAGCCCACTATAAATAGGACCTAGCCACCACCAAGGAAAGGAATAGGATCCATTCCACCCTCACCAGCTCACTTGAGCCAAAGAATATGCCTTATGAGGTTGTTCTCCACTGTATCAGTTCTTCCTCAGCCCTTCGAGGCAAATCCACCACAAAGCAGGAGTAGGGTTTTACACCGCAAGGTGTCCCAAACCTAGGTAAACTATTATGTCCCGTTCCCTTCGAGCTTGACGTGTTAGGCTGTGAGATTAGCGAGTCAGTAGACTGGGGAGAGTGAGATCTTCGCACGCACCCCAGAGTTCGAACCTCTCAAGGGTTTCCGGAACCCGTAATCCGACAGGCTTCCTTATCCTGGATCCAGCACCAACCTCCTCTCCATTCATCCCACCTCTCCCGCTAGTACATACGGAGGTAATCCCAGATCTTCCTCGCCATGTGTGGCATCCATCTAAAGATCCTAGAGTGGTAAACTCTGCTCTCCACTCATGGGACAAAGTAATGCCGGAACAGATCCACATTGGGCCTGACTCTGACAAAATTCTCGCACAAATGTGCAAAGATGGCCATGGTCGGCATTGCATTTGGCGTAAAATCGAGGAGGTGGAACCCATAGATGTTCATGATGGCCTCAAAGAACTTGGAGAAGGGGGGACAAAGACCGCATATGAAGTAAGCATAGAAGAACGATAGGAATCCTACGGATCCTCCTTCCACGCCACATAAACCAAAGGCACTCTATGCCCTTTCTCAATAGGTCTCCTCCACAGATACCCATACCTTGCTTGAAGGACTAGGCCACTTAAATTTGACGGGGTGAAGACGACATATTCTCTCCACTTCTTGCTCAGCTCCTCCCCTCTCCTACTTCCTTCGGTGACGGCCTCCTTCGCCGCAGCCGTTTGCTTCTTCTTGTCTGCGGGTTTCTTCCCCATTACGACGGCGGCGACGCGGAAGGGAGAAGAGATCGATGGACAGGATGACAGCAGAAGGGATAGAGGAGGAACTGTCACTTGGCTTGCGGGGGAAGAAGATGGGAAAGCAGAGAAGGAGTCAAATGAATTGCATCGCTCCATTTTTCCCTGCTCTTAAGGGGGAAAACCGGAACAGGGGCGCGACACTTCAAAAAGTTACCATTTTACCTTAACTGCTACAGTCCCACAACCCCATGATGTGCAGTAATTATGCAAACTGGACGTTGGATTGACCAGTCATCATGGCAAAACAGCATGCACAACCCTCTCCAGCCACGTGTCTGCACACGGTTTGGGGCCTAAACCAACGTGCCCCGCAACACGTGTGGCTCAGGCCCAGGGGCTTATGTCGAGGAAAATACACAATGGTATATGTTTTACCCTGACTCATGCATGGACAAGCCATGATCGAACCAAGATACCAAGAAACCAAGGGATTCGAGGAACCAACAACCAGATTAGAGGTACCAAGTCCAAGCTAGAGAAGCAAGACATCGTCAAGAGAAAGGCCTCCTTTGCCAGGAAGGCGAGCCCGGCAAGGGGCGAGGCCACCCCCAGAGGAAGATGACCAAGGCATCCTGGTAGGGCCTGCCGGGACTTGCGGAGGCCAAATCACCTCACCGACCATCCCACCACGACTCACGTCGTCGATCAGTGCGGTGTCAAGTGGCGGAGTGATTAAGTGGCAACCATTCGCCACAAGGCTGCACCTTTCTACCAAGAAAACCCACGGATGAGACACGTCCTATGATGTGTCAGACGAGAAGGCGTGGAGCTAGCAAGATAGCCGGCAAGCCTTGCCGGGCAACCAACGACATGACGTTAAGCAACACATTAAATGTGCTCTGTTAGCCTGTAGAGTCTGGTATGATAGCACTATTTGCTATCTTATCAGTGTCTAATCACTGATTTGCCACTTTGGTGACCCCTTAACCTATAAAAAGAGGCCCATGGCAACAGTAGAAGGGGTTCGAGAGTTTAGAGAGTTGGATAACTCGCACCCTCATACGCGCGTAGTCGCTGTTGCCCTGATGCGACCCTTTCCGGGCAAGTGTACTACACTCCACCACCACATTTCCACCATCAGTCCACCAAAGCAGGAGTAGGGTTTTACACCTCGTGGCGGCCCGAACTTGGGTAAAACTTCCTGTGGATCTCTGTTGTGCTACCTCACGTTTGTCTGCTCTTTGTGCAATGCGATCCCCCCTGCCGAACCAGCAAGCCGTCCTGGTCCCATAGATGGCCGTGGTTTCCCATGACAATATCTATAATCATTGTTGAACTCCAAGATGTATACGAGGTCTATAGTACTTCACAATATGCTCAAACACACATAATCCCAGTCAAATGAAAATCTAAATGCATTTCATAGTTATCACTTTGTAGGATGCAACAAAACCAACCATAACTCTACATGATCCATTATAAAAGCAACATTTTGAACACATCCCAATGTGTGAATGAAATATGTAGAGAGAGCTTGAGAAGAGGAGAATATAGGGCGGGAAAGATTGAGAGAGAGAGGGGGGAGAGAGAGAGGAAGAAGTTAGGTCTATGAGAAAGATGGAGACGTGTAATACACATGAGATGCGCGTGCATCTTGATTTTGTACACGTGGAAGGAGAAGAGACAACGGGTTTGATGAGAGAGCTGGAAAAACATGAACGAGAGGGGAAGGATCTCGTGGGTAGAGGGGTTGATAATTTTTTTGTGGGAGAGAGAGGAGGGAGGAGTAAGTCAGCTGTCGTCACATCATCATGCTTCCAAATGGCCCCGCATTCTCTAGTGTAATGTGGTTACCATCTTCTATCTCCTTGATGCCCTCTTTGAAGATTGAGGTGGTGTGCATGCTGGGGTGTAGAGAAGCACAAGCGAGAGTGGTCGAGTGCTCGAGGGAGGGGGAGTTTGTGTGTAGTGTGTGTGTGTGCGCGCGCCAGATATTAAGTGAAATCAAACCTATGGAGAGAATGTGTGTGCATGTGAGGGAAATCTACATGCCAAATAGGGTTTTCACGAAGAGATTGTGTGTGCGAGATAGAGAGCGATGTGTGGGCCTTGAGGTGGCCAGGTGCCGGGTGAGGGTGTCAAACTGTGTGCGTTGATGCATGTGTTACATGCGATCGTGCGAGGGACGGATGGATCAAGGGAGATGGTTGTTGTGTTACGGATGCTCCTCTCTCTCTCTCTCTCCCTCTCTCTCTTGCACACACACAAGTACAAATAGAAGACCGTTCTCTCATGTATACACAACGTATCGGCATCTCTCTATGTCTCACTCATGCATGATCATTTGCACATTCACACCTATCTATGTCTCTATCACACGCACACCGTCTCCAGATTTCCCTTCTGCCACAATAGACATATGGACACATACACGCGGTCTCTCTTAGTCACACACACAGAATCAGTATTAAAAAAAACTAGGGCGCACCTAAAATGTTCAAATCCAAATAAGCATGAACTGAAGCTAAATTCAAATACATGGAAATATTGCAGCATGAAGAACTTTTCCAGGAAAAAAAGTAGAGTAACATTTGGGAATTGTTTTCACACACACAAAAATGTTTGGTGGATGTCCTTCGAGCGCGACACAGTGACGCACCATTCAATCGATCGCGCGATCGTGGCGCACACGCTTGCACAGGATTCCGTATCGATGCTGTGCTAACTAATATATAGTAGTATAAGCGTTGCCTCGGTCTAATGTTTGCGTGTACTAGTATGGTGTTCTTTTAAGTTTGACCAACCCTATATAAAATTAAACTAAGCTCCCATATGTGCACTCATCAATATGCCGTCGCCGTTGCGCATGCCGGTGCCCGCCTGCTCCGCCCGACCATTTCTCGCTCATCACCGCCGTGTCCCCTCCATCCATGTGCCATGAATACGAAGGCTCGCCCGCTCACGTTGTCTGCAGTCCCTCCTAGCGATGCCGCCACGCTGCCAAGCACACGAGCAGCTGGTGGAGCCGCGTCTTGCCCGCAGTGTAAGAAGAGGAGGACGAGCGTGTTCTCCAGCATGCCGACGAGGAGGAGCTAGCGTGTCATTGTCGTCTTGGCTGGCGCAGAGGAGGCACGCATGGTGGCTATCGCGGCGAAAGTCGGTCGTGTGCGCGCCAAGCCTGCAAACCGGTGCGGACATGGAATCTACGTTCGAGACTGAAAGCACAAGTGCTGCCTAGGTGATTTGGTAATTAATGTCAACATATCTCTTGATGGACTAACATTTTCATCTAGTATATTCCAGATGAGGTCAACAATGGAGTGGTAGGACAAGAGGATGTGGCACCCCTTGAAGATGCTAAAGACAAATATTGGCAAAAGCTCAAGACTCTTCATTCTATTTTAGTGATCCAAGATCACATTGAGTCCATAGGAAAAGTCAATACTATTAAAAGGGGATGAGGTGTTGCTTAATCTTGCTCAAAGTGCTTAGTGATATGCTCCAAAGCCCTCAACCACTCTCTCAATTCCAAATATGTCCAAAACCTAAAGTCAAACTCGGCCCCACCCATTTGATTCATCCAGCGCCACCGAGTTCATTGACATAGCCACTGCTAGAAACCCTAATCAGCTCGGTCTCACCGACATGGGATTGCAAACTCTCTGTTTCCCTTCATAACATTTCGGTCTTACCAAGATGAGAGATCGGTCCCACCGAGTTTGCAATGTAAACTCTCTATTTCTTTTTTGTAACTATTCGGTCTAACGGATATGAGCGATTGGTCCCACCTAGTTTGCTTGACCAAGTCTCAGTATACTTATTGCCGAAATCGGTCACACTGAGTTCATGCGATCAATCTCACTGAGATGAGGTTTTGCCCTAACCCTAGCGCATCGGCCCCACCGAGTTAATCTTGCCGCTCCCACCGAAAACCCTAACATTCACAATTTGAATTAGATCGGTCCCACCGAGTTTCACCATTCGGTCTCATCGAGTTTGGTAAATTGTGTGTAACTGTTAGATTTTGTGTGGATGCTATATATACCCCTCCAACCCCTTCTCCATTTGAGAGAGAGAGCCATCAGAACATGCCTACATTTCCACTACTCATTTTCTGAGAGAGAACCACCTACTCATGTGTTGAGACCAAGACATTCCAATCCTACCACAAGAATCTTGATATCTAGCCTTCTCCAAATCTGTGAGAGAGAGTTGAGTGTTGGGTAGCCTATCATTTGAAGCACAAGAGCAAGGAGTTCATCATCAACACACCATCTATTACCTTTTGGAGAGTGGTGTCTCCTATATTGGTTAGGTGGCACTTGGGAGCCTCCATCAAGATTGTGGAGTTGAACCAAGGAGTTTGTAAGGGCAAGGAGATCGCCTACTTCATGAAAATCTACCCAAGTAAGGCAAGTCATTCGTGGGTGATGGCTATGGTGGAATAGACATGGTTGCTTCTTCATGGACCCTTCGTGGGTGGAGCCCTTCGTGGACTCACGCAACCATTACCCTTCGTGGGTTGAAGTCTCCACCAACGTGGATGTACGATAGCACCACCTATCAGAACCACGCCAAAAATCTCTGTGTCTCCAATTGTGTTTGCACACTCCAATTCCATATTTTTACTTTCTTGCATATTGCACGCTTTACTTTCCTCTACTCATATACTCTTGCCATGCCTGCTTGAAATGTATTGTGAATGTTTAAAATTGTGCTAATCTCCAGCCTCAACTTGAAGAACTTAAAAACTGCTACCTTTACTTGTTGAGGGTCTAATTACCCTCCCTCTAGACACCTCTGCTCGATCCTTTCAATTGGTATCAGAGCATTGATCTCCATTTCTTTAGTTTAATCACCATTGGAGGAAGATGGATGAGTCTACGATTGGGAGTATTAGACATAGAGTGCATATGATTGATGGAGAGTTCTATAATGCTTCAAAAAATAACATGCTTGAGATTTTCAATGAATATCAACTGAACAAGTACATTACTAGCCCTTGTGTGCCCCTGTTGATCCGTTGCATCCTACCCCTGATAAGTCTCTTGAAATGATTCACAATCTTAGAACTATCAATCTTATCACTTGAGGATTGCCTAGAAATTTGATTGCATGCTTGTCAACTCTTGGATGTGCTTACACCATATGGAGATATCTTGAGGAACGCTTTCCAGTCTATTCCTTGAAAATTTTAGATGAGATTCTTCACAAGTCCATTGCTTTAAATAAGATGAATCCTAATGATCCCAAGTTTGGTGATTGTCTATTTGAGCTTCGTGACCTTATGCGTGCCAAAGGAGATTTTGGAATCATTAGTAACATCATCTCTGAAGTCATTAGAATTCATAAAGATGCACATTGTCATGACCATAAATCTAATGAATCACTCTCCCTAGGTGAAAATGAATCACAAGACTATGTTGAACATGGATACTATGATGAGGATGATGATAGTGACTTTGATCTCGATGAGTCTATGAGACACTTTGGTCTTATGGCTAACCTTCACGGCTACATGGCTGGAGGAAAGGAATGGGTTCTTCATAGTGGATGTACAGATCACATGACAGGAGACAAGGATATGTTTCATCAGCTTGCTAAGAACGATGACCCTCGAAAGTATGTCACTTTGGTGATAACACAAAGGGTAAGGTGGTTGGCCTTGGTAAGGTGGCCATGTCACATAATGGCTCCATGCAAAATGTTATGCTCGTTGAATCTCTTGGCTATAATTTACTTTGTGTATCTAGACTAGCCAATTTCGGTTTCAATGTCCTATTTACTGAAGTAGATTGCCAAGTGTTTCAAAGAGATAATCATAATATGGTCTTTACCGTTGTACGTAGAGGTGATCTATACATTGTTGATTTCACTAAAAAGGCTCAACCAAGAACTTTCTTAATTGCTAAATCTTCTAAAGGTTGGTTGTGGCATAGACGGTTAGGTCATGTGGGAATGTGAAATCTAGATAAGCTTATTTAAGGTGATCATATCCTTGGTGTTAAAGATGTTATATTTGACAAGGATAGACTATGAAGTGCTTGCCTAGCAAGAAAACAAGTTGGAGGAAGTCATCCCGTGAAGAACATCATGACCACTCGAGCTACTTCACATGGCTCTTTTTGGTCCCAATGACCTACAAGAGTGTTGGTGGTAACTCATTCGGATTGGTCATTGTTGATGATTTTTCAAGATTTGAGTGAGTGTTCTTTCTTGATGACAAATCGCAGGTCCAAAAGATCTTCAAGAACTTCGCTAGGAAGGCCCAAAATCAATTTGAAGTGAAGATCAAGAAGGTTCGCAGCGACAACGGAACGTAGTTCAAAAACACCAATGTGGACACCTTTCTTGATGAAGAAGGGATTTCACATGAGTTCTCAGCTACGTACACACTTCAACAAAATGTAGTTGTTGAGAGGAAGAACCTGACTCTTATTGAGATGGCGAGAATGATGCTTGATGAGTACAAGACACCAAAACACTTTTGGGTAGAAGCGGTTGAAACAGCTTGTCATGCAACAAATTGACTATATCTTCACAAGCTACTCGGCAAGACGACATACGAGCTTCTCACCGGTAACAAACCCCAAGTTGGATACTTTCGAGTATTCGGCTCAAAGTGATATATTCTTGATAAGCATCATCATTCGAAATTTGCTCCTTAATCTCATGAAGGTATCCTACTCGGTTATGGCTCAAACTCTTGCACTTACTGTGTCTATAACAATTTCACCCAAAAGGTTGAAGAGGCGGTATATGTGAAGTTTCATGATTTAACGGCTCGCAAGTAGAGAAATTGCCAATTGATGTAGGTGACAAAGACCCTTCGGAAGCAATACAAGACTTGTCTATTGGCAAGATTCGCCCAACGGAGGTGAAGAAGAGTACCTCGTCCATCCAAGTGGAAGCCTCAACTTCATGCCAAGGTGAACTAGTTGACTTGGAGGCATCCACAAGTGGAACACATCAAGATGCTGGAAATGAGGATGTACAACAAGATGAACCTCATCGACCTCCTTCGCCACCTCCACAAGAGAACAACAACGCCAACTACAATCAAGGAAGACAAGAGGAAGAACAAGACAATGAAGAGGATGTTCCACCCCGACCCAAACAAAAGCATTCATGAGTTCGAGCATGAGTCTCAAGTGATCATCCCTTTGAACAAATCTTCAATGATATTCAAAACGGGAGAATTACTCACTCTAAAACTCGTTTGAACATTACTCATTCATTTGTAGTATTGAACCTATGAAGGTTGAAGATGCTCTTGATGATCCGGATTGGGTGAACGCTATGCATGAAGAGCTACACAATTTCGAGAGGAACCAAGTGTGGACGTTGGTTGAAAAGCCCGATGAGAAGCATAATGTCATTGAAACCAAATGGGTGTTTCGGAATAAGCAAAATGAAGATGGACAAATTGTGTGCAACAAGGCTCATCTCGTTGCTCAAGGCTACACTCAAGTCGAAGGTATGGACTATGGGGAGACATATGCCCCTGTTGCTAGACTTGAATCCATTCGCATATTACTTCCTTATGCCAATCACTATGAAGATATCACATTATATCAAATCGACATTAAAAGTGCTTTTTCTTAATGGTGAAATTGAGGAGGAAGTTCATGTTAAACAACATCCCGGCTATGTTAATCCCAAGAAATCTGATCATGTTTACAAACTTCACAAAGCTCATTATGGTCTTAAACAAGCTCCTAGAGCGAGGTATAAATGCTTGACTAAGTTCCTTATTGAAAAAGGCTTTGAGATTGGAAAAATTGATTCTACACTTTTTACTAAAAGGGTTAATGGTGAATTATTCGTGTGCCAAATTTATGTGGATGATATCATATTTGGTTCGACCAACCCTCATTTCAGTGAAAAGTTTAGAAGGATAATGTCGGAGAAGTTTGAGATGTCTATGATGAGTGAACTCAAGTTCTTTTTTGGTTTGCAAATCAAGCAAACTAAGGAAGGTACCTTTGTTTCCCAAACAAAGTATACCAAGGACTTATTCAAGAAGTTCAATATGCAAGAGAGCAAAGGTATAAAAATACCCATGCCTACTAGTGGACATCTTGACTTGACTAAGGATGGTGAACCGGTTGACCAAAAGATTTACCGCTCTATGATTGGTTCATTGTTATATCTATGTGCCTCCCATCCCAATATTATGCTAAGTGTGTGCATGTGTGCATGATATGAAGCGGCCCCCAAAGAATGTCATCTTAAGGCTGTGAAAAGGATAGTGAGATACTTAATTCATACACCAAACTTTGGCATTTGGTATCCTAAGAGGTCTTCTTTTGATCCTGTTCGCTACTCTAATTCGGACTATGCCGGTGACAAGGCTGATAGAAAGTCCACTTCAGATACTTGTCAATTTATTGGTAGATCTCTTGTGTCTTGGTCCTCCAAGAAACAAAAGTCATTATCCTTATCTACCGTCAAAGCGGAATACATTGCCGCAGGTTCATGTTATGCTCATTTACTTTGGATGACCCAAACTCTTAAAGATTATGGGATACATGCAAAACCTGTTCCATTACTTTGTGACAATGAAAGTGTTATTAAGATTGCTCATTATCCTGTGTAACATTCTCGAACTAAGCATATTGAAGTTCATCATCATTTCATTCGAGATCACATTGCTAAAGGAGACATCGATCTTAAGCATGTTCGTACCGATAAGATTGGCAGATATATTGTCAGGACCCCAATCCTAAGTCACACCGTTCTAGCATGTAACACATCATATCACTTTGCGGCCTCATGCGCGGTATTCCCACGAGTGCCACCTTACCTGGCCCGGGACCGTTTGCGCCTTTTGGGTCACGTATATGATAGTGCTGCTAGCATCCATATGACAAAGAACCCAGTCCAACATGATTAGTCGTAAAACCCAAGGTGGCGCTAACTTATAGGGACAAGCATACATGACCCAGCAATGAACGTGTTTATCAACAACGTATGAACCCAAGTCGTAGCAAGCTACATGGACTTAAGGGAACAACGCGTGACATTTCCCCGAAGGGACAGACACAGGAACGAAGAAGGACACATGCCAGCCATCCTAAGTGTTTCGGAGCAGTAGCAAGCTACCATGGCTCAGTGGAAGCACTAGGAGACATTTCCCAGTAAGAGAGGCTACCAAGAATAAACAACTAGGTTGTCGGATCCCACACATACCAAGCATTTCAATAATCATACACACAATATGCTCGATATGTGCAAATACAACATGGAATCACAACATGACTCTACAACACAAGTATTTATTCAATAGACTCCGAGGAGCCAAGTATAATAAACATGGGTATCATGACCCAACATTTAGAGCATACAAACCAAAAGGACATGCGGAAACTTAACATGTCTAAGTACAAACAACTACAAATGAAAAGGGCTGAGAAGCCTGACTATCAACCAGATCCTGGCGAGGGCACAAGATCGTAGCTGAGGTAACAAGCTAAACGTAGAAGTCCATGCAGAACTACTAGCGAGACTGGAGTCTCTTTGCAATAACATAAATTAAGCAAACGTGAGTACAAATGTACCCAACAAGACTTACATCAGAACTATCTACACATGCATCAGTATCAATAAGGGGGGGTGGAGTTTGACTGCAGCAAGCCAGCTTTGACTCGGTGGCTATCCTGAACTAGGACTGCAAGTAACTCTTTTGAGGTGGCGCACGCGAGTCCACATATTCACCATATCAATACACCACTATGGATCCGCTCCCGTCTTCCTACGAGAATGCCATCCATAGCACTCATTCTTATCTTGCACATTTTAGAGTATCCACTTTCACTTGTCTATGAACTATATAGGCAACACAGAGGTCCTTTACCACGGAAGCGGCTATTCGAATAAATCATATTATCCCTGTAGGGGTGTACTTCTGCACACACGCTCTTGCCACTTACCGCCATGTACACGGCATGTATGTCGGCAACCTTCAAGCGGAAGCCTGGCGAGGGTGTCGGCCACAACCTAACTAACCACACAAGTCCCTAGTCCAGGTTTATCGCCTATTCGGGTTCCATCTGCAAGGAGAGCCGGCCGGGGTGTCGCTCACGTCCCCAAAAGATGTGTACAGGGTTCCAAGCCCGCCAAATGGGCGACGCTTGGCATACCCGGCCAAGGTGCCTAGTCTCACCCAAGCCCACCTATACTGGGTGCCACTTGGTAGACTACTAACACAACCTACAAACACCAGAAACTAGTTGCAACTCTTGGACAGAGATCGAGTTGATTAATAAGTCGAGAGGGGCACTTAAGCATTCCAATGTGTGGTAGCAGCTGTTCATGGATCACAAACACAGAACTCAGTTCCTGAGGACGGTTTCAATGAGACAACCCACCATGTACTCCTACATGGCCTCTCACTGCTACCTTTACCAAATCATATTCACACACTTAACTCTCAATAGTAGGACATGTTCACAATTTTCTAATTCATCCCGATGAATTAGACCTGACTCAACTCTAAGCAGTAGCTGGCATGACAAACAAGCATGAATGAGTAGGCACATCATGTCTCAACAACTCCTACTCATGCTTGTGGGTTTCATCTATTTACTGTGGCAATGATAGGTCCTACAGAGGAAAGGGGTTCAGCTACCGCAACATGTAACAGTTGAAACATTGTTATCCTAATGCAGTAAAGGAGAACAGGAGAGAGTGGGATTGTGTCGGAATGAACAAGGGGGGTTTTGCTTGCCTGGCACTTTTGAAGATAGTATAGTTCTTCATTGGTGTCATTGATCACATCGTCGGAATCACGTCTATCGAGAGGGGACAAATACCGGTAACAGAGAAGGAAACACATTCAATGCAATGCACAATATGATGCATGATCATGACCTGGCAAAATGAGTGTGTTGGGCTAATGCTACTATAACCAGATGGGTTTGAGTCATTTTGAACCAAAGGTTCAACCCCAAACTCAAATTATTAAATTAAATAGTGCCTTAGCGTGTTTTGCACAAAACAGCAAGGTTTAATTTATTTAAACATGCATTAAACCAGTACATATGGATAGATTGGATTTTTTTGATCATTTTTCATATATAAATCTTTGTATTTGGAGTTACAGATTATTTTCTATGAATTTTAGAAGTTTTGGAATTTTTCTGAATTTCATAAATCATTTCATATTTATTTTAAATTCCAGAAAAGCTTTACTACGTCAGCATGACATCTGTGTGATGTCAGCAAGTCAACAGGGTTGACCAGGGTCAAACCTGATGTGTGGGACCAATGTGTCATTGATACAGTGGCTAAACAGGGATTTAATTAATTTTAACTAAGCTCATTAGAGTGCCTGGGCCTACTTGTCAGCGTCTAGTGTTTAAACTAAACATTGTGGTTAATGGCTAATTAATCTGGACACGTCAGCACGCCGGAGTTAGTCGCCGATGACCTCTGGCCACGGCGGAAGCACACCTGGAGGCCACTAGAGCAGCGGAGGAACGCACTAGGAGGTAGCCCATGTGCCCGCGCATCCAGCAGAGGCAGCAGCAGGTCTCGAGGTACCCAGAGTTGACGAGGGCGAGCACCTGGGCGGTGGCCGGAGCCACGGGCTTGACACGAGTGGCGCTATGGTGCACGGAGAGCTTAGCTGAAAAGCTCTACAGGCTCCTGGGAACTCCAGGAGTTCAACGGCATGCTCGAGTGCGAGCTATGGTGTCAGTAACCGTGGTGGCACCATGGCCGGCGGCGGTGAGGTTTCGAGCTCGATGGAGGCAACGGCTAGAGAGGGAAATCAAACACAAGGAGAGAGGGGTTTGGCGTAGTGGCTTGCTATGTCTTGAGGTTGCGTTGGTTTTCCTTGAAGAGTAAAGGGTGATGGAACAATAGTAGCGTAAGTATTTCCCTCAGTTTTTGAGAACCAAGGTATCAATCCAGTAGGAGGCTCCTCAAAAGTCCCACGCACCTACACAAACAAACAAAGAACTCGCAACCAACACAATAAAGGGGTTGTCAATCCCTTCACGGCCACTTGCGAAAGTGAGATCTGATAGAGATAGTATAATAAGATAAATATATTTTTGGTATTTTATAATATAGATGCAAAAAGTAAAGATGCAAATAAAAGTAGATTGGAAGCAAATATGATAAGAGATAGACCCGGGGGCCATAGGTTTCACTAGTGGCTTCTCTCAAGATAGCATAAGTATTACGGTGGGTGAACAAATTACTGTCGAGCAATTGATAGCAAAGCGAATAATTATGAGATTATCTAGGCATGATCATGTATATAGGCATTACGTCCGACTCCTGCCTGCATCTACTACTACTACTCCACACATCGACCGACTCCTGCCTGCATCTAGAGTATTAAGTTCATAAGAATAGAGTAACTCCTTAAGCAAGATGACATGATGTAGAGGGATAAACTCATGCAATATGATATAAACCCCATCTTTTTATCCTCGATGGCAACAATACAATACATGCCTTGCAACCCTTTCTGTCACTGGGTAAGGACACCGCAAGATTGAACCCAAAGCTAAGCACTTCTCCCATGGCAAGAAAGATCAATCTAGTAGGCCAAACCAAACTGATAATTCGAAGAGACTTGCAAAGAATACTCAATCATACATAAAAGAATTCAGAGGAGATTCAAATATTTCTCATAGATAAACTTGATCATAAACCCACAATTCATCGGATCTCAACAAACACACCGCAAAAAGAGTTTACATCGAATAGATCTCTACAACCGAGGGGGAGAACATTGTATTGACATCCAAAAAGAGAGAAGAAGCCATCTAGCTAATAACTATGGACCCATAGATCTGTGGTAAACTACTCACAACTCATCAGAGGGGCTACGGTGTTGATGTAGAAGCCCTCCGTGGTCGATTCCCCCTCCGGCAGAGTGCCGACGAAGGCTCCAAGATGGATCTGGCGGATACAGAAGATTACGGCAGTGGAAATTGTGTTTCGTTGGCTCCCTGGATGTTTTCGGGGTATGTAGGCTTATATAGGAGGAATAAGTACGTCGGTGGCCGCCCAATGGGCCCACGAGACAGGGGGCGCGCCCTGGAGGGGGGCGCCCTACCCTCTCGTGGCCGCATCAGCTGCTTCTTGACTTGCACTCCAAGTCCTCTGGATCACATTCGGTCCAAAAATCACTCTCCCGAAGGTTTCATTCCGTTTGGACTCCGTTTGATATTCCTTTTCTTCCAAATACTGAAATAGGCAAAAAAACAGCAATACGGGCCGGGCATCCGGTTAGGTTAGTCCCAAAAATGATATAAATGTGTAAAATAAAGCCCATAAACATCCAAAAGGGGTAATATAATAGCATGGAACAATCAAAAATTATAGATACGTTGGAGACGTATCGAGCATCCCCAAGCTTAATTCCTGCTTGTCCTCGAGTAGGTAAATGATAAAGACAGAATTTTTGATGTGGAATGCTACCTAGCATAATTCTCAATGTAATTTTCTTTATTGTGGCATGAATGTTCATATCCAAATGATTCAAAATAAAAGTTCATATTGATAAAAGAAATAGTAACACTTCAAGCATACTAATTAAAGTAATCATGTCTTCTCAAAATAACATGGCAAAAGAAAGTTCATCCCTACAAAATCATATAGTTAGGCTATGCTTCATTTTCGTCACACAAAGATGTTCCCAACTTCTATACCATCGATGACAAGCCAAGCAATTGTTTCATACTTAAATAATCTCAAACTTTTTCAACCTTCACGCAATACATGACTGTGAGCCATGGATATAGCACTATGGGTGGAATAGAATATGATGATGGGGATTGTGTGGAGAAGACAAAAAAGGAGAAAGTTTCACATTGACGAGGATAATCAACGTGATATGGAGATTCCCATCAATTGGTGTCAACATGAGGAGTAGGGATTGCCATGCAACGGATGCACTAGAGCAATAAATGAATGCTCAACAAAAGAAACTAGTGGGTTTGCATCCAACTCGCTTGCTCACGAAGACCTAGGGCATTTGAGGAAGCCCATCGTAGGAATATACAAGCCAAGTTCTATAATAAAAAATCCCACTAGTATGAAAAAGATAACTTATGAGACTCACTATATGAAAAACATGGTGCTACTTTGAAGCACAATATATGAGACTCACTATATAAAGAACAAGGTGCTACTTTGAAGCACAAGTGTGGAAAAAGAGATAGTAACATTGCCCCTTTTATTTTTTTTATTTTTTTTCTTTTTTTTTTCTTTTTTTTCTTTTTTTTCTTTCCTTTTTTGGGCCTTTTTTGGCCTTTCTTCTTTTTTTCTTTTTGGGCAATGCTCTAATAATGATGATCATCACACTTTCATTCATTACAACATATGAATTACAACTCGAAACTAGAACAAGATATGACTCTATATGAATGCCTCCGGCAGTGTACCGGGATGGTGCAATGAATCAAGAGTGACATGTATGAAAAATTATGCATGGTGGCTTTGCCACAAATACGATATCAACTACATTGCCATGACAAAAGTAAAGTTTGTCATGATGATGATGAACGGAACGGTCGAAAGTAGCATGGCAATATATCTCGGAATGGCTATGGAAATGCCATAATAGGTAGGTATGGTGGCTGTTTTGAGGAATATACAAGGAGGTTTATGTTTGATAGAGCATATCGTATCACGGGGTTTGGATGCACCGGCGAAGTTTGCACCAACTCTCAAGGTGAGAAAGGGGAATGCATGGTACCGAAGAGGCTAGCAATGGCGTAAAGGTAAAAGTGCGTATAATCCATGGACTCAACATTAGTCAAAAGAACTCATATACTTATTGCAAAAATTTAGAAGTCATCAAAAATCAAGTACTACACGCATGCTCCTAGGGGGATAGATTGGTAGGAAAAGACCATCGCTCGTCCCCGACCGCCACTCATAAGGATGCACAAGCCAGGTACACTTCATGTTTCAAATTTGTTACACAACTTTAACCATACGTGCATGCTAAGGGACCTGCTAACTTCAACACAAGCATTCTTTAAATTCATAATCACCCAACTGGCATGACTTTAATATCACTACCTCCATATCTCAAAACAATTATCAAGTATCAAATTGATCATAGCATCCAATTCACTTCCTATGTTAGTTTTTATTATACCCAACTTGGATGCCTACCATTCTAGGACCAATTTTATAACCATAGAAAATACCATTCTGTTCTAAAAGACACTCAAAATAATATAAGTGAAGCATGAGAGACTAGAAATTTCTACAAAAATAAGTCACCACCGTGCTCTAAAAGATATAAGTGAAGCACTAGAGCAAAAACTGTCAAGCTCAAAAGATATAAGTGAAGCACATAGAGTATTCTAGCAAATTCTAATCAAGTAGGCTTCTCTCAAAAGGTGTGCACAGCAATGATGATTGTGGTAAACTAAAAAGCAAAGACTAATATAGTACATGACGCTCCAAGCAAAACACATATCATGTGGCGAATAAAAATAGAGCTCCAAGTAAAGTTATCAATGAACGAAGACGAAAGAGGGGACGCCTTCCTGGGGCATCCCCAAGCTTAGGCTTTTGGCTATCCTTGAATATCTTGGGGTGCCATGGGCATCCCCAAGCTTAGGCTCTTACTACTCCTTATTCCATAGTCCATAAAAGCTTTACCCAAAACTTGAAAACTTCAGAACACAAAACTCATCAGGAAATCTTATAAGCTCCGTTAGTGAAAGGAAACAAAACCACCACATAAGGTACTGTAATGAACTCATTATTTATTTATTTTGGTGTTAAACCTACTGTATTCCGACTTCTCTATGGTTTATAATCTATTTTACTAGCCATAGATGCATCAAAATAAGCAAACAACATACGAAAACCAGAATCTATCAAAAACAAAACAGTCTGTAGCAATCTGTAACTAACGCAAACTTATGGAACTCTAAAAATCCTACCAAATAGGAAGTCCTGGAAAAATTGTCTGTTGATCAGCAGAAAAAATAATCAACTATCATCATAGGTTCTGTTTTTCAGTGATTTAATAAAACTAAATTCGTGCGCCCAAAGTTTCTGTTTTTCAGCAGAATCAAATCAACTATCATCATAGGTTCTACTTGGCACAAACACTAATTAAAAGATAAAACACATCTAAACAGAAGGTAGATGCAAGATTTATTACTAAACAGGAACAAAAACAAAATACACAAAGAAAATTGGGTTGCCTCCCGACTAGCGCTATCGTTTAACGCCCCTAGCTAGGCATAAAAGCGAAGATAGATCTAAGTAGTGCCATCTTTGGCACTAAATTCATAAGTAGCTCGCATGATAGATTCATCAGGTAATTTGACTTTTTTTCTTGGAAAGTGCTCCATGCCTTTCTTTAATGGAAATTGGAATCTAATATTCCCTTCCTTCATATCAATAATCGCGCTAATCGTTCTAAGGAAAGGACTGCCAAGAATAATAGGGCAAGAAAGATTGCAATCTATATCAAGAACGATAAAATCTACGGGCACCAAATTTCTATTTACAACAATGAGAACATCATTGATCTTTCCCATTGGCTTTTTAATGGTGGAATCCGCAAGTGCAAATTTAAACAGCAATCATCAAGATCATGGAAACCTAGAATATCACATAAAGCTTTCGGAATCGTGGAAACACTAGCACCCAAATCACACAAAGAAAAACACTCATGATCTTTAATTCTAATCTTTATAGTAGGTTCCCACTCATCATTAAGTTTTCTAGGTATAGAAACTTCCAAATTAAAGTTTTTCATCATAAGATTGCATCAAGGCATCAACGATATGTTTGGTAAAAGCCTTATTTTGACTATAAGCATGAGGAGAATTAACAACGGATTGCAACAAGGAAATACAACCTTCTAAAGAATAATTACCATAATCAAATTCCTTGAAATCCGAGATAGTGGGTTCAATACTGTTTAAAGTCATGACCTCTCCAATCCCACTTTTACCAAATTTATCATCAAGATCTAAAAACTCTGAATTCTTGGGACGCCTTCTAGGTAAAGTTCACTCATCATCAGTCCCATAATTATCAAGATTCATATTACAAAACAAAGATCTAATAGGAGACGCATCAATAACTTTAAGATCTTCATCATTATTTTCATCTAACTTTTCTGGTTTGGCGGCCATCTTATTGACTAAGATGGCTTGCTTATCAGAAATTTTGGCTATAGCATTTTCAAGCCGGGTAATTTGAGAGTTCACACCATAAAATTCTTTATTCATACCATCAAGCTCTTTGTTCATAAAGCCCAAAAAACCTTTTTGTTCCTTAAGCTCTTTTCTAAAGAAATTATTATGCTCAAATTGCAAATTCATAAAGCTTCTAATATTTGATTCAATCTCTTCCAACCTTCTAAGAAGGTGGTCGGTACCTTCAGGCAAAGCCATAAGGACAAACAAGCACACAAGCAAACAGAAAAAGGCAAGAGAAAAACAGGAGGAGATTGGGAAAGAGAGGGTGAATAAAACGGCAAGGGTGAAGTGGGGGAGAGGGAAACAAGGGGCAAATGGCAAATAATGTAAATGCAAGGGAGATGAGTTTGTGATGGGTACTTGGTATGTCTTGACTTGAGCGAAGAACTCCTTGGCAATGGCGCTAGAAATCCTTCTTGCTACATCTTGAGCTTGCGTTGGTTTTCCTTGAAGAGGAAAGGGTGATGCAGCAATAGTAGCGTAAGTATTTCGCTCAGTTTTTGAGAACCAAGGTATCAATCCAGTAGGAGGCTCCTCAATAGTCCCACACACCTACACAAACAAACAAGGAACTCACAACCAATGCAATAAAGGGGTTGTCAATCCCTTCACGACCACTTGCGAAAGTGAGATCTGATAGAGATAGTATGATAAGATAAATATATTTTTGGTATTTTATAATATAGTTGCAAAAACTAAAGATGCAAATAAAATTAGATTGGAAGCAAATATGATAAGAGATAGACCCGGGGGCCATAGGTTTCACTAGTGGCTTCTCTCAAGATAGCATAAGTATTATGGTGGGTGAACAAATTACTGTCGAGCAATTTATAGAAAAGCGAATAATTATGAGATTATCTAGGCATGATCATGTATATAGGCATCACGTTCGCAGCAAGTAGGCCGACTCCTGCCTCCATCTACTACTATTACTCCACACATCGACCGACTCCTGCGTGCATCTAGAGTATTAAGTTCATAAGAACAGAGTAACTCCTTAAGCAAGATGACATGATGTAGAGGGATAAACTCATGCAATATGATATAAACCCCATCTTTTTATCCTCGATGGCAACAATACAATACATGCCTTGCAACCCTTTCTGTCACTGGGTAAGGACACCGCAAGATTGAACCAAAAGCTAAGCACTTCTCCCATGGCAAGAAAGATCAATCTAGTAGGCCAAACCAAACTGATAATTCGAAGAGACTTGCAAAGATAACTCAATCATACATAAAAGAATTCAGAGGAGATTCAAATATTTCTCATAGATAAACTTGATCATAAACCCACAATTCATCGGATCTGGACAAACACACCGCAAAAAGAGTTTTCATCGAATAGATCTGTACAACAGAGGGGGAGAACATTGTATTGAGATCCAAAAAGAGAGAAGAAGCCATCTAGCTAATAACTATGGACCCGTAGGTCTGTGGTAAAATACTCAAAACTCATCGGAGGGGCTATGGTGTTGATGTAGAAGCCCTCCATGGTCAATTCCCCCTCCGGCAGAGTGTCGGCGAAGGCTCAAAGATGGGATCTCCCAGATATAGAAGGTTATAGCGGTGGAAATTGTGTTTCATTGTTCCATGGATGTTTTCGGGGTACGTAGGCTTATATAGGAGGAAGAAGTACGTCGGTGGCCGCCCGAGGGGCCCACAAGACAGGGGGCGTGCCCTGTAGGGGGGCGCCCTACCCTCTCATGGCTGCCTCAGCTGCTTCTTGACTTGCACTCCAGGTCCTCTGGCTCACGTTTGTTCCAAAAATCACGCTCCTGAAGGTTTCATTCCGTTTGGACTCCGTTTGATATTCCTTTTCTTCGAAATACTGAAATAGGCAAAAAACAGCAATATGGGCTGGGCCTCCGGTTAGTAGGTTAGTCCCAAAAATGATATAAATGTGTAAAATAAAGCCCATAAACATCCAAAAGGGGTAATATAATAGCATGGAACAATCAAAAATTATAGATACGTTGGAGACGTATCATGGCTCACTGAGGTTGCAGGGTGCGTCGAAGCGGGCTTGGGGGAGCATTGAAGACGGCGAATCAGACGACGGCATACGGGGAAGAAAAGCGACATCACCGTCTTGGGGTCATCCGGGTATGAGTGGGTCGGCGTAGAGGTTCTTCGGGCCTAGGAGGAGCTCAGGTTCACGGCCACGGGAAAGGGAACGGCGGTGGGCGCAGTGTTTTGCGATGGCGCACTCCGGCTCCTTTAGAGAGAGGGGCAACTAGAAGAGGGGGGAGTTGGGCATCTCCGTGGCGCATCTGGAAGAGCCGGGGAGGGGTAGGCGGGCAGGGAGGAGCTAGAGCGGCTCGGCTGTGCGTCAGGCACGCAACTGCTTCTCCTCCCGGCAGGGGGAAGAAGACAACGCTGCCCCTGGTGGCTGGGCCTGTTGGTTGGGCTGCCTGTTGGGCCGGCCAAGTAAGTGGCCCAGGTGGTCTTCCTCTCTGTTTCTCTTTCTTTTCGTTTCAGTTTTCTATTTTTTCAGTTTTGTTTTGATTTAGTAAAAATACTAAACCATTTGATAAAATGCTGAAAAAAATTGTGGGCACTTGTGAAATTATTTCCAACGTCCCTCAACTCATTTCAGAATAATTTGAGCATTTAAAATATTTATAGAATTTAAATGCCCCAATTCAAATACAATATGGATTAATTCAAAAATACAGAATGGCCTAAAAATAATTGCATCATTTTTGGCAGAGGTTTTCACCTTTATGAAAAAATCATGAACATTTTCAGAGGCACTTTGGATTCATTGAAAATATTTTTTTTATTTTGATCCTAGTTGAAATTCATTTGCTGCTAGGGTTTATCTGTCCTCATTTCAAGTTCCTTCAAAATTTAAACATGATGCACACATGAAGCTATCCTAGTGCAATACTAGAAGCTAGGATGTGACAACTCACCCCCACTAAACAAGAATCTCGTCCCGAGATTCAAGACATGAGGTACGAGACAGAGGGGACACAAAGCTAACACGATCTTCATGATCCAACTGTCCTTCTCAAAGATGTTGATTCATTGCTTCATAATGATCCTGACATATTTGCTTTTGAGTGTCGAATTGTTGCCTACCAACTTGAATCTTTGTCGTCTGTTTTTTTCATCACCCTTGATGTGTGTTCTATGTGTTAGCTCAAGAGATATTGAACATCTCATTCTGTGAGTTGTTCATGAGCTGCTCAATCTTTAAGAAGATCGATTCCTATAGATTTTCTTTCTTTCATCATCATGTTCGACAAAAATCTCAAAGCCAAAGACGTTCAGATCATTGTGATGCAATGAATCAACATCTTCTAGAAGGGCATGTGGATCAAGAAGATTATGATAGTTTTGTGACCCCTTTCCTCTTACCCTATGCCTAAATCTCGTGACGAGATTTTCGTTTAGTGGGGGTGAGTTGTCACATCCCTAGTTCTGGTATGCTCTGGGCCAGCTAGTCTTATGTTGCATCATGTTTAAATTGCTTTTAAATTCTAACTAGGGAAAGTGGAAAGCTTCGAAATCGTTTCTAAAAATGATCAACATTAAAAATTGATTCAAATGTTCCCAAGGAAATGTTCCTTTTTAGCTTTGAAAAATATTGGCAAGAATAAAATTCCAACCATTATTTCTGGAGGTTCCAAAGTATTTATCTTGGTCCTTTGAGTTAAATCCTATAATATTTGAATTGGATTTATATTCAAAATAACTAGTTTATGAATCGAATAATTCTGAAAATGGTGAGTGGCTCTGAATATATTATATCTAGCCACATGATAATTTTCAGAAGCTAAGAAAATGGTTTGGTCTTTGAATTAAATTAAAACAAGTTATAGAAAATAGAAAAAAGAAAGAAAATTAGGAAAGGACAGAGAGAAAGAGAGAGAGAGAGAGAGAGAGAGAGAGAGAGAGTTTACCTATGCAGCCCACCTAGCCTCCCAGCTGGCAGCCCAGCCAATAGGCCCAGCCCACCAGCGCCGTCGTCCCCTTGGCGCCTGGCGGCCAGGCGCGTGTCCAACGCGCACGCATGCACGACATGCCACACCACCAGCTCGTGTGCCTGCGTCCATGGGATAGCACGACGCCGTGGTTCTTCTCCTCGGTGCCATCTGGATCGAGCTGACAACCTCACTCTCCCCCTGCTCCCTCCCTCGCTCTCCTCCCCCCGGCCGAACACTGTTGTCACCGCCGCTTGCTTCTGCCACAGCCACCGTCCACCACTTGCCTCTCCGGCTGGTCCCTGAGCTCCGCCTCGTCACCCTCGTCCTCTTTGCTGAGTCACACGGCATCGGACGCCCCCGAATGCCGTTGCCGCGGTCATCTTCAACCTCGAGCAACCGAGATCGCCAGTGTCCTCCCGTCGTCACCAGCCCCTCCCCGAGCTCTCCGAGGCCTCTGTTCAACTCGCTGTGAGCTCCTCAACCGAACCCCACTATCCCCCCTCTCGTTTCCACACCGTAGCCGCCATCTCATCTGTGACCGAATGTGTCGCCGCCTGCGCTCGCTGCCAACAATGCTCCGGTGACCACTTGGTCCTGGGCGCGTGTCCACCTGAAAGTGCATTATATCGACTAGAGGGGGGTGAATAGGCGATTTTTATGAATACTTCACTGAGGAATTTGCTGGTGAGGAAATTCCTTAATGAAGAACTACTAGCAGTGGAATAAGTACTCAGAAGTAAACATAACAGAACACAAGCATAGTCATCATGATGAAATGAAGACAAGCACAGAGTACAGAAAGCGTAAACACAGGATAACACAAGAAAGAAGATGGATAGACTGAAGAAATTCATCTGAGGAAATTGAGAAAGTCTTCAGTCAAAGTCTTCAAACAAATATGAACATGCACACAACAACAGACATGAGGAAACGAAAGAGTTGAGGAAATAGAACCAGTAAGCTTGGTGAAGACAATGATTTGGTAGACCATTTCCAACTGCTGTCTCAGTTGTACATCTGGTTGGAGCGGCTGAGTATTTAAACTCGAGGACACCCAGTCCCGGACACACAGTCCTCACCGTATTCTCCTTGAGCTAAGGTCACATAGAACTTGCCCAATCACTCGTGGTATGTCTTCAGGTGACTTCCGAACCTTCACAAACTCGGTCACTCAGTGATCCACAACTCCTCTTGGATGCTCTAGACCTTGACGCCTAACCGTCTGGAAGAAGCACAATCTTCAAGGGAAACAAGCATCGGATCCACACAGGATCAATCTCTTCAGTGATGCTCAATCACTTTGGGTTTGTAGGTGTTGGGTTTTGGGTTTTCCTCACTTGATGATTTTCGCTCAAAGTCCTCGGAGGATGGGATGCTCTCAATTGACAAGTGTCAGTTTCTCGGAGCAGCCAACCAGCTAGTGGTTGAAGGGGGCGGCTATTTATAGCCTAGGGAGCAGCCTGAGATGATAAGACATAAATGTCATTGTCTGATATGACCGTTAGGTGGGTAGATATTTTGGAACCGCTGGCGCATAGCACAACAACGGTCGGAATTTTGACTATCAAAATCCTCAGGCCTATCATGTTCCTCACTGTGTAGGCAATTCACACTGGTGAATTCCTAACTCCTCAGTCAGAACAAATTCCTCAGAGACTAGAAGAACTTCGTCTCTGTCACTGAAGAATATGACTGAACTATATGAGATTTCCAACGGCTTCACTCGAAGGGATTGGTAGGTGTAGGATTTTGAGTTGAGCATCACATGGAAATTTTTCCTTAGTATTTCCTCGACCCCCTTTAACAGTACGGTGTTTCCTATGACTCAAGAAAGAGAAAATGGAACTACGAAAACCAAAAGTCTTCACGCTTCATGTTCCTCAAATGATTGCCTAGTCTTCAAGGTCACACCAATTTCTTCACTTTCAAAGTCTTAAGAAAGTCTTCAGAAATCCAAAGTCTTGAGTTGAAGAACTTCATTTTTAGGGGTCGACTTTCTATGTAAATATCAAACTCCTCATAGACTTATAGACATGTGTACACTCACAAACGCATCAGTCCCTTAACCTATAAGTCTTCAATACACCAAAATCACAAAGGGGCACTAGATGCACTTACAATCTCCCCCTTTTTGGTGATTGATGACAATATAGGTTAAGTTTTCAACGGGGATAAACATATGAAGTGTAAATACTGATATTGAGGAATTTGATTGTAAGATATAGAAGAACTCCCCCTGAATATGTGCATAGTGAGGAATTTGCTTTTGAAGCAATGCACACATGAAGAGTATAATCATGGAGATCTCCCCCTATATCTTGTAATTCATACATGCATTTGATATATAATATGAAGAATTTGAAATGCGTGATGAAATATGGTGACTGATGTAACTCAGCATGCGTGCATAAACATTAATGAGAAATAAGCATCCATAAGAAGACTGCAAAAGTATCAGGTCACCATAGAGTTTAAGATTACAACTCGATCTAGCAAATTCATCAGAAGAACGAGAGTTGTAACTTAGCAAAAAAATGCCCATATAAGATAGACCCGCTTGAAGACCAAAAGGGTTGAAATTGAGGACTAACGCCCCTGAAGAATATCATGAAGATGGAGGAGCGCCAGCGTTGTCAGGGTCCTGAGTCGTTGTAGGGCCTGCTACAGTGTCGTCCAAGTCTTCATGCTCGTCCGTGGCGCGTGATGAAGAATATGAGCTAGCCACCATAGAAGGAACCTTGACTTTCTTGAATCTCTTCAGAGGAGGAGCAGACCAGTCAAAATCTTCTATGAAGCCCATTTGCTTCAGATCTTCTTCACCATATAGATGTGACAGAATAGCCCAGGAGCGATCAAACACTTCATGGAGGTAGTAGTGTTTTCTTTTCACTGCATTATGTGTACAAGTCATGTTGTGAAGAAGAGAGCCAAACTGACGCTTAACCCACTTGTGGTTTCGATCCACCTTCTGGTGAAGACTTATCAGCAGTTCATGATCAGTCAGCACATGTCATGGAATTGTCACGGCAGATGTCCTAATGTAAGGACTTAGTCACAAGGCCAAGTCATCTGTGTGGTAGCTTGAAGGGGTTGAGTGGAATCGAGAGACGCAACACACAAGACGAGGATCTAGACAGCTTCGGGCCCCGGGAAACATCATCCGGTAATAACCCTACATGCTATTTGTGGCTAGGTCTCATTATGATCATGAGGGAGTCGCCGTAAACCGGCTCTCCTCCTTGTGTCTAGCCCTAGATATTGTTTCTTGTTGCTTGTCCCTCTTTGGGGAGCCCTGCCCGTCCTTATCTAAGTTAGAGGGGCAGGTTACATGTGGGGACCAAATAGGATTGGACTAGCCTATCTTCTACTACAAGCCGGATACAAGTCTGGGTCTTAATTCCTTGTAAGGGAGATATTCCCCACGCCTTTCCTCTTAAGCCGGCCTACCATAATGTAAGACGTCCTTCTGGGCCTTGAGCCTCCTGGGCCCCCGGGTCTTGTCGCTCCTCTGATCCGCTTGCCAGGTCACCGATAAGTCGCCAGGCCCGGGCGGGTCACTTAGATAGTCGTCCAGTCCGGGCGGGTCATTAGTGAGTCGCTAAGTCCGGCCGGGTTATACCGCGGGGTATATCCCCGACATTAGCCCCCAAGTTTAGCTTGAATTTATCCATGGTAAACTTATGCTTCAAAATATACACAAGAACAAATTTGACAGGTTGTGCTCCGGGTTAAGAATTCTTGTAAACCGGCACCTGAACATCCTTAAGTCCTTGTCTTTTCCTTCTTCTAGAAAATCCGGGTCAAATAAGCAAGCTTCATACTCAATTTGTTGATGTTGGTTTCTCACAGGAAAATATTGTGAAGAATAATCCTCTTGAGTCGCCTTCCATGGCGCCGGGTTAAATAATTTTGGTCTTCAAATACTCATCTGATATTCAGCCGGCTTGAAGATGTAAAACTTGCCGGTTTATCATTACCAAAAACTGTCGGATTATAAAATAGACAATGCCGGCTCATAATTGTTGTTGACACCGGTTTATGTAATTGATCCTCCTGATTTGCTCAAAACTGATAGCTTGAAGATTTTTCTCCCTTATATCCACATTACTTGTAGCCCCCAAGTCTTGAGCAGAACACAGTGATGGTTTAAAACTTGCTCCAATAAATGTTGCAACCTTGAAGAAATCTGGCTTATTCATCTCAATCATATAAACTGAATATTCCACACATGTAGCCCCCAAGTGCCAGGTTGTCATGCTTACAGCAACCTGGAACTTGTAATTGCTTTATGCTCATGAAAATTTCAACCAGTGTAGCCCCCAAGGGCCGGGTCATTATGCAATAATGAGCAAGGACTTTGTAGATATAACCATGTAAATTTGAACATCAATGTGTAGCCCCCAAGGGCCGGCTTAGTAAGATAATACTGAGCTAGAACTTTGCATATAATTGATAATAACATCATATGATGTAATCTCCACCATGGGGTTTGAACCCATGTCCATAAGGTTAAGAGCCTTGCGCTCTACCAACTGAGTAGTGGATCTTTCAATGTAATTGACTGAGGCTTGTGTACCTTGAATTTTGACAGGAGCAATTGGTAGCCCCCAAGGGCCGGCTCATTTAAAATGTGATGAGTCTGGTCTTTCAATAAGTTTGAGAAAAATATGACTTTGCATTAGCCCCCAAGTGCCATGGTGCATGCTGGTAGTGACATGGGACTTGGATATTTGATATAATCCCAATCTGAATAATATAGCCCCCAAGTGTTGGGTCGTAAGCCTGCAGCGACTCGGGACTATTCCTTCCATTGTAGAAAAAATCATATCCATTGATATAAATAATAGCCGTTGTGCTAAAGCGACTTTGAAAACCTCAATCATAGCACTGGTTATTGATAATCACAATAGAAATCCAGCCATGTTGGCTATTTGAAATTTGAATAATATAATCCGGTATGAAAACCTCAATCATCAATATCATCATGAAAATCCAGCCAGTTTGGCTATTAAAGGTTTGAATACCTCATCGGTTGACAAGTAAATTCGGAGTTTAAAGACTTGGCGGCTCTTGGCCGATGGCGATGTAATACGCCTCCATTGTAAGCCAGAATTTTTATAACCCTGTGTCTTATAGCCTTTGAGAAAAATCCAGAACGGATCATCATTTTGAAGCATGAACTTTGGTAATGAGCTTGAACTTAATCATTTATATGTCATATTTCTGCAAATCCTGTAAAGAGTTTAAACAACACATGCCCTGGCGACTTAACGTCAAAAACAAGGGTGGGTAACCACCCAAATGTAGTCTTATCCTGCACACAAGTAGATCACAAGATCCCTATGATCCTTTGAATGATACCGCCGGCTTATGTGACCCAGACAGTGAAGTTGATGACTCAACTCTGTAAGAACCGGCACATATGATATTTGTGACAACTCAAATACTTGCGATTGTATAAACACAGATAAAATTTTCGAGGCTTCTGATTCGAATACGATCAGTAAACCGTTCCAAAGGGGTTAAGCTAAGATTCGAATACGATCATATAGCCCCCAATGGCGTTGGCGATGCCGATCAAGTGGGTATCGACAGCTATGTTCTCTTTGGTTCGAATACGACCTATGTTTGAACAGGAAGCCCCCAAGTGACCATGAGAGTTGTTTAACGACGCTGATTCGAATACGATCCACGTTGATTCCCAAAGGGGTTGATCTATGATTCAGATACGATCAAGAAGCCCCCAAGTAGGTTCAGCAGTTGGCTAATCAAAAGGGTATCGACAGCTATGTTCTCTTTGGTTTGAATATGACCTATGTTTGAACAGGAAGCCCCCAAGTGACCATATAAGTTTTGGCATTGCGCCGATCAAGAGGGTACTGATAGCTATGCCCGATGAGCAGGAAGCCCCCAAGTGACCATAATAAGATAAACCGTAAGGCAGGATACCTATGTTTGAACCGCGCATCATGGCAGCAAGTTCTTTTTGGCACCCTTTAATCTTTCTGAGAACTCGAACTTGCGAGAGATTAATTCTTTTTGAATCGGAAGTTGAAACCGGATTTGAAAGCTTCGAAACCTTGTGAGAGATAAATTTACCTTGAGCCGGATTTGAACCGGATTTGAGATCTTCAAAGTCTTGCAGTAAATAAATTTCCCTTGAACTTGTTTTTAAACCAGATATTGAGGGTGCCAGTGCTTTGTGGGAGAGAGATGTCTCTTGAACCGGATTTTAAACCGGAGTCCTTCTTTTTAAGCCAGAAATTTTCTGACGGCCTTTAAATTTTTCACCAATATAATGGTAGCCTCTGGAACCGAGTTACCTTCCCTCCAATGACCCGGAGTTCTTGAATCCATTGAAACCGGCTAATTTTGCCGAGCCATACCATTGTAGCCCCCGAGTCTCAAGATGACTCGAAGAGTTGGCTTGAAATTCTCCATATTTGATAATAGCAGAAGGTGTATATCATTGGCGTTGATAACGCGATGTAAATCCATAGAAGGTTGAGGTGACTGCTGCGGGTTATGAATGATCCTGTATGAGCCGTGTCAGCAACTCGGCCAATGGTTCCTCCCAACTGGTTGTTTGAAGTTAACCAAACCGTAGTGGCGGCAATTTGTGTGCATACCCATTGAGCCATCCAGTGCAGACAGCGGCTGATAATACACGATAATTTTCCTCCAATTTGTTGGAAGAAAACCGGGCTTCCCAAACAGTGACTTGCTCATACTCAATAAATAGCTCATGCAGACTGGTGCGGCCCGGTGTGTTGATGTAGGCCGTGAGGGACGGATGGTAAATACGACCACAACCTCTGAGGCGGCACAGACAGATGAACCGGCCGTGGCGTTTGTAAGCCGGTGCGGACGGGCAAGTTGTCCTCCTTGTTGTAAGCTGGTGTTGTCGCGAGAGATGGCCACGGCGTTGTAAGCCAGTGCGGGAGTCCATTGAGTAATGACAACCACCTGTGCCAAAAGATGTTGGCGTGCCTGCATCTCCGCGGTATAATATCACTTCTTGTCATAAATAATTACCCTGCATAAACAATATTGCAGACCAAGGCAAAGATAAACTTGTTCTTTGACAAAAACAACATGTGCCAATAAAATACACTTAGATGAATATCACATATCTTGTTTGAATGATGGATGATCCATTCAGCGTGACAGGGGCGGCTCAACGCAGCGGGGGCGGCTCACATATGTCCATTGGACAGCTTGTGTAAGCAGGCATGGCTTTGATTTGTTGATATATATGTCGGAGTCAACTGCAGGTGTGGTCCCGGTGAGTTGATGTAACCCGTACCACGGGGGCAGCGGCTCATACACATTACCTTCGAGTAGCAAGGCACGGACGAATGCCGGTGTAAAAAGTTACTAACACGTGCGGTGTCCCCGTGGTATAACACCAGCCTTGTAATAAATAACTTTTATCCTGCAGAAGACAACACAGTATGGCAAAGTTTATTGTTTCACAAAAAACTTAATAAGCACTGATAAAAAATAAATTGAAAGGATATCACCTGGTATCTTTGTTAACCAAGAAAGATAGCAGATGCTCAGTTGATCTGATGACGTGCGTTCCCTTCAGTCCTTATTAGTCTGGAACAACGCTAATAGTGCTCAAGTTGTTTCATACATGTTGACTTTTTCTTCTGGCCAGCTTGTCCATACTAGAAAACTTGCCTTGATGCTTCTTGTGTGACACTAGTTTAGAAGAATTATGGTGACTTGGGTTGCGGTCATACTTGGTGACTCAACCAAGGCACAACGTAAATGCCGCGGCCTCAGCGGCAGAAGCGGTCGGTGTTTTTAAAACAGACAGTGGCGTCCTGCAGCAGAAGCAGCCAATGGCTCAAGGCCCGGCAAGCCACGGCAGCGGCAACTAATGGCACAGCAAAGGTGTCCCCAGGCGCGGACGACGGAGACGAGTCAGGCAGCCGGTCTTCCGAGGCGAGTGAGACGGCACGAGACCGCGAGTACAGGCGGTTCAGAAAACAGCGCGGTGGTAGTGAAATAGGGTCGCGGGGGCGACTTTAGTCCCGCCGGCGAGGGGTCCCGGGCGGTTCAGAAGAATTATGATGGCGCAGAAGATGGCCTGGGCGGCGGCGGCTCAGGGCGTGGATGACGGTCGAATCCGAGTCATGGCCGGCTTCGGCAGAAGTGGGTCGGCAGCAGAGGTGAGCTGGCAACTTGACGCAACAGCACTCACGATGGCTCAGCAATGGAACAAGGCACGGTAGAACCATGTTGCGACCCGGCAGGGTGGAACCGCACAGGACGATGCTGGTCAGGGCCATGGCATCAATGGCGGTTTTAGGGGCAAGGCCAGGCCCGCTGCAGGCAGCTTGCGGCTGACTTGTCGTAGCCTAGCAATGGAAGCAGGGTGACCGGGCGGAGGCGGGCCATGGTGGAGACAAAACGGCGGAAGTGGTGTGGAGGCTCTTGGCAATGGCGACTCACTGGCGATGGCGTCTTTGTTTGCGGCCATGTGGAGACAGCGCAGGAACCGGCCAGAGTGGAGCGGAGCAGGCCATAGTCATGCCGGCTCAGGCGCGGCCACGGCAACTCAAGCGCGGCGTGCGACAGCCTGGAGGCAAGCAACGAGGTGGGGCAGCTCTGAATCAGGTGCCGCATGGCGGACTCATCACGAATCCACAACGACGGCGGTGTAGGAGTTTGGGTCGTGGTCGGCTCATGGCTCCGTGTCGTTGTTTTTTCTTCTTTCTCTCCTATCTTTTTTTTCTTTTTAGCAAATCCGTCCTGTAGTACCAGCCTACCACGTGATTGTCCCCAACACAGCTTATAATTTTGGTACTAGTACATGCTGTTACGTTTGGATAAGTACTGCAGCAATCGCCGCCGGCCGGCTGTCCAAGACCACAGAAAATATTATTAGGAAGACTGTGGTTTCCAGTGCGCCACGGTCGGCCGGCTCAAAATTTGATCTGGTATGCCTCAGACACAATAGCAGCCACGCACGGTTACTGTGCACCTCAAAACTTAAGCAAAAATCCTTGCAGGCCTTCGCGGCTCAACGAAATTGATCTGGTGACCTGTAGAGGTTCACAGGATGCAACCGTAACTTCTCTAATCTCAATGTTGTATACGCTGGCTCCAAAGTTAATCATGTTCCAGATCCCAAAACAATGAACTTGTCAGGCTTTTCCTCATCTGACGAAATCGTGAGCTTCTTGAACCCTAGGAGAGATCCCACCAAGAACTCATCACCATCGTGCGCAGGCCCCATGGTGGGCGCCAACTGTCGTGGAATTGTCACGGTAGATGTCCTAATGTAAGGACTTAGTCGCGAGGCCAATGCATCTATGTGGTAGCTTGAAGGGGTTGAGCGGAATCGAGAGACGCAACACACAAGACGAGGATTTAGACAGCTACGGGCCCCGGGAAACATCATCCGGTAATAACCCTACATGCTGTTTGTGGCTAGGTCTCATTATGATCATGAGGGAGTCGCCGTAAGTCGACTCTCCTCCTTGTGTCTAGCCCTAGATATTGTTTCTTGTTGCTTGTCCCTCTTTGGGGAGCCTTGCCCCTCCTTATCTAATTTAGAGGGGCGGGTTACATGTGGAGACCAAATAGGATTGGACTAGCCTATCTTCTACTACAAGCCGGATACAAGTCCGGGTCTTGATTCCTTGTAAGGGAGATATTCCTCACGCCTTTCCTCTTAAGCCGGCCTACCATAACGTAAGCTGGCCTTCTGGGCCTTGAGCCTCCTGGGTCCCCGAGTCTTGTCGCTCCTCTGATCCACTTGCCAGGTCACCGATAAGTCGCCATGCTCGGGCGGGTCACTTAGTGAGTCATCCAGTCAGGCAGGTCATTAGTGAGTCGCTAAGTCCGGCCGAGTTATACCGCGGGGTATATCCCCGACAGCACACGAGGAGCAGTAGCTTGAGGACTTGTGTTGGTAGCATTCGCAGCAATATCATGAGTGGCAGAGTCATCATTGGTGGAGTAAGATGCAGCTTTGCGGAACTGACCATCCAATGGACGAATGCCGTCATCGATCACGGCTGGTGACTTGCCCTTATCATCAGATGAGGAAATTGTCCGCTTGAGGACTTCAATAGGGGGCAAGTAGCTGAGGTGATTCTAAAAATCAGCCTTGTAGTTGAGTGAAGACCTTGTTCTGAGGAATATCATGATCCACGGCGCGTAAGGCTTCAACTCAAATGGAGAAAGTGCAACATTCGCCAGAGTCCTCATGAAGAAATCATGATAATTTATGGGAATGCCATGCATGATGTTGAAAAGCATATTCTTCATCATTCCAATAATTTCATCATCGGATGTGTCATGGCCTTTGATGGGACTCATGGTCTTCGTCAAAATGCGGTAGGTTGTTCGTGGCACATAGAGCAATTCCTTCACGATGAATTTGGTCCTTGGAGCTTGTCCTGGCTTTAGCGGCTTCATGAGCACTTGCATATAGTGATCAGTGAGTTCAGGCTCATCATACAAACAACAAGCACCGTCAGGTGGAGGACCAATTGCTAGGGCACGAAGCAATTCAGAGGCTTGTGCCTTGTAATGAGTGTTTTCAGTCATCCAGTCCAACACCCACGAGTTGACGTCAGCAGCATCGCCTGTGATATACAAAGTTGCGTAGAATTGAAGAATAAGCTGTTCATTCCAATCAACTATGTCAGAGCAGAAATTGAGCAAGACAACGTCATGAATCATGCAGAGGACTTGAGAGAAGCAAGGCATGGTTTCCATGTCCACATGAGGAATATGCTCATGATCGAAGACTTTGTCCTTGTTGAAGAGCACTGAGGAATAGAAGTTGGCCTGGTTGGCAGTCCAGAAACGCTTCCTTCTAAGACGAGCGTTGTCATAGGGGTTGAAGTCTGTGAAGAATACGTGCTCACCGAAGAAGTCATCAGCCTTGAATTTTTGCTTCTTGGAGAAGGGATCCTTTGGCTTGGGCTGAGGAGTGTCAGTCAATTGCAGCACCACTTCAGGAATCGCAATCTCAGGTTCCTCAGGCTGAGGAATTTCAGGCTCTTCTGCAGCTTCAGCTTGGGTCGTCAATTCTTCATTGACAATTTCTTCAACACTAGTGGCTGGAATTTCTTCATGAACACTTGGGGTTGCATGAGGTTCTTCAGATCCCATTTGCACTTCAGTGGCAGCAGGGGACTGAGGAATTGCTTGGAGTGAACATTGGAGAGTTGGGATGTTGACCTTCCCAAAATTCACCATTGAGCACATGAGTGGTACAGCCAATGTCCACATCCTCCTCTTCTATTTCTTCAACACCTGCCTCTTCAGCAGTGAACTAAGGCATGGGTGAGGAAATGACTGGGGTTGAAGGGATTTCATCCACTTCAATTTCTTCGTCCAACTGCTTTGTCGAAGCAGCAGAAGGAGTTTCTTCATCAGATTCATCAGGAATCACATAATCTTCACCAAAAGGAACAAGGTCCTTTGATGGCATTGATGAGACTGGAACGGCATCAATTGGATTGTCAATTGAACTGATCAGAGTCTTCATCTTCTTCAGAGCTGAAGAATTTGAAGAAGTTGAGGCCTTCCTTTTCTTCACAGCTGCACGTTCTGCAGCCCTGGTCTTCTTCGCATCTGATGCAGATGGAAGGATTGGAGTTGGTGTAGGCGCAGGAGGTGCAGAGGACTTTGATTCATTTTCTTCAGGCACAACTGATGCAGTTGTCCTTACTTGTTCACTTTCCTCAGGCGCATCACTAGTGGATGCCCTGGCAATATCTTCAGCGGCTGGAATGGAGTCATCAGCCCTGGCACTCTCATTGTCTTCAGCAGCCTGATTTTCATCAGCGGTGCTGGCATGTTCTTCAGTAGGCTGAGCAGATGCCTCAGCCTGAGTAACTTCAACGTGCACAGGTGGAGCAGCACTTGAAGTGAATTTCTTGGTCAGATTGACGAATGGCACCTTGGCACCCTTCCAATCAGCATGGTAGCTATCAAATTCATCACTCAGCTGTTTGATTTCAACTTTCAAGGCAAGGAGCTGATCAGGAGTGAGAGTGAGGACATTGTCCTTAAGGTAGCGCTGTTTCTTGTACTGGGCTTTCTTCAAACTTCTGCCTTGTTCAAATTTCCATTTTTCTTCCTCAATGAAGGCAGTAAGAACATGACTTTGACCAGGAGTGAGGTTCATCTCCGGCAAAGGCGTGTTTGGATCCTTGTGCCACAGGTCAATGTAGTCGGGGATCAACTTTGGATCCAGCATCAGCGGCACATTGCTGCCTTTGGCTCTAGCAGCCCTGGATTGCTTGTCTCTGATGATTTCGCCAAGTTCTTCATCATCAGCCTCATCATCATCAGAGGGTACGTGGAAGGCGACCTGCTTCTTGTGAGGACTTGGTCAAGTGCCTCATCCAGAAGTGGCCTTTTGCTTCAGCAAAGAGGGACCTGGTGAGGAATTACGAGCAGCTGAGGAGCTTGCAGATGGTCCTAAGGAAATAGAGAAGCCTTGAGTCCTTTGGCACGTGGCGAGATGCACAGGTGCCGAGGATTTTTTTGGAGCAGCTGAAGACTTTGACAGAGGAGCTGAGGACTTTGAAGGAGCAGTCTGAGGAATTTGCCGTGAGGGCCTTGAGGAATCTGGCCTTGATGGCATAGCACAGGAGCTTGTCCGTGAGGGCATTGAAGGTGAAGCACTGGATTTATGTGCAGGCTTCTTGTGCATTGCCTTCTTTGGCTGACTAGCAGAGGCCTTAGCAGAGGCAGCAGCAGCAACAGAGTCTGCGTTGAATTTCTTCACTGCTTCCTTTGCTTGCTTAGCCAGCTTGGCTTGGCGCTTTGCCCATTCATCAGCATAATCCTCGCCGTGCTTGAGGCTGGTGGGATCTGCCAACTAGCCTGGTGCCAATGGAGGTCTTGGGCATGGAGGGTTGAGTGCGAATTTCTTCATATACTTGGGAGTGACATATATGTACTCCCTCCATTCTTGTGCCCATCTCCTCTCTATCCTTTGTATGCGCACCTTGTGCTGATTCTTGTCCTCTTTGCCGAATTTGGCTTCATCAGGTGTGCAGTACTCCCTGTATATGTCCTCAGGGATTTCAAATGCAGTATTGACCTCAGGCCTCTTTCCTCCCTTCTGTGGCCTTTTGTCACCCATTTTCTTCAACTGAGGAATATGAACAACTGAAGTTTCTGAAGTGGTATTCAACTTTTCTTCGAGGAACACTGCAAATGAGTTAAGTTGATGAGAACCTAGTGATTCAGCAGCGGACATTTGTACCTATGAACAGAGTATAGTTGCGAGGAATTTGGAGAGGTCATATGCGTTCTTAGAAGATTTTTCAAAAAGAATAGGTTTTGAGGAATTTGAACAGGTGAGTCTTGAGGAATTTCACTAAGCGTTCTTTGTCTTAGGTTCCAGAGTTGTATAGGTTGAGAATCCACACAATTGAGGAATCTTGACAAAATCATTGCTTAGAGAAACGAATCAAGAGCAGATGACATGTGAGGTGTTCATGTGTGTGAAGATTTGAAGGATAAAAACCTTTGAAGATTTTCAGGAAAGCTTGAGAATCAAAGCGAGCAATAAAAGTAACTTTTAATTACCGAAGTGAAGAACACGACGAACTGGGAAGAACAGATGTGAAGTTTGTCAGGTCAGATCTTCCACGCCCTAACTCGGTAGAGGAAGACGGCTACGGTGGCGGCGGAGTGAAGAAATCCACAACCGGTGCGAGTACGACGGCGACGAGGTTGAGGCAGTGAAGCTCTTCCTCACCGGCGACGATGAAGTAGCAGTGGCGCTAGGGTTTTGGGAAGCTCGAGCAGGAGAGAGCACGAGCGAGGTGAAAGTGAAGTGAGGAAGAGACATGGGTATTTATAGAGGGAGTGAAAAACTGTTCAACCGAGGAAATCGGACGAACATGCCCCCGGCCCCTTCTCATTCGCTTGACATGTGTCACCCACGTACCGAGAGGTGGCGATCGTGTAGTATCCTGGGTGAATAGATAAGTATTGTCGTGAGAAGCGGAACGGTTTGAGCGGCAAAGCCGAATTCGGACAAGATAAGTTAAAAGTTCCGTTCGCAATTTCTTCAGCTGTCAAGCACACAGTGAAGAATTTGAACAAGTTTCAAATATAACGCATATGAGGAATTTGTGAATAGACTGGGTTGAGTTTAGCATAGAGGGGGAAGTGTCCGATCACATTCACTTAGCAGAAGAAATCAACTTGAAGAAATAACAATAAGTGAATGTTGTAGAGGACATTAAACTCATATATATATATATATATATATATATATATATATATATATATATATATATATATATTCAAATGAAGAACAACACCGAAAAGGGTGAAGACAATACAAAGTTGAAGAATTTGAAAAATTGAGGAATTTCAAAAATGAAGAAAAACTCATATTGAAGATTTTCAACTTTGGTTGGTGGCGTAACCCACCGTATAAGAAAGCTGATTTCAGACACCGCGTACAATTGTCGTAGGGCTCTGAGAATCAATTTCTTCATTAATTTCTTCACACTTAGAGGGTTAGTCTTCATTGATTGAAGAAAAATGTTACTTTGTGTGTTGCGCATCTAATTCATCAAGTCAGCATAAGTGTGCGGAGGTGTGTCCATTTCAGAGAACATTCGAAGATTCTAGGATATTTAGCTCACACCGCAACTTGCTAAATCTCTTCTCATCCAAGGGCTTAGTGAAGATATCGGCCAGCTGATCTTCAGTGCTGACGTGGTCGATGGAGATGTCGCCCTTCAACACATCATCATGAATAAAATGATGACGAATTTGGATGTGCATGGTCTTCGAGTGCTAAACTGGGTTATGATCAATCTTGATGGCACTCTCATTGTCACAGTAGAGAGGCACATTCTTCACGTTGACGCCGTAGTCCTTGAGTGTTTGCTTCATCCATAGTAGTTGAGCACAACATGATCCAGTAGCAATGTACTCAGCTTCTATAGTGGAGAGTGTACGCAGTTCTGTTTCTTCGAGGACCAATAGACCAAAGATCGTCTGAGGAAATGACATGTACCAGATGTTGATTTGCGGTCCACGCGATTGCCAGCATAGTCAGAGTCTGAATATCCAATGAGGTCAAAAGTGGATACCTTGGGATACCATAATCCAAGTGTTGGCGTGTGAGCTAAGTATCAAAGAATATGCTTCACAACCTTATGGTGTGATTCCTTCGGTGTAGCTTGAAATCGGGCACACATGCAAACACTAAGCATAATATCCGGCCGGATGCACATAGGTACAATAAATAACCAATCATGGAGCGGTATACCTTTTGATCAAAGTCTTTACCATTTTAATCAGTGCATAGATGGCCATTTGTGGGCATTGGAATTTTGACCCCTTTGCAATCTTGCATGCCGAATTTCCTCAATACGTCCTTGAGGTATTTCTCCTGAGATATGAATATTCCATTGTGTTGTTGACGAATTTGAAGACCTAAAAAGAATTTCAACTCTCCCATCATAGACATTTGATATTCTTCACTCATCATATAGGAAAATTTATCACTATATCGTTGGTTAGTACAGCCGAAAATGATATCATCAACATATATTTGGCACACAAACAATTCACCATCTTAAGACTTAGTGAAAAGAGTTGGGTCGAGTGAACCGGATTTGAAGCCTTTCTTCATGAATAATTCCTTCAAAGTATCATACCACGCCCGAGGGGCTTGCTTGAGGCCATACAGGGCCTTGTTGAGCTTGAAGACTTTGTCGGGATTCTTTGGATCTTCAAAACCTGGGGGTTGAGCGACATATACTTCTTCCTCAAGCTTACCACTGAGGAATGCACTTTTCACATCCATTTGTTGTAAGATAATATCATGATGGTTAGCATAAGAAAGTAATATGCGAATAGCCTCAAGTCTAGCAACAGGTGCAAAAGTTCCATCGAAGTCAATTCCTTCAACCTGTGTGTAGCCTTGAGCTACAAGTCGTGCCTTATTCCCCAGCACAAGGCCATTTTCATCTTTCTTGTTGCGGTAGATCCACTTTGTGCCAATAATGTTGTGCTTGCGAGGATCTGGACGTTTGACCAGTTCCCAGACGTTGTTGAGCTCGAACTGATGTAATTCTTCTTGCATAGCTTGAATCCACTCAGACTCCAGAAATGCTTCATCTACCTTAGTGGGCTCCATGATAGAGACAAACGCAAAGTGCCCACAAAAGTTAGATAAATGTGAAGCTTTTGAGCGTGTGAAAGGACCTGGTGCTTCAATGTCATCGATGATCTTCTCGATCTGCACTTCGTTTGCAATACGAGGATGAGCGGGTTGTCTTCGAGGAATTTGATCTACATTTTCTTCAGGACCATTTTCCTCAGCACCATTTTCTTCAGGTGTGCCAGCTCGACATTCATCACGTACTGGAATGAATTCTTCAGCAGATTCTTCAGTAGGAAGGACATCCTCAGTGGCTTTGAACTTGATAGAATCCTCAGGTGCTGGTTCATCTATCACAGAAGGTAGGTGCTCTCTTTGCGAGCCATTAGTTTCATCGAACCGCACATCCATAGTTTCAACAACCTTGTGAAGAACGTTGTTGAAGACTTTGTAGGTGTGCGAGTCCTTTCCGTAACGAAGCATGAAATCATCATGTGCTTTCGGTGCAAACTTAGAATTGTGGTGAGGATCTCTAATCCAACATTTAGCACCGAAGACTCTGAAGTAACTTACATTGGGTTTCTTGTTAGTGAGGAGTTCATAGGCAGTCTTCTTGAAGAATTTGTGAAGATATACTCTGTTGATGATGTGGCAGGCAGTATCAATTGCCTCACTCCAGAAACGACGAGGCATCTTGTACTCATCAAGCATAGTGCAAGCCATCTCAACAAGAGTTCTGTTCTTGCACTCCACGACACCATTCTGTTGAGGAGTATAAGGAGCAGATAACTCATGAGTAATACCAAGTTCATCAAGATAGTCATCAAGACCGGAATTCTTGAACTCAGTTCCATTGTCACTCCTGATGTGCTTTATCTTCACACCAAAGTTGGTTGAAGCCCTCAAGGAAAACCGTTTAAAGACTTCTTGCACCTCATGTTTGCAAGTGACAACGTGTACCCATGTGTAACGAGAATAATGATCAACAATAACAAAGCCATATAGAGAAGCATCATTTTTAACAGCAGAATAATGATTAGGACCGAAGAAATCCATGTGAAGCAATTCAAATGGTCGAGTGGTAGTCATGATAGTCTTTGCTGGATGCTTGGCCTTTGTCATCTTCCCAGCTTCACAGGCTCCGCATAAGTGATCCTTGAGGAATTTGACATTTTCAATGCCAATGACATGCTTCTTCTTCGCAAGTGTGTGCAGATTCCTCATGCCAGCATGACCAAGTCGTCGATGCCATAGCCAGCCTTCTGAAGCTTTTGCAAGTAAGAACACGGCAGGCTGTGGTCCTGTAGAGAAATCAACAATGTACAAGTCTCCTCTCCTAAAGCCTTCGAAGACTTTGGAATTGTCAGCTTCCAAGATCACAACACAACTATACTTGCCAAAGACAACAACCATATCAAGATCACAAAGCATTGAGACAGACATGAGGTTGTATCCTAAGGACTCGACAAGCATGACTTTGTCCATGTGTTTGTCCTTAGAGATCGCAACCTTACCTAGACCCAATACCTGACTTTTGCCTTTGTCAGCGAAGATGATATGCTTCAGATGTGACGGTGATAAGGGAGCATCCATCAATAGATTCTTGTCACCAGTCATGTGATTTGTAGATCCACTATCGAGGACCCACTCATTTGCTTTTGGTTGATCATCCTGCTGATGAATTAGTGCAGCTTACAAACTCATATACTTCATCAGTGAAGAATATGACATCAATATCATCAGGTCAATTTCATCAAACAATTAGAACAGATAATCAGTATGAGGACGTGAGAAATGAAGGTTCATTTCATCATGATTAGCGTGTGTCCTATTAGGCACTGTTCAGGTCTCCAGCAAATTCTTCAGTCGTTTTGAGCACGACTGGAGGCCTGACCCTGCAAAAGAGATTAGTTCTTTTTCTTCACCACCCACATCTGGAGGGGTGGTGAAGACACTCTGCGAGCACCATATGAGAAAGGTTGCATGGAGGCCAGTCCACTTTGTTTCACATAAGAGGGGTTAGGGTAAGCATATTTATAAGCAGAGAAATTCTTCGAGGTCTTATGCACATAATGATTTGAAGAATAATGCACATATTCATAGCCCTTAGCTCTACCCTGCGAAACAGAAGGGTTAGCACGATGATTATCATATGAGGACTTTGATCCTTTTGAGGAATTTGATCCACGTGAGGAATTTGGTCCACTTGAGGACTTGGATCCATATGAAGAATTTGGTTCATATGAAGAATTTGATCTGGAGTTCCTATTCTTCACAGGTGGTGTCATGAGGACATTCACCTGAAGACTTTCAAGGCAACTTTTGCGAACCCAGATTTTCTTCATAGGGGGACCGTTCCTGCAGTTAGTCCCAACATATCTAGCAAATACTTCACCATTCTGATTTTTGAACAGTTTATAGTTAGAGTCAAACGACTCATCAGAAGAATGAGGAGATTCACATGTAAAGCCAGATAAGTTGGATGGATCAACTGGAGGTCCCTTTGCAGCAACCCATGAGGTTTTGGGGTACTGCTCAGGCTTCCAATATGTTCCATCAGCATTGAGTTTCCTCTCAAAGGCAATACCCTCTTTCCTAGGGTTTATGATGAGGATCTGCTTTTTGAGCACATCACAAAGAGTCTGATGCCCTTTGAGGCTTTTGTACATGCCTGTCATATACAATTCCTTCAGCCCTGCATCATCAGTGATACTTGCATTGTCCTCAGATGAAGAATTAGTGATAGCAGAGACATATGAAGAATTTGTAGCATTAGAAGCATTTGAACATTCAGGTGAAGAATTAGCAGTTTCACATTCAATGCACTTCAGACATGGGGGAACAAATTCTTCCTGGGTAGCGCTGATTTGTTGAGCATGTAATGAATCGCGCTCCTTCTGAAGATCTTCATAATCCACTCTTAGATTTTCAAGATCTAGCTTTCTTTGAAGAAATTCATAAGAAAGCTTCTCCTGATCAGATAAGAGAGTATTATGATGACCTTGAAGATTGTCAAACCTGGACTGAAGTCTCTAAAGATTTTCAGTCAAGGTTTTAGTGCGATCCATTTCTTCACCCAACATATCATCACTTTTGTCTAGCATGTTTTGAACCTTTTCAAAGGCCTTTTGTTGTTTCACAGCAATTTTAGCAAGTTTAGAGTAGTTGGGTTTGAGATTTTCATCAGATTCATCCTCACTAGAGTGAGAGGAGGCATATTTAGTTACCTTGGCACCCTTTGCCATGAAGCAATAGGTGGGAGCGTAGTCATCATTGCCTTCATCAGCCTTGTTGGTGAAGTCGTTTTCTTCAGAGTTGAAGATAGACTTGCTGACGAATGCAGTAGCAAGAGCTAGGCTCGCCACACCAGACTTAGACTCCTCAGATGCCTCCTCATCCTCATGTTCCTCAGATTCAACCTCAGAGTCCATTTCCTTGCCAATGAATGCCCGAGCCTTCTTGGAGCTGCTCTTCTTGTGAGATGATGACCTCAAGGATTTTGATGATGAAGACTTTGAAGATTTCTTCTTCTTCTTTGCGTCATCAGAACTGTAATCCTTGTATTTCTTCTTATTTGATTCCTTATCCCACTGAGGACAATCTTGGATGTAGTTACCAGGTTTCTTGCATTTGTGACACAGCCTCTTCTTGTAGTCACTGGATGAGCAATCATTGCTCCTTGAGGGTTTTCCAAAGCGACCACGTCTAGAGAACTTCTGAAATTTCTTCACGAGCAGTGCAAGTTCCTGGCTCAGTTCTTCAGGGTCACCAAGGCTGCTAGCAGAGTCTTCATCTTCAGACTCAGAGACTGCCTTGGCCTTCAAAGCACGTGATTTGCCATATCTCGAACCATAGAGATCTCTCTTCTCAGCAAGCTGGAACTCATGAGTATTTAGCCTCTCGAGGATATCAGCAGGATCAAGTGACTTGTAGTCAGCACACTCTTGAATCATCAGTGCCAGAGTATCAAATGAAGAATCTAGTGATCTCAGCAATTTGTTCACCACCTCATGGTCGGTGATGTCAGTGGAGCCAAGCGCTTGAAGCTCATTTGAGATGTTAGTGAAGCGATCGAAGGTTTGCTGAACATTTTCATTGTCGAGTCTTTTGAACCGGTTGAAGAGATTGCGAAGAACGTCAACACGAGAGTCACGTTGAGTTGAGACTCCTTCATTCACTTTGGACAGCCTATCCCAGATGAGCTTAGCAGTTTCCAAAGACTCACTCTTCCATACTATCCTTTGCTTAGATGACCACATATGATATTCTTCGCTTGAGAATCGAGTTTCTTGAATCTCTTCACATCAGTAGCATTCAGAGAAAGTGTGACTGACGAAACACCATTTTCCACAACATACCGGAGATCGTTGTCAATTGCCTCAAGATGCATTCGCATCTTGTTCTTACAATAGGGGTAGTCCGTTCCATCGAAGGTAGGACACCCAGCAGAGACCTTGATCATACCTGCAGTCGACATAACTAAAACTCCAGGCGGTTAAACAAAAATCACATAGAACAAGGGAGTACCTTGCTCTAATACCAATTGAAAGTGCGTTATATCGACTAGAGGGGGGTGAATAGGCGATTTTTATGAATTCTTCACTGAGGAATTTGCTGGTGAGGAAATTCCTAAATGAAGAACTACTAGCAGCGGAATAAGTACTCAGAAGTAAACATAACAGAACACAAGCATAGTCATCAAGATGAAATGAAGACAAGCACAGAGTACAGAAAGTGTAAACACAGGATAACACAAGAAAGAAGATGGACAGACTGAAGAAATTGATCTGAGGAAATTGAGAAAGTCTTCAGTCAAAGTCTTTAAACAGATATGAACAGGCACACAACAACAGACATGAGGAAACGAAAGAGTTGAGGAAATAGAACCAGTATGCTTGGTGAAGACAATGATTTGGTAGACCAGTTCCAACTGTTGTCTCAGTTGTACATCTGGTTGGAGCGGCTGAGTATTTAAACTCGAGGGCACCCAGTCCCGGACAAACAATCATCACCGTATTCTCCTTGAGCTAAGGTCACACAGACCTTGCCCAATCACTCGTGGTAAGTCTTCAGGTGACTTCCGAACCTTCACAAACTTGGTCACTCGACGATCCACAATTCCTCTTGGATGCTCTAGACCTTGACGCCTAACCGTCTGGAAGAAGCACAGTCTTCAAAGGAAACAAGCGTCGGATCCACGCATGATCAATCTCTTCAGTGATGCTCAATCACTTTGGGTTTGTAGGTGTTGGGTTTGGGTTTTCCTCACTTGATGATTTTCGCTCAAAGTCCTCGGAGGATGGGATGCTCTCAATTGACAAGTGTCAGTTTCTCTCGGAGCAGCCAACCAGCTAGTGGATGAAGGGGGTGGCTATTTATAGCCTAGGGAGTAGCCCGACATGATAAGACATAAATGCCCTTGTCTGATATGACCGTTAGGTGGGTAGGTATTTTGGAACCGCTAGCGCATAGCACAGCAACGGTCGGAATTTTGACTATCAAAATCCTCAGGGCTATCATGTTCCTCACCGTGTAGGCAATTCACACTGGTGAATTCCTAACTCCTCAGTCAGAACAAATTACTCGGAGACCAGAAGAACTTCGTCTCTGTCATTGAAGAATATGACTGAACTGTATGAGATTTCCAATGGCTTCACTCGAAGGGATTGGTAGGTGTAGGATTTTGAGTTGAGCATCACATGGAAATTTTTCCTTAGTATTTCCTCGACCCCCTTTAACAGTACGGTGTTTCCTATGACTCAATAAATAGAAAATGAAACTACGAAAACAAAAGTCTTCACGCTTCATGTTCCTCGAATGATTGCCTAGTCTTCAAGGTCACACCAATTTCTTCACTTTCAAAGTCTTAAGAAGGTCTTCAGAAATCCAAAGTCTTCAGTTGAAGAACTTCATTTTTAGGGGTCGACTTCCTCTGTAAATATCAAACTCCTCATAGACTGATAGACTTGTGTACACTCACAAACGCATCAGTCCCTTAACCTATAAGTCTTCAATACACCAAAATCACAAAGGGGCACTAGATGCACTTACAGCATCGAGCTTGCCGCCCCGCGCGGAGCCTCGCTAGCGCCTTCCCCTATTCGCTTGCTCCCCGCAGCGCCATCCGCGCACCTTACCGAACACCTGCCACCACCTCGCTCATCGAAACTGTCTCTACCAGCCACCCGAGCTCCCGTCGTCTGCTCCATCGTCTGCATGCGAGCAGCAGCACTTCGTAGAGCCTCCCCAGGCCCAAAACCATCGCCTGTGGGCGATTTCCAACGCGTTCCGCTGTCTCGGCACTCGCTGGCGGCGAGCCATCGGCCTGTTTGACTGTGCTGACCAGAGGTTGACCTCCCCTATGACCCACTGACATGTGGGCCAGGCCCTGTTTAGTTTAGGCTTAGGGTTAAATTAGTGGTAAATTAACTTAGTTAATTAGTCCAAACACTAAGATGTGGGGCCCACTATCAAGTTTGACCTGGCATGGCCTGTTGACCTACTTATATCACAGTGATGCAATGCTGAAGCAGAAACTGTTGACCTGCTTATATCATAGTGATGCAATGCTGATGCAGAAAAGGATTTTCTGGATTAAATTTAATTCAGGAAATTTTAGAAAATGTTTAAAACTTTAAAAATTCATAGAAATTAATCTATAACTCCAAATGTAATAATTTATACATGAAAAATGATCAGAAAAATCCAATCTATCCATATGTACCATTTTCATGCATGTTAGAACAACTTATGACTATTGTTTAGGGAAAATCAAATAAATGGCATTTGAATATCCACATATGGAGTTTGAATTTGAATCTTGTTTTCAAACCAACTCCATTTAAATTGCTGCTAGTTGCATTAGATCAAATCAAAGCATGTTGACATGTCATGATTAGGCATCATATTATTGCATTGCATTGATTGTGTTCCTTCTCTGTTGCTAGTATTTGTCCCCTCTCAGTAGACGTGGTTCCGACGATGATATCGATGACACTGATGAAGAACTATACTATCTTCAAAAGTGGCAGGCAAGAAAAACCCCCTTGTTCATTCCGATAAAATCCCACTATCGCTCCCACTCTCTTTTACTACATTAGGACAACAACGTTTCAACTATTACATGTTGCGGTAGCTGAACCCCTTTCCTTTGCACGACCTGTCATTGCCACAATAAATAGATAAACCCACTAGCATGGGTAGGATTTGTTTGAGCCAGGATGTGCCTACTCATTCATGCTTGTTTGTCATGGCTACTATAGAATAGAGTTTTTTATGGAAAGACAGTAGGAGAGGCTCCTACTGTGTGTGTGTGTGTGTATATTTATATATGTAAACAGTTACATGGGTTACATATTGTTACAAGGTGGTGTTCCTCCATCACCCCTCACAGAAGGGAGGCTTAGAGTTGTGTCAGGTTTGATTCATCACGGATGAATTGGAATGTTGTGAACATGCCCTACGGTTGAGAGATAAGTGTGTGAATATGATTTGGTAAAGGTAGTGATGAGAGGCCATGTAGGAGTGCATGGTTGGTTGTCTCATTGAAACCGTCCTCAGGAACTGAGTTCTATGTTTGTGATCCATGAATAGCTACTACCACATGTTGGGACCTGAAATATGGCCCCGCTCGGCTTATTAACCCCCCTGTCCTCTGTCTAGGAGTTGCAAGTAGTTTTTGATGTTTGTAGTATGCTGGTGGCCATGCGCAGTGCTAACCCTAGGGGTGGGTTGTGATGCAGTAGGCTCGTGGCATGGTGTAGAGGGGAACCCGTTTGGTGGGCTCGGGAACCCTGCACACATCTTTTGGGGCCGTAGTAGAAACCTTGGTTGGACTCCCTGTGGATGGAACCTGAATAGGCAATAAATCTGGACTAGGGACTTATGCGGTTAGTCAGGTCGTGGTTTACACCTACATCGGCTTTTGCTTGAAGTCTGCCGACATGTCGTGTGCCGATGCTAAGTGGTGGAAACATGTGTGAAGAAGTACACCCCTGTAGGATTATAAATGATCTATTCTATTAGCCGCGTCCACGGTAAAGGAATTCTGGGTTGCTTGTGTAGTTCATAGACAAGGGAAAGTGGATACCCTAAAATGCGCAATATAAGTGTGAGTTCTATGGATGGAGTTCTCATTGGTAGACGGGAGCGGATCCATAGTGGTGTATTGATATGGTGAATAGGTGGACTCATGTGCGCCACCTCAAAGAGTTACCAGCAGTCATAGTACACGATAGACACTGAATCAAAGCTGGCTCACTGCAGTTAAACTCCACCACCCCTTTGTTGATATTGATGCATATGTAGCTAGTTCTGTGTAAGTCTTGCTGGGTACATTTGAACTCACTTTGCTTAATTTATGTTTTTGCTGACAGACTTTAGTATCACTAGTAGTTCTGTGTGGACTTCGACGTTTAGCTTGTTACCTCAACTACGATCTTGTGCCCTAGGGTGGGTCTTGTAGATAGTCAGACTTCTCAGCCCTTTTCATTTTTATTTGTCTATACTCAGACATGCTAAGCTTCCATTTCCTGTATGCTATGTATGTTGGGTCATGTGACCCATGTTTGTAATTCTTACTATGTTTGACTCCACGGAGTCTAATGAATAAATACCTTGAGTCATAGAGTTTTGTTGTGATGCCATGTTGTATTTGCACATATCAAGCATATTGTGTGTATGTTAATAAAATACTTGGTATCTGTGGGATACGACAACCTAGTTGTTTATTCTTGGTAGCCTCTCTTATGGGGAAATGTCTCCTAGTGCTTCTACTGAGCCTTGGTAGCTTGCTAATGCTCCTGAACACTTAGGCTGGCTAGCATGTGTCCTTATTCGTTCCTGTGTCTGTCCCTTTTGGGAAATGTCACGCGTTGTTCCTTTAAGTCCTTGTAGCTTGCTACGACTTGGCTTCATATGTTGATGACCAACACGTTCATTGCTCAGTCATGTATGCATGTCCCTGTAAGTTAGTGCCACTTTGAGTTTACGGCTAGTCATGTCGGCCCGGGTTCTCTGTCATATGGATGCTAGAGACACTATCATATATGTGAGCAAAAAGACGCAAAAGGACCCGGGCCAGGTAAGGTGGCACCCGTGGGAATACCATGCGTGAGGCTGCAAAGTGATATGATGTGTTGCATGCTAGATCGATTTGACTTAGGATCGGGGTCCTGACTTCCATTGCATATCTTTATTCCTTGGGGACATGTCTATATCCAAATAGAGTACTAAGTACTCACCCACTACATGTCATTCTAGTCTTGGTACTCTTGTTGTTTCTTGTTCTTGCTCTGATTAGTAAATGTTCTTGTGTTATCAAACCCTGTTTTCTCAGGTTCATCTCTTCCAAAGTCAGCTCAATACCACAAGGTAAGTATATGCATCACACTCATGATGATATCTTGCTGATGTACATATTGTTTGCAAGAAGGACTCATGAAAATGAAGGTACATTTTCTGTATTTACATCACTTACTCTAATGCATATAGCCAAGATACATGTAGCTCGTTGCTTGCTTTGACATGCTTATGCATTCACTTGCTTTCATAGTCTATCTTCACATGATTCCATACATTTAAGGGGAGCCAATGCATGTTACATGTCTTTCCAAAGCTTTACTTGTTACTCTTCATATCTTTATCTAAAGCTTTGATGTATGTTGTCATCAATTACAAAACGGGGGAGATTGAATGCACCAGTGCTCCCTGGGTGATTTTGGTAATTAATGTCAACATATCTCTTGTTGCACTAACATTTTCATCTAGTATATTTCAGATGAGTTCAACATTGAAGTGGCAGGGCAAGAGGATGTGGAACCCCTTCAACATGCTAAAGACAAATATTGGCAAAATCTCAAGACTCTTCATTTCTATTTTAGTGATCCAAGATCACATTGAGTCCATAGAAAAAACCAATACTATTAAAAGGGGATGAGGTGTTGCTTAATGGTCTACTTGCTCAAAGTTCTTAGTGATATGCTCCAAAGCCCTCAACCACTTTCTCAATTCCAAATATGTCCAAAACCTAAAGTCAAAATTGGCACCACCCATTTGATTCATCCAGCGCCACCAAGTTCATTGACATAGCCACTGCCAGAAACCCTAATCAGCTCGGTCTCACCAAGATGGGATTGCGAAATCTCTGTTTCCCTTCGTACCGTTTTGGTCTTACCGAGATGAGCAATCGGTCCCACCAAGTTGGCAATGCAAACTCTATGTTTCCTTTTCGTAATGTTTCGTTCTTACCGAGATGAGTGACCGGTCCCACCAAGTTTGCTTGACCAAGTCTCTATTTGCTTATTCACTACAAAAAAAAGACACATCCGTTACATTTTGGGCCGAACGGAAAAAAATCCGTCGTACTTGTGACACTTCTATTACGATAATTGTGACAAAACCCAGTATCATCATAGATGTGGTGGGCTCCTACTTCTATAACAAAAAAATCATGACCTAAAATGGGCTTGTCGTCTTGGGCGGGTCGGAGACGCAGCTGCATGACATTCTTTGGGCCGTCCATGACAAAAAAACCATGGTAGAAGCAAGGGCAAGGAAAATATTGGGGTGTTCCCGGTTACGGTGGGTGGCCGGGGCCGAGCGATGCACGGAGATTTGCATGTTTCTCTCGTACACGCACACACGTAGGTGCGAGGCGTTGGGCTCTAACTGTACCCGAGCGAGGCATTTGCCTACTGAACCCGAGCGATTGCACTTCAGGCTACGCATTACTGAACCTGAGTGATCGATCGATGGTTGTTAACTGAACCCGATCGAGCGATTCCTTCACTACTGCTGCTAACTGAAGCCGATCGATGATGCCTCTGGATGAATAGTGAGCGTTGTTGTGGGGTGGATGAACATTTCCCGGTGGGGGTTGGATGAATAGGACCCCGTGGTAGTAGAGGCCGTTGCCGCTGGATGAACAGGACCCCGATCGAGCCGGTTGGGGATGGACGAACAGGACCCCGTGGAGGGCTGGATGAACAGGACCCCATGGAGGGTTGGTTGAACAGTAGCTGGTGGAGGGCTGGATGAATAGTAGCCTGTGGAGGGGTGGTTGAACAAGACCCCATAGAGAGGGCTGGTTGAACAGTAGCCGGTGGAGGAGCGCACAGAGGAGGCTGGATGAACAAGAGCCCGTGGATGAACAGTCGCAGCTGGAAGCTGGAGGAGGTCGACGGTGGATGAACAGTAGCCCGTGAAGGTAGGAGGAGGTCGACGGTGGAGATGAACAGTATCCTGTGGAGTCCTGTTTTGCGGCACACCACACCCCTCTCTATGAACAGGACCCCCATTTTGACCGTAGCACTCCAAGACAAGTCTATTTCCCCCATTTGGTGGTACGCCACACCCCTCCCAATCAACAGGACCCCGTTTCGATCGTAGGAGGTCTAACAGAAGTCTGTTTCCTTCGTTTTGTGGTACGCCAGACCCCTCCCGATGAACAGGATCTCGTTTCGACCGTGGCCGGTCGAACATAAGGCCGTTTCCTCTGTTTTGCGGTACGCCAGGCCTCATTTCCATCGGCTATTCCGTCCAATCCCTCCAGATGAAAACGATGCTGCATTTCATTCTGACCCAGCCGGTTGGCTCCCCATGAACATGACGACGATGCAGTTTCTCCGTTCCGACCCAGCCATGTACACGAGCCCTGGCCGTACGTATGCGCGAGTAGGCGTTCGAGACCCCGCCCATATGTATGAACGTGGCCGTATTTACTTTCTTGCACCCTGGTCGTTGTACGTACGTGTACATGCTACGTGCGCGCCTCTCCTACAACATGTGCGCGCCTCTACATTGACCAGTATGTATTTTCACATTCACGACCAGAATGACAAGCTACGTACGCTTCGACCAGGTGGGTCCCGACTGTAAGGCACTTCCTTGCATGCGAAGATGTAGCTGGTGGGTCCTAGCAGTCAGGGGGGCAAATCGTTTTTATTTTCATAATATGGATGCACTTCTTTGCGTGCGAAGGGGGGAAACGTTTTTTTTTCACAAAACACAGTGGCCCGTCCGGTGGGTCCCTGTTGTCAGGTGGAGGAATAATTATTTTGTGCGTAATAAGGAGCCAATTCCTTGCGGCTGCCATGGACCCAGCTGTCAGCCTCTACACGTACAGTACTCTTCCGATGGAAGTTGTTCCTTGACCATGTTGACCATGCCGCGCCGAGAGCACCAGGGCGGTGGACGAAGGCGAGGCCTAGGAAGGGGACGACACAGAGCCGGGGAAGATGCGGTAGTGTATGCCCATGCGGAGAGGAGTACGAGGGTTCACTGTTTCAGCTGCGGTGTGAGGCTGCCATCATCGCAGAATAACAGGGGTTGTGGGTGAGTAGAGGGATGGTCTGGCCAGCGGTGGGAGTAGTAGGGGGCGGTGAGGCCTCTGCGGCATCACAGCCGGCCACAGGAGGCAGGAGCACGTGGCACGACCGGTGCTGGTTTGGGCGGCTGGAGCAAGAAGATCAGAGGTTGAAGAAGCACTATGGCTGTTGGATGGACATCATACGATCAGTGGAGCTAGAATCATTCATATTGACTAAGTTGACAAAGCCCTCCATCCCCGTCAACTTAGTTGGCCCACAAGTCAGCCTCCCACTATGGTGGGTCCCAGCTAGCAGGGGGTATTCATTTTTTTGTTCGTAATAAGGAGGCACTTCCTTGCATGCGAAGATATAGCTGCTGGGTCTGACCTGTTAGCGGGGGGAATGTTTATTTCACGAAATACATAGGCCCTTCCGGTGGGTCCCAGCTGTCAGGTGGAGGAATCATTATTTTACGTGTAATAAGGAGGCATTTCCTAGCGTGCGTCCGTGGACCCAGACGTCAGCCTCTCCACGCACAGTCTACTCCGATTGTGTCATCCGTTGACCACATTGGCCACTCCATGCCGATCGCATCCATGGTGGTGGACGACGATGAGGCCCTAGACAACAACAAGCCGGAGATGGGAAGATGCGGGAGTAGTGTCGCAGACGGAGAGGTGTACGAGGGTTAACTAGTTATAGTGCGGTGTGGTTCGGCAGTCGGTGGAGAAGAACAGGAGGTGTGGCGGGGCGGAGGGATGGCCTATCCAACAGTGGAGTAGCGCTTCACAGCGAAGCGTGCTAAGCAAAGCTGCTAGCAGCAGGAGGCGGGAGCAGGTGGTTCAGACGGCGCTGGAGGAAGAAGACGAGAGATTGCAGATGGATGCTGGTCGTTGTATGTAAATCCAACGGCTAAGGATGTCAGAATCATTTGTTGACTAAGTTGACAACGACTTGCGTTGTCTTCGACCTATTGTCCCACATTTCAGCTTTAAAAATGTGGCACGTATTCAACCCATTTTTTTAGAATTTACAGTGTTATTTTTTTTGCGGGGTAGAATTTATAGTCAAATTGATTTTTTTTTAGAATTAGAGTCCATTAGCTAGGCCTGGTGAACAAATAATGTAGCGTCCATATGGCCCATTTATTTTTTTTCCTAAAAACTTACAGGCCATTTGCACTTTCTCGAAATACACGATATTGCTGGGCTGATTCTAATTATAATGTTGGGTTGGGCACAACAATGTTATCAAAAAATAAATAGGGGCTGAGCATTTTGTTATAAATATATTTAAATAATAATTGATTTATTATTACATTCGTCCTTAAATCTTACCAAGCTTTTGTACACAATCACCAGAATTTTCGTTGCCAGAAAAATCCAGTATTTTATTGTTAAGAAATTATTTTTATAAGTTAATAATATTTGGGATATTGTTTTCTCACATATGTAAGTATCTGTTAAATATATGATGACAATAACATCAATATATAATAACATATACAATAATTTAAATATATATAATATAGTTACAAGGGAAACATAAGTTGGACCAGGCGTTCCTATTCTTATATAGAAAAATAGAACAAACCTCTGCGTTTTCTTCAGAAAAATACATAAATTGGGGTGCCGATGTTTCAGGAAAAATAAAACCTCAGATGGGAGGTCGATAGGCCGATCGATATAGGACGGCCCTCACGAAAATACAAACAGGCATGTCGTGGGCTGCACATGTTAAAAAGGAAAGCCTGGATGAGGCAGCCCAAAACCCAGCTGATACTTGTTGTCCGAGCGATAATAAATGATACTTGCCAGCTCTCCGGCTTCATTGTGAATTTATCTCCTATACTAACTACGTTGAAGCACCTAATAAAATATAACTATGTTGACAAATCCGTGGGCCCCAACATAAGTATAGCATTAGGAGGAAGTATTTTTTTGATGAGGCACTTGCTTGCGCACGGCCATAGACCTGGTGGGTCCCGACTGTCCACCTCTCCATTTACAGTCCTCTCCAGATTCCTCTCGTTTGTTCAGCATGTTCACAATGGCAGACAACGGCGACGTGGTGAGCGCACAAAGGTGCAGGAGGAGATCCGACCTCCTGAGGAAGTGCCTTATTAGTAACGAAAGTACTGCACTAGCCTAGTGGCCAAGTGACACTACCCTACAGTTGTTCCGCCCGGGTTCGATTCCACCGGATGTAGGGAAAATATCTCCAAATTTTTTGCCTCTGCCTTTATTGACATGTGGGTCCCCATTGTCATCTACGCACACCATGTCCAACACTTGCCAAAACTTCGTCCCTCGTTTTCTCTATTTTTTGCACACTCGACATTGTGTGGGCATTTTGAAAATAGCATATCTTTTTGACTGTGCATCATATGAAGATTTCTTATTCATGAATGTTGATCAGCATGATGTTAACTGGTTGGTAGTTCCATTTTTGACCATGAATAAAACTTCCAACATGATGTTAACACTGTTTGAAAAGGCCGTGTTAATATAAATGCTCTACCTCTAAAAGTTGTAGTTTCTTATCTGAAACTGAACTTGCAGTTTCTTATCTGAAACTGAAACTTGCAGTTTCTTCTCTGAGAATCACATTTTCTACACTTTTATACTTCTATGAAACTACATTTTTTTAAGTGCAAAAAATAGATCTCTAGAATTCATGAAATACTTCATATGCTCAATACTGCAAATCTGAAATTCAAAAGACATTCTTATCTGAAAGTACTCTCCAAATACACAACACAAAACACAATTCACAACCTGTAAATACTGACAACCCTAAGCTCCTCCTGACAATTCACAACCTGCCCGACTATTGGGTTGGGGGCAGTCCCCTCCTATTCCTCGGCGGCAGGTAGCCACCCTGTGAGATGATGCGAACAGAGAGGGCGAGGATGTCGAGGAAGCGTCATTGGGCCAACTGCTTTTCTCCTCTTGAAGTTGGGTTCGGTCGACGAAGACTCCATCGGCTCGCTCAGGCACGACACCCTAACAAACAGCACCCTATAGATGCTCAATCTTTCAATCTCTGGTGGATGCACCATCTGGGATCGATACTCCCGCCACCGCTCCCCCACGATCAGATTCGGTGAATCTGTTTGCTCCATGGCCCAGAGGAGCAGCTCTATGTACTCCTGCGCGACTCCCTCCGGGAGTATTGCTGCCTTTTTGCTCTGTTGCAGATATTTGGCCATGGATGTCGCCGTCACCGATAGTTGGTCCTTGTTGTCAAACCAAGACTGTATCTCCAACATCCTAGCTAGCTTCGCAGGGTCGTCGTCTGCGATTCTCACGTATCGGTTGTACTCCTCCATCGATCTACTTATCCGCAGCATGTTCACTCGCCGGCGGTGGTTTTTGAATGGAAGTGGAGAGGAGCAGCGCTGGTTTTGGATTAGAACGGGAGAGGAGCGACGCTGGTTTTGGATTGGAACATGAGAGGAGGGGCGGTGGTTTTGAAATGGAAGAGGAGAGGAGCGGCGCTGGATTTGGATTGGAACCAGAGAGGAGCGGTGGTGGTTCAAGAGGAGAAGAGCGGAAGAGCGGCGCTGGTCTTGGAAGTATTTTTTGTTTTGCGTATTTTGGGTCAAAGTTTGACCACGTGCTGTATTTGACAAGCAAAATGTGAATGCATGTGACCAAAAATTGTATCGCTTGGTTTGTATCTGAATGTACTTTCAAATTATATTATTTTTATAATGTATAACATATTTTTTATTTGCGAAAATCATGATCAGTTATGACCCAGAATAAAAGAGAGACTAGTTAATGTGGGGTCACTTTCTTAATTCAATGGTAACTTTATTTTGATTTTGATCCAGTCACAATGCGCTGGCCCTCTCGTCCAATCCTAAATCGCTGTCGCACTCTCCTCTCCCTCTTCTCCATTGCAAAACCACCTCATCTCCTCTCCATCATCTCCATTCCAAAACCACTTTCTCGCCTGTCCCGCTTCAACATTGCAAAACCACCTCCTCTCCTCTCCATCATATCCATTCCAAAACCACCGTCTCGCCTCTCCCTCTTCTCTATTGCAAGACCACCGTCCATCCTCACATCTCGCAAAGCTAGCACCGGTCCACTCAGAAGGACATCTATGGAGAGGACATGACAGCGAATCAGGCAGTTCGCCGGCGGCGACCAGGCAAAGTTAGCGTGGTTGAAGGAGATCCTTACTTTGTTTGACAATGAGTGGGAAATTTCAAGGACGGTGAGGGCCATGTGGCAATGTATGTGAAAGAGCGAGACAGGGGTGATGAGGGCAACGATGTACTCCTTGGCGGTAGTCATGCCGCATTCCTTCGAGTTCATCGAGTATATCCTCTGGGAAATGGAGCAAACAGATTCGCCCGAGGCAAAAGTTAGGCGGAGGTGGTGGGCATACAGGTCGAAGGTCGAGAACCCAGAGGATAATGAATCGATCGAGTACAGTCTGCCATTCGTGAGGGTGCAGAGCCAGCCGGAGCCATAGGAGTATCATTCTCCCACCACAAGAGGAGGCTGGATGGCGCAATGTCGCTTCCCCACCGTTATCCACAGTTCCCTCGATGCTTGCCTCATTTCAACGGTGGTGGTAGGGTTTAAGGTAAGCTTCGCACTAACCTAATCTTCCATCTGCTCATGCTTACAATCAGTGTGACAGCTAATGAAAATCATGCTTACAATCAGTCTCCGAGTACTATGCCAATCACCCTAAAATAGTTCTGGACCTTTTGGTCAAAGTTGTGACACTGTGTACAAATAAAGAAAAATAGATTTGTGCTTCTTTTAGAAAAGAGTATTCCCTAGAAAACTGCCAATATAAGCTACTAGTATTTGGTTAGAGTATTTGCTGCCGAGAAAGATCCATCCACAGAGAGCGCAACACATCCCACTAGTGGTGGTGGATGCCAATGCGTGCATGGAGCATGGTTGGTGTCGGTAATTTTTACTTGGCACACCTCCCACTCTGCATATATGCCGGTTCCATCCATACATTTGTGCAGTTCCACCAAAATGCAGGTGAATAACTCTATTTGCACAGATAATGAAAAGGCGTGATTACATTATAGTGGCACTAGGTGATGAAACATACACTAAAAATAGAAGAAAATATTGTGATAGTATCATAGTATGCCATGTTGTGAGGGCGAGATGAGCCCTACAACGCCTCATATGGTACGCCTCATACTGGAAATCGTCCCAAGTCTCCTCGATACACCTTCTGCCAGTCATGAACATCAATGTACAACGATAGTACAAGGAGGGGCCTTGAGACATTCAAATCTCTATTTTGGTGCAGATCAACTAAAATTAAGCACCCCAGTTTGCAGAAACGCTTAAACATTAACAATGGGACTAGTTGATGAAACATACACTAACAAAGAGAAGAACTTTCTTTATCTACATTGGAAATGAAATGATAGAAAGGACACTCGCTCTATTTTAACTGTATTATTACCTCATTTTATCAGTGACACTAGGGTCGAACAGGTGGCAAACGAGGTGTACCATGCGTCGCAAGGATGGAGGCCGGGGGTGCTTAGACTGGGATGCTGAAGCTGGTTCTTTCAGTCCCTATCTTCCCCCCTGATGTTTCTAATGTAGTATTTGGATTGTAATCCAAACTTGGTCAAGCTGGTGCTGCATCCCCCTAGTTGCCTAGCTTATGTGGCAAACTTGGCGACCAACCCAGCGTAGAACCTCATGAAGATGCCCGGCAGCAACGGTGTCCTCACGGTGGCGGGGGACACCAAAGGCGCGCTGCAAGCCCTCAAGCTTGCCTTCAGGTCAGCCGCATCCGTGATACCCGACGAGAAAGGGGGTCAGGAGGCCTTGGAAGCAGCGTCGGACAAGAAGAAGCAATTGTTCTCCCAAGACTGAGCCGAGATGAAGCAAGTGCTGGTCAGTGAGGATGGGGCGGCCAGCGCCACCTTCACCATAGGGGTTGGCCTCCCTCGGGACCAAGAGGAGGCATTGGTTAACTTTTTGCGGGCCAACAAGGATGTCTTTGCTTGGGAACCCAAACACTTGGCTGGGGTCCCAAGGGGAATAATCGAGCACCACCTGAGGGTATGCCCGAACATGTGACCACTGAAGCAGAAGGCCCGTCGCCAGTCCACCGAGAAACAGGCCTTCATCACCCAGGAAACACACAAGCTACAAGCCGCAGGGGTCATCAGAGAGGTATGATACCCGGAGTGGCTGGCGAACCCCATCATCGTCCCCAAGAAAGGAGGGAAGGAGCACATGTGTCTCGAGTTCAACAATCTCAACAAGGCCTACCCGCAAGATCCCTTCCCGCTCCCTCGCATTGACCAGATCGTGGACTCCACCGCCAAGTGCGACGTGTTATGCTTCTTGGATGCTTTCTTGGGCTACCACCAGATCAAGATGGCCGTGCAGGATGTGGAGAAAATAACGTTCCTGACCCCCTGTGGGGTGTACTGCTACACCTGCATGCCCTTCGGACTGCGTAATGCCGGGGCAACCTCCTAGCGACTGATGCATATCGCCTTGGGCTCGCTGCTCGGGAGGAATGCAGAGGCCTATGTTAACGATATAGTGGTGAAGTCTCGGGATGTCGGGACCCTCATAGCAGATCTAGAGGAGATGTTTGCCAGCCTGCGCAAGGTGGACCTTCGACTTAATCCCGAGAAGTGTGTGTTCGGGGTTCCCTCTAGCAAGCTGCTGGGCTTCCTGGTGTCACGCAAAGGGATCGAGGCCAACCCAGAGAAGGTCAAGGCGATAGAGGACATGAGCCCCCCACAGACACTGAAGGAGATGCAGAAGTTGGCGGGCTGCTTAACCTCGCTTGGGTGCTTCATTTCCAAGCTGGGGGAGCGCGCACTCCCGTTCTTCAAGCTGATGAAAAGAAAGGAGCCATTCATGTGGACCCCGGAGGGATATTTGACCAGCCCGCCAGTAATGGTGGCACCGCGCCCTATCGAGCCCTTGGTTCTCTATCTGGCAGCGACCCCTCACTTAGCCAGCGCCGCCCTGGTGGTGCTAAGGAAGGAACGCCCGTCCAAGAAATCTCAGTAGGATGCAAAACCATCGAGCAAGGCACAACGCCCTCAGTATGGTGCGTCTGGGGCCTCGACCGACCCGGTGGTCGACATTCCGCCTGAGGCCATGATCGACCCCGCGGCCACCGAGGCTCCCGAGGGCGGTCCTCATGAAGCCATGGAGGACCCGCGCCCTCACGAAGAATAATACTCCGCTGATGCCTCCCCCCTCTCCGAGCCCCTTGTCTACTTTGTTAGAACGGTACTGAGAGAGGCCCGGGCGCTCTACCCCATGATAGTGCTCCCGGTCGCCTCCGGAAGCTGCACCACTACTTTCAAGGCCACCCCATCAAGGTTGTTTCGGCGTACCCACTGGAGAGGGTGCCCCGAAGCCCGAGCATCGTCGGGCGAGCTACTGAATGGAACATCAAGCTTGAGGCATTCAATTTCGAGTTCAGCACCACCAGGGTCATCAAGGGTGCGGCCCTCGCGGACTTCATGGCCGAGTGGACTGACGCTCCCGACCATGGAGTAGGCGAGGACTGCTCCCTCCTGCAAGGAGACAAGGAACCAGACGGATGGATCATGTACTTTGATGGGGCATTTGCGCGGCAAGGCGTAGGTGCGGGGGCCTTCCCCATCTCACCCACCAAGACAAGCTCTGCTACGCCATGCAGCTCTGCTTCCAGCAGGGCGAGAATGTCTCCAAAACATTGTAGAATTCGAGGGCTTGCTCGCTAGACTCAGGGCCGCGGCCGCGCTGGGAGTGAAGCGCCTCACCATCAAGGGCGAGTCTCGGCTCCTCGTCAACTTCTCCAATAAGGAGTTGTCACACCCAATATGCGACCCAATCCTAAAGGAACTCGAAGGTCCCACTAAGGATATAAGCGTATATTGGAGATGCTTTTGCAAGGTGGATATCAATACATCGTACCATTACATTATAGTTGGGGATACATACAAGAGGCATACAATGCCACACGAATACAACATCATCATACATAAGAGCACCATCCGACTACGGATGAAACACAAACAAAAGCTCAAACGACATCCACCCTGCTAGCCTAGGCTGCCGACCTAGAACCTATCCCCTGATCGAAGAAGAAGCAAAAGAACTCCAAAACAAGCAAACATCGCTCTCGCGTCATGATCATCGCATAATCCTGTACCTGCAACTGTTGTTGTAATCTGTGAGCCACGAGGACTCATCAATCCCATTACCAGGGGTATCAAGACTAGCAAGGCTTAATGGGTATGGAAGGGATAAGTGGTGAGGTTGCAGCAGCGACTAAGCATATATGGTGGCTAACATACGCAAATAAGAGTGAGAAGAGAAGCAAACGGAATGGTCGAGAAGCTAGAAGCGATCAAGAAGTGATCCTGAAACTACTTACGCACAATCATAACACAAAGACCATGTTCACTTCCCGAACTCCACCGAAAATAGACCATCACGGTTACACACGCGGTTGATGCGTTTTAATTAAGTCAAGTGTCAAGTTCTCTACAACCGGATATTAACAAATTCCCATCTGCCACATAACCGCGGGCACGGATTTCAAAAGATAATACCCCGCAGGGGTGTCCCAACTTAGCCCATCACAAGCTCTCACGACCAACGAAGGATATTCCTTCTCCCGAGAAGACCCGCTTAGCCTCGGAATCCTTGTTACAAGACATTCCGACAATGGTAAAACAAGATCAGCAAGACCGCCCGAATGTGCCGACAAATCCCGATAGGAGCTGCACATATCTTGTTCTCAGGGCACACCGGATGAGCCAGACGTCGGGTTAGCATAGACCCTGGTTGCCCAGGGGTCGCTGGACATCGCTCGGTTTGGACCAGCACTCAAAGGAGCACTAGCCCCGAGGGGGGGATAAATAAAGATGACCCTTGGGCTCCAGAAACCCAAGGGAAAAGGCTTAGGTGGAAATGCTAAAACCAAGGTTGGGCCTTGCTGGAGGAGTTTTATTCAAAGCGAACTGTCAAGGGGGTCCCATACACCCGGCCACATAAGGAACGCAAAATCAAGGAACATAACACCGGTATGACGGAAACTAAGGCGACAAGAGTGGAACAAAACACCAGGCATAAGGCCGAGCCTTCCACCCTTTACCAAGTATATAGATGCATTAATTAAATAAGAGATATTGTGATATCCGAACATAAACATAATCCAACATGGAGAAAATCTTCATCTTCACCTGCAACTAACAACGCTATAAGAGGGGCTGAGCAAAGCGGTAACATAGACAAGCAACGGTTCGCTAGGAAGGGTGAAAAGGTTAGAGGCTGACATGGCAATTTGGGAGGCTTGATGAACAAGTGATAGGTAGCGCAGCATAGCGATAGAACGAAGCAACTAGCATAGCAATGATAGTAGTGAGATCCAAGGTGACAGTCATGTTGCCTGAAATCCCGCTAGGAAGAAGAATGAGTCCATGAAGAAGACGAACGGGCGAAGACGAACCAAGCGTAGACGAACGAATCCTCACGATCGCAACGAAACAGGAACTATCGAGAAGAAGCACAACCGGAAAGAAGCAAACAACAAGGTAAACACTCAACACATAAACATGACATGATGCACAACCAAACATGATGCATGACAGGGCTAGATGAGGCTACTCATGGCAAGAGATGATGCATACAAGAACAACACATCAAAGCGAGTTTAAATGAGGCCGGGAACAACATGTAACAATTCCGGTAAGTCCTCATATGCAAATTTTGAAATTGGTCCAGAACTGAATAAACCTTATGTTCAAGTTGTTAAACAGCAGGTTAAGATGCACCAAGATGATCGACACGAAATTCTAGTCAAGTTACATATAAGATATGAGCAAAACAAGTTAAGCATGGCATTGATGCAAAACACATTCAAACATCAAACAAACACACTCAAAACATGGATGCAACATGATAAGATGAAACTACATGTAATTCTAAGCACGTTTCATATAGAGCATGCTCAAAACGGAGCAACAGTGCAACACATACACTTCAAACAAGATATAACCACAATCTGTCCAAAACAGCAAGTAGGCACATTGCAAACATCAAAACAACATGCTACAGAAATCTTATGAGCAAAAACTTGGCATAAACTTCAAGTACAGATAACATAATTCAAATATCATTAAAGTTTTAGGTTCATAGGCATCAATATTAAACCAATATGATCAATGCAAAATGCAACTTAATAACATAGCAGCATACGCATGAGCAGAGTTAATATGATGGCAACTTGAGAGCAAGAAAGAGACAAGCTACAACAAGTAAACATAGCAACCAATGGCATGGCATCAAAGTACATGTAACAAAGAGAAAATAACCTCACGGCTTCATATACATATGACTCATGGATTAATAGAAACCGACAAGACAAGATTGAATGTTGAAACAGTTTCAGCAAGTGTAAAATAGGAACATTATCATAGCATGTTTGAAAGCATGGAACGGAGGCATATGACACCCAAAATCATGAACCATGGCATGGGAACAGAGTAATCATGGAATACTTCAAAACATGTAACTAGAGCATCCCCAGAAGAAGCATGGATCACTCAATAACAAGCTCACAACAAGGCATCATGAGTAAACAGGAATCTGGAACATTATATAAGCATGTTCATGGCAATGAATAAATATTCTACAGGACATATATGAGGCATAAAAAGGAATGGCATGATAGAGCATAACATAGGCAACAAAACATCTCAACTAAGCATCTCCATAATATGCATGGATTAATTGGTAGCATCAAGCAAACATGGCAACATGATATAGCAGTTTCAGCATTGACAGAAAGTTAACAGCAAGTAGCCCACTTAACAAGCTTGATGCACTCACTACAAGGCATATAAAAATACATGGATTGAACCCCTGTAAATAAGGCATAAATATGTTCCTAAAATATGCAGACATCATGCCCAAAGGATACACACACAAAATGCAACAAAAACAAATCAGAAAGTTACAGCAGTTTTCAGTAGTTAACAGCAACATGCACTTTTGAAACAGGGATTAAGACATCAAGATTTTCCCTAACATGAATGATAGGCACACCAACGTGTAGAGCATGAAGAGCATAACATTTTCATATCAAGGTCATCATCATAGCGTCAACAGGGACACAGTTGTGGCACTCACAAGATGCACAAATGATGTTAAGAAACAGCAGATTCCAGCAGTTTATATTACTTGGCAGTTTTGCAACGAAGGTTTAGGCGTCAATATGTACTCAAACAAGTATGGCACGGTGTAATCAAATGAAGAGCAACACATGTTGAACATTTTCACATAACATACACGCATATCGGAGCAATATGCACAAAGTTACATCAGTTCAAAGATGAGCACATGATGTTAAAAATCAGGGACTTGGCAGTTTTTAGAAAAAAAACGGAACATGCACAATATAACTAAAACACGCATGGGCGGGATTTAACAGGCGCTCACCACTCGGCTCGGCCCAGTACGCGGAGAAGGCCGGTGTAACACCCCCAGTGTCATGCTACAGTAACCCTTTGTGATTAAGCTAATCATTTACCCAAATAGTGCTTAATCACCTTTGTCCAATATCCCATTTGAAATTCTAGTCAATTCAAATTCAAGTGAAGTTTGAAGTTGATCAAAAGTTGCCGGAAAAATGTTCATCATCTGTCAAAAATTCCATAACAATTATTTGTTAAGGAACACAACATCACTTTGGTGCAAAGATGAACATCAGCAATTATAACAGCACCAATTTAGCATTTTTAAATGCTATCCTATTTTTGAAAAATACCAAATGATTTCTTCTGGTCTCCAAAATAATTGTGGCACTGTCTATGATCACCAGGGATTTAATGGGACACCTTCCAAATTTTTGCTAAGTGAAATAGTTGGCCAAATAATTCCCTTTCTCTCTCTGTAAATAAAAAAAGGAAAAAGAAAAGGGCCTAGCTACTACTGTGCACTTGTAGCCCATTGCTACAGTGCACAGCCCAGCCCACTCCTCCCTGCGGTCGTCCCCTTCCCCTGTTCACCCGACCGAGGCGCGCGCCCGCGCGGTCGCCGCCCGACCGCCTCGGCACCCCGCTGCTCGCGTCGAGGGGATAAGGCCGAGCCTCCTGGCATCGTCAGCTCCTCACTCCCACTTGCGCCTCTCCTCCCCCAGATCCACCTTTCCCCTCTCCCTCATGCGCTCACTCCTCCCGAGCGCCACCGTCGCCGTGCGTCGGTTGATCCCGAGGCCACCGCTGTCCCCGGCCCTCTCCAACGAGTCCCTAAGCGTCGTCGTGCCCCGCGACGTCTTCCTCGACCACCAGACCAAGCCAGGAGCCCCCACAGCAAGCGCGGCGACCTCTTCTTCCTCCTCTGCTCTGACGAACGCCGGCGTCGAATTCGGCCACCTCGTACCTGCCCCGAGCCCACTGAGCACACCTACAGGCGCCCAGTGAGCTCCTCCTCCCTATCCCTCTCTCCCCGTGCTCTTCCCCGCGCCATGGCAGCCTTTGCCATCGCCGCCTGAACCTAGCTTCGCCGCATAGCTCGCCGTCGATGTTGTAGTCGCTGTCAGGCTCGCCCGAGCACGGGAACATGCTCAGGTCCCCTCACCGCGGCCGCTTGTGTTGCTAGATCCCATCCCCGTGGCCTCTGTCGCTCATCCCGCCTATGGCCGAACTCTGGCGGCCGCTAAGGGGCTCGCCGTCGTCGTATCGAGCCTCCCCGAGACCAACCGGTGGCACCTGGCGATGCGCGCCGACGCCAGCTCTCGAACGTGACCGAAAACGCGGCGAACCGTGCCTTGTAGTCGTTTTCCGGCCATCTCCGGCAAACTTCCGCCGCGGGAATGGTTGCCGGCGCGACTCCGGTCGCCGTCCGACATGGCGCTGATGCGGCAACCCTGGACCACGCCGCTGAGCCGCTGTCACTGGGTCCCGCTAACCGTTGACCTAGTCAACTTGCTGACTAGGCGTCCCTGTGATGCTGACGTGTGGGCCCCACCGCTTAATCCTCTAATTAAAAGATTATAATAATTAAAAGTAATTAGTTTAGCTAATTAGCCACTAACATGTGGGGCCCATCAGCTAATTAACCTCAGTTTAGCTTAAAATAAGCTCTGTTAAGTAACAGAGGCTGACAGGTGGGCCCCCGTGTCAGTTTTGACCAGTCAACCGGACTGTTGACTGCTGACGTCACTCCTATGTTATGCTGACATCATATTCCTTTTTGTTAGTATAAATAATTCCAGGATATTGTTTAAACTTTGAAAATTCATAGAAATTAAACCGTAGCTCAGATGAAAATGTTTTCTATATGAAAGTTGCTCAGAAAAATCCAACGAATCCGAATACGCGGTCCGTTCATCTGTCACATGCCCCTAGCAGGAAGAACATGGAACATTCCCCCTCCAGTCATCTGTTTGATACAGGTCCGGAACCGGGAATTCATTCCCGGTTGAATCCCCCTTCACCTTTATCGTGTAGCCTTACGTTAGGTCACACCCGGCTCAACATATTGCCACGTTATGCTTTGTAATGCTATGTTGCTTTATATTTACTGTTTCTTCCCCCTCTTTTCTCTGGTAGACCCCAAGACCGATGATGCCCCTGTGATCGACTACGTCGACGACGACCCATCCTTGCTAGAGCAACCAGGCAAGCCCTCCTTTGATCATCCCGATATTGCCCATTCCATTCTCTCATGCTTGCATTAGATTTTGCTACTGTTATTGATTGCTCCTATTCTGATGCATAGCCTGCTTTTGTATCTGCTGTTGTACCTTACCTGCTTATCCTAAACTGCTTAGTATTGGTTGGTTAGTGATCCATCAGTGACCCCCATGTTGTCCTTGTTGCCCCTGCTTCATCATTGAAGACCCGATCAACGGGATCGAAGACCAGGCCCCGGCACCGCACATCACTTTCCCCTTAGTTGCTCGACACTGCTGGGTTACTATCGAGTGACGAGGGTGAGACCTCTACAGCACTTCTGATGTTAACCCTATAGTGTAGCTATTCGGTCGTGGTCATCGAGGGTGATTCCGCCTTAACCACTTCCGATACGACTCTGTCGTGCAACCCCTCAAGTGTGAACCTCGGGGGTGATTCCTCTTACGTTCACCTTGATGATTACATCGAGTGGAATTCACCGGGGGTGATTCCTCGGGTTTTCCCCTTGATATTTGGACACACAGTTACTATGATTACTATGTCTTTACACTAAACCATGTTACTAAAGACGGGTCGACCCTGAGGGCTACCCGCGCGAGCATAATTGCGAGTGATGTGGAGACGGGTTGACCTGGAGTGTACCCGAGAGTTGAATACGAGGCGTGGCCGGGCATTCTTAGCCCTTGCCGCAAGTCCTCGAGACGGGGCAACAGGGTCACATCTTTCGTGAGTCTCTGCTTGTTACCGCGCGTTCCTAATCCACTACGATTTGGATATTTGATCCGAGGGGCCTCTGGCCTGATAGCACTAACCATCACGTGGGCATACTATGGGCTTTCTGCATCGTATACATGAGCCGAAGCTTAATAGACGTCAGCGACTGAGCGGCGCACGCCGGGTTGGACTGGTAAGCACCTACCTTTTTAAGGAGGTAGCTAGGTCTGCTCACCGGCCGCGTTCGCAACGTGCAAGAGTTCCCGGGGAGATGGCCCATGACCCCTGGGGGCATAGGTTTAGTCCGACGTGCTGGCCTCTCTATTAAGCCTAGGTCGGGTTGAGGCGTATTGTTTGGCCGAGGCCGGGCATGACCCAGGAAAGTGTGTCCGGCTGGAGTTAATCGAGCGTGGTGGGTAAGTTGGTGCACCCCTGCAGGGAAGAAAACATCTATCGATATCCTGTCCTACGGTAACGGACACTCGGAGTTTTATCTCGATCGATACAACTATAACTGGATACATGTGATGAGAATTGGATGGTGATGAGAATTGGATTGTGATTACAATTGGATAGTATGGCTCTGGGATTGCTTTCTCAAAGGGAGTCGAGAAAGGATCTCTGGCCGAGGTTGATAACATTACTACTACTTTACTTTGCGCTACTCTACTCCCTCCTATTTGCTGCAAGATGGTGGTTTCCAGAAGATGCTAGTCTTCGATAGGACTAGGCCTTCTCTCTATTCTGGCATTTCTGCAGCCCAGTCCACATATATAGCCTTCCTTTGATAATGTTGCATATGTAGTGTAGATCCTTGCTTGCGAGTACTTTGGATGAGTACTCACGGTTGCTTTGCTCCCCCTTTTCCCCCTTTCTTCTTCTTTCCGGTTGATGCAACCAGATGACGGAGCCCAGGAGCCAGATGCCACCGCCGATGCTTACTACTACGTGGAGGCCACCGATGACCAGGAGTAGCTAGGAGGCTCCCAGGCAGGAGGCCTTGCCTTTTCGATCGTAGATGCTTTTGTGCTAGCCTTCTTAAGGCAAACTTGTTTAACTTATGTCTGTACTCAGATATTGTTGCTTCCGCTGACTCGTTTGTATTCAAGCTGATGTATCCGAGCTCTCGAGGCCCCTGGCTTGTAATATAAAGCTTGTATTGTTTTAATTTGTGTCTAGAGTTGTGTTATGATATCTTCTCGTGAGTCCTTGATCTTGATCGTATACATTTGCGTGTATGATCAGTGTACGATTGAATCGAGGACGTCACAAGTTGGTATCAGAGCTGACTGCCTGTAGGTAGCCCCCTTTCCAACTCCTTGGCCGAAGTTGAGTCTAGTCACTGAAAAACTTTTACTAACATTGGATGTGTATCTTACGGGCCCACATCGCCATTGGGTGGTATTAGGATCTTTTATTCCTTGTCTATACTCTAGGATTCTGATCTCTCTTCAATTTCGGTTAAACATTTTACTAACTTTGACATTAGGTTCTCGTACCCACTTCGTCCCGGAGAGCCCCGACATTACCGATGATCACCTACTTTGCCAGAAGATTCTGCGGATACTCCTCGATGTTTCTCGAGACTCTGTGCCCACTGCCTTGCAGTTCCTAATCACCGATAATCCCCTTGAATAACATCCTTGCCGCTTGTACCTTCATCCCTAGTTGCTCCTATTATTACAAGATGTACTCTCCGTTGTTTCAAGAATCCTTTATGCCTTCTGCTTTGCGGCTTATTTTTGCACTACGGGTGATTCACTGAACCCGTTTATCCCCAGTTGTTCATGTGTTTCACAAATTCTTTGGAATACTATTCGATCTACCGATAATCCTTAGTAGCCTATTGCTCCTGTTCTTCCTTATCGTCTTACATTATGGTTAATTCCATATGTCTAACAATATTCTTTAAAATTCTTTGTAATTGTCATTCTGTTCCTATGGATTCAACGTGTGAGAGAATACTCGCAATCATCAATTAATCCTTGGAAATTTCCTTTCCGGCTCCGACATCGCTCCGGATATGAGCTAGTTCTTTCCCAATTAAGGTTTGGTCGGGTGCACCTCTAAGTCTATTCAACTTACTCATCTTTTGATCAGAGCCTCCACTTCTGATCCTTCGTCTTGAAATCATAATTCCTTTGTACCCAAGCATCGAATCATTCAGACGTTTCTATAAGCCAATGCCTTTGCATCCCCTTCTTCATCTGATTGATTACCGATAATCACATCAACTCTGTCGTGAATCGCAAGATCCATTGCTGGGTTGTTATCCGACTGTGTCCTTCACATCCAAATTCTTGTGAGTTTTTCCTTGATACATAATATCTTTGGTAAATTGTATCATCTGCTTTGACTTTGATACTCTGCTTTCGAATTCATATCTTTTGTTTGGTTGATGGTTGTATAGATTCGTAAAAATACCCCGATGGGATGAACTTATGCCTTCTGTAATCCGAGTGAACCTGAGAGTTCTCACGAGTCTTACTCTTCTGGTACTTCGCCAGATAAATCCTCTGCACTACATTTTCTTTGGAAAACGAGGAGTGAATGAAAGGTTATGCATTGAAGAAGTGGGAGTCGACCTTGAACCCTTGTGTTCATGCCCATGGACCCGATGTAGGACTTATCGTGGAACCTGCTCGTAAATATGATTACCCCTTGTAATAAGTTCATCTAGTACCGGTGGTTTGATCATTCGTAACCGTGGTTCCGACCATAGTTTCTCCTTAACTCCATTTCTCGGACAAGTTAAAATACTTGTCTTCTGCAGATCATTTCATATGTCTAACCTCTATTTTTGATCGACCTCAAGTATTGCCCCTTGTTATCTCAAGTATATTGTGTCATTGCACTACCACTTGTGAATTCTCATTGGAATGATACTCCATCACATCATTCCTAGTTTGATCGGTTATATCATTATCATGCTAAATTTTAACTGTGCTACCAGGTCCTTTCCGGAGCACAATTTTCGACGATGAGCTAAGCTTATGTTGAT